>NC_057713.1:107660612-107711421 GCF_004010195.1 Chiloscyllium plagiosum | reverse complement strand
TTCTCCTGTTCCCTGGATGCTGCCTGACCTGCTGCGCTTCTCCAGCAACACATTTTCAGCTCTGATCTCCAGCATCTGCAGACCTCACTTTCTCCTCAATGGAGACCATTTCAGGTGATCATGACCTCTGTCCTGGCGCTATTGGCTGCTTCAAGGACACTAGTTATTATGCTTGTCCTTCCAGCTGATGTGGAAAATCTTTCTCAAACAGCATTGATGATACTTTTCATGAGCCTTTGAGATAATAAAGGGTTAATTTGCTCTGCTGACCTGCAGGAAATTGGATGTCCCTCTCAAATAGATTTTAAGGAATTTACATTCCCATCTCTTGCAATTCAGAGCCATTTACAGGGTAATTTCCTAGTTAGTCAGAGTGAATTCACATTGTCATCCCTTGCTGATCAGAGCCATTTGCATCATCCTATTCAAAATCAATAAGAACATTGCAGTTCGAATTTTGACTACTCCCTGTAGTTAAAAAGATTCACAACAGGTTTGACCATTAAAGGGATGATTTATATTACATTGTTTCTGGAAACGATGTGATCACTACATTGTGTCTTGAGTGGCATGTGACCGTGGGGGGGGGGAATGGCTGGGGATTGTCTTTTGGGCATTACTGACTGCGATGTAAAGATTTTATATAAGGAAGGACTATTTCCTTTATTCAGAGAGAAATCTTTGACACAGCTCCACAAGCCCTGCGAAGTGTGTTAAAGAGTTTCTCAAGAAAGCTTGTTCTCTACTGTGCTTAATAAAATATTGGTTGTTCACAGAAGTTGGTAACTGCAATTGCATCCAGTGCGTAAGAATCTCAAGAAACAGAACCTAACACTTTCAGGTGGTATCTATACATGGTCCAAGTTTTGAGGCATATGGGTGAGTCAAAAGGATGGCTGCCTTAGACACAAGCATCTTGGTATTAGTAGAAATGTCATGGTCATCAAGGACTCTCAACCTTAAGTGTCCAAAGTGGTGGTTTCAGATTGGATGTCACGTTAAATCTCCACAACGATGTCAGCCTCAGAGGTAGCTTCTCAGATAGGGAAAATGTTCCATGTTTGAGGGCTTTTCCATTAATCTTAATGGAGAGATGAACTGGAATCTGACCTGGGTCAGTTTGGTAAAGGATTTGTGTCTTCTTGATGTGGAGGCTGAGACTAACTCTTTGGTTTGGAATTCCTCGAGATAGACACCCTGTGCTGGACATCTTTTAACATGAGAATACTGTAATACATCTGCAGACACATGCTCCTTGACAAGAGGTAGATCTGTTCCAGTGGCAAGTAAATCTCAATGACTGGGGATCTCCCTATTACGACAGCAGCCTTCATTGTGGTCATAACGATGGATATCACACAAATAACTTCCACCCAAATCACTGTTGAGGACTGATTTTGATTTATGATTTGCCTGGTTTCTCCCCTCTGAAGTTACCATCATGGGTGGTCCTGCCAGGATTTGAGAACTCAGGATGCATTGCTCAGGATCAACCGTGCACTCATGCTGATCCAAAAAAGGTGGCAATTCATGGAAAGTTTCAGCTCTTCTGTCTTTTTTAAATCAATTCTTATATTTAGATATATACATCCTCTTTGTCTATGTTCCAACCTTTATTTGTTCTGCCTTCTAAACTTTCTAGATATTTTCTATTACATTTTTCAAGAAGGATTCAAATGTCATTCGTATCTCCACCTTTAAACTAACTGTTGAATTGTTCTCTGAACATACCTGTAATTCCATAGACAGATAGACATACACCCCATAATATCAGTGAACGAAAGAAAGTGAAGCCAGCTGGTTCACAGAACTTTACAGCATAGAGTTTTTAAACAGGATGGAAAGAGAGGTTAGATTCTGAACGTTTACCAAAGCATCACAGGAAAGCTCACATAAAAAAGACTGATACCTTGGTTTCCCAGGCAAGATAGTTTATGTGGCAATTTCCTCACAAAAGAAAATGCATGAAAAGGCAGGACAGGAAATTCCTTTATCTCAGAGTTGCAAGCAGCTATATCACCCGATTGCTGAATTAAGGAATACAGTTCTGCTGTTCCTATCAGCTGTGGCACTTCACTTTCTCTCCCAGGAAGATGCAGACTTCAGAACACTACTTTTTAGTGGAAGACAGCCATGGAGAATGCCATTCTCATGTTATTTAATGAAGAGGACTATTCACAGGTCTACGAGTCTCAATGCCAAACTGCTGGCAAGTTCATCTTCAGAAAAAAATACAATTCAGAACTGTTCCCTTGGAGACAAGCATATCTAGCCAATTTCCTGATTCGAAAGAGGTCACTTGCCCATCAGTTAAAGCAACAACTGTGACATAATGTAAGACATTCTGTCATGGTATCAGCTTGATAACACATCTACTCTAGTTTGACCTTGAAAACTAAAACAAGTGTTGCAATTTCGAGCACTGAATTTCATAAACAGATATCTGTAAAGCCCACTTACAAAAGCACGTGTCCACAAACATTTCAAGACTGACGTAATTGTGACCACTAAGAAATTTGAAAAAAAAATTTAAAATATATACAAAAAAATGCCATAGCAACTAACTCAAAACAATTTCACTTGTGGGAAGTAACTCTACACTTACAAAATCTAGCTGCTGCATTATTCCAATGTTCTAATACGAGCTATAATTTACAAGTTCCAAGAACTAAACGACATCACCTTGTATTTCTCAGATTCTCCATCCCAAATAAAATGCTAACAGGAAGTATTAGATTTGAAAAAAATCCATTTCAATCAGAACAATGCAAAACCACAACGTTAAAAATCTGCAAAGAAAACACAGCATCAGGAGTAGGCCATTTGCACAGAAGACTGAGCACTGTTCCAGTTAAGTTAGTAAGTAATTTAATAAATCAAGGAATGGGCAAGTTGTTGGAGGGAATCCTCAGGGACAGGATTTACACATATTTGGAAAGGTAAGGACTCATCAGGAATAGTCAACATGGCTTTGTGCGTGGGAAATCATGTCTCACAAACTTGACTGAGTTTTTTGAAGAAGTAACAAAGAGGACTGATGAGGGCAGAGAGGTGGACATGATCTGTGTGTTCTTCAATAAGGTTCCCCATGGAAAACTGGTTAGCAAGGTTAGATCTTGGAATACAGGGAGAACTAGCCATTTGGATACAGAACTGGCTCAAAAGGTAGAAGACAGAAGGTGGTTGTGGAGGGTTGTTTTTCAGACTGGAAGCCTGTGACCAGTGGCCACAAGAATGGGTGTTGGGTCCACTACTTTTCATCATTTATACAAATGATTTAGATCTGAACCCAAGATGTATAGTTAATAAGTTTGCAGATGACACCAAAATTGGAGGTGTGATGGAGAACGAAGGAGGTTACTTCAGGTTAATATGGGATCTTCATCAGATGGGCCAATGGACAGAGAAGTGGTAGATGGAGTTTAATTTAGACAAATGCGAGGTACTGCGTTTTGGACAAGCAAATCTTAGCAGGACTTATATACTTAAATGGTAAGGTCCTAGGGAGTGTCGCTGAACAAAGAGACCTTGGAGTGCAGGTTCGTAGCTCCTTGAAAGCAGAGTCGCAGATAGATAGGATAGTGAAGGTGTTTGGTATGCTTTCCTTTATTGATCAGAATATTGAGTACAGGATTTAGGAGGTCATGTTGCGGCTGTACAGGACATTGGTTAGGCCACTGTTGGAATATTGCATGCAGTTCTGGTCTCCTTCCTACCAAAAGGATGTTGTGAAACTTGAAAGGGTTCAGAAACAATTGACAAGGGCGTCGCCAGGATTAGAGGATTTCAGCTATCGGGAGAGGCTGAAAAGACTGGGGCTGTTTTCCCTGGAACATCAGGAGCTGAGGGCTGACCTTACAGAAGTTTATAAAATCATGAGGGGCATGGATAGGATAAATAGGCAAAGTCTTTTACATGGGGTGGGCGAGTCCAGAACTAGAGGGCATAGGTTTAGGGCGAGAGGGGAAAGATACAAAAAAAAAGACCAATGGGCAACTTTTTCACGCAGCGGGTGGCGCATGTATGGAATGAGCTGCCAGAGGAAGTGGTGGAGGCTGGTATTTGGATGTGTATATATGAATAGCAAGGGTTTAGATGGATATGGGCCAAATGCTGGCAAATGGGACTAGATTAGGTTGGGATATCTGGTCGGCATGGACGAGTTGGAACGAAGCGTCTGTTTCCATTCTGCACATCTCTATAATTCTAAGAATAGTACAGCTTCTAGACCTGTGAAACACATCCTGCGACATGCAAGAACATCAGAATGTTCTAGCATCCAGGATAACCATATATCAACTACGATGGATCTGACCAAACTCATTTTTGAAACTTGAGCAGCAACTGATATTCAAAAGCATTGCTGAAGTGGAGAATGGTGCCAAAAACATGTTTCTGCATGTGTGAAGCTTGACATTAAGCAGAAAAAGAACAACCAAATGACTAGTCCGCAAGCAGTCAATGAGGTCCAGGCAGGCAATACAGGAGAATACAGGAGTCTTGAGGAAATCTTGCTCTTCAACTGGTACTGGTGACAGTAATGGTGCCTCTGGGGATTGCAATAGAACCAAGTCCCTAGAGAAGCAAGAAGTGGACCTCAAGACAGACGGTTGACAACATCTAAAATGCAGGTTAGAGGAGGCCGAGACTCTCGAAGGGATTTTGAGAAAAGTAAGTATGATATCACAAGACATGCAGTTGATTAATTGATGAGTTTTTCCCTGTTTAATTTTCAAAACTCAGGTAATACTGGTAGAGGTGGTGCTGTATTTGCACTGTCTCAACAGTGACAGTTGGATTAGCAATCTGGAAACCCAGGTTAATATCCTGGGGACCTGGGTTTGAATACCACTGTGGCAGATGAAGAAAGCTGAATTCAATAAAATCTAGAATTTGAAAAAAGCAAGTGATCATGTAGGCAACAACTACCGTTAATCATCATATAAATCCATCTGGTTCACAAATGCCCTTTAGGGAAGGAAATCTTCCATCTTTACCTGGTCTGACCTCCAGATCCATAGCAAAATCAGTGACTCTTAACTGCTCTCTGGATAACTATGGACAGGTAATAAATGCTGGCTCAGCCAGTGATGCCAGAATTCCGTGAAATAATTTTTTTAAAAAAGTATAATTGCAAGGTTTTATGATAAAAGGAGGCTTATTAATTAGTAGCAAAGCTTAATAGATTAGTTAGAAAAATTGGAACAGGAGTAGGTCATCCAGACGGTCGAGCCTGCCCCATCAATTAAGATGATAGTGGCAGATGCCTTTTACCCACTCCATCCCTCTCACCTTTGCACCTTTGATAATCAACATCTATTGACTTCTATTTTTAAAATGCACCAAGAATGAGTTTCCATAGACTGTTGGGGTCTAAAATTCCAAATATTCACCACTGTCAGCCCCTCAATTATTTAGTATTTTTGGAATACTATTACTTATTCTACTCTGAAGATGGATGCAAAATACTTATTCAACTCCTCTGACTTCCTGGTTTACCATGCATATTTTACCTGCCTCACTCTTTAAGGGATCTATATTTGCTTCGCCTTCTCTTCTGTTTTATGTTTAATAAGCTCTTATTTCCCATTTCAATACTGCATATCAGTTTGACCTCATTGTTTATTTTCTCCCTTTTTATTTCATTTCTTTTTGGTTGTCTTTTATTGGCCTTTAAAACTAATCTAATCCTCACCACTAATCTTTACATATTGAAAAAACATACTATTGTTATCTACATTTGTTAACCATTGTCAAATTTATTCCCTTCCTATAGCTTTTCTTCCTCATTAGTGATATTGCTTTGCTGAGAGTCATGACTAGCTTTTTAAATATCTGACATTTATTCCTCAAATGTCATTTCTACTAAACTTGTTTCCCAGTCAACTGCGGCCAAGTCTACGCTCATCTAAATTTAATTATCGTTATTTAACATTAGCACACTTGTTCTGACCAAGTTTCACTAAAAATGAATGCTCAATTTACCATATTATGGTCACTTCTCTTTGGAAGATCTTTTACTCAGATAATTTATTAAACCTGCTTCATGACACAACACCAGTTCCAAAAGAACCTGAACATGGGTTAGATCCATAGCATACTATTTGAGGAAATGCCTGGTACTCTGAGTTTTTCCTCACAGTTACCTTTGATTTTCCCAACCAACACTTGCACTCACTGTGTGCAAGCTTCACCCAAAAATTCTGGTCAGTGCCGGGTCAACACATCACCTTGCTGTCAAATGCATTTCTGTCCTAAGCTACTGTAGTGTCCAGTGAAGCCCAATGCAAGGAAGAGAGATTGTGCCCCATCTTCCAATTTGCACGTTAAAACTTTCTACACTAAACAATGAGTTCAACTTCAAACCTGGCCCTCCATTTTAACTTTTATTTTCCCTCCTGTATCCGTATATTGTTTTCAATGTTTTGGCTTTCAGCCAGTGCTGACCTTTATTCTGCTATTAATACAGAAGAACCTCGATCATCCGAACGAGGTGGGTGGGCACTATTTCGTTCAGATAATTGATTATTTGGTTAAATCGATTCAATGCCTTTCCTCTGGGGTTTGGGGTTTTCTATTATCCCTGTTCAGACTAGGCAGCAGCACAGCGCGCATGAGTTCCCCCGCCAATCCAGCCCCACCCTTTGCCTGCAACATTCCCATCCCTGCCCCCCTCTCTGGAGCAGCTGGACTGGACACCAACAACAAAACTGCTGCTGCTAATGCCTTTTGGGTGGGGGAGTCTCCAAATAGCGCGCACACAGAATGTTTTACTGCCATGTTTGGACAGGTTCCACCTTTGTCCTGTACAGGAGAATGTTAGAGAGATTATCTGGGGAAGGAGGGGGGGGGGTTGTTTAGGGTAGACACTGGTGTAGAACTCCAGGGAAAGTGCAGAGAGCGAGAGCGTTGGACAAACATCTTTAACGTAAATGTTTCTGTCGGGGACCTTGAGATCTCCTTCGAATAATCCAATTTTCAGATAATTGATATTCGGACAATCAAGGTTCTCCTGTACGTAGTCCAATTCAACCAGATAGTATACTTTGCTTTGGAGCAGCTGGACTGGACACCAACAACAAAACTGCTGCTGCTAATGCCTTTTGGGTGGGGGAGTCTCCAAATAGCACGCACACAGAATGTTTTACTGCCATGTTTGGACAGGTTCCACCTTTGTCCTGTACAGGAGAATGTTAGAGAGATTATCTGGGGAAGGAGGGGGGGGGGTTGTTTAGGGTAGACACTGGTGTAGAACTCCAGGGAAAGTGCAGAGAGCGAGAGCGTTGGACAAACATCTTTAACGTAAATGTTTCTGTCGGGGACCTTGAGATCTCCTTCGAATAATCCAATTTTCAGATAATTGATATTCGGACAATCAAGGTTCTCCTGTACGTAGTCCAATTCAACCAGATAGTAATACTTTGCTTTTTTTTTAATGTATGCATCATCAACTGATACACAGATCAAACATTTAGGAGTTTATACAGCATTAAATTTTCACAGCTTATAGTAAAACAAATTCATGCTGAGACACTTAAGTTATGAAACTAAAGTTATTAAATTCACTTTTGAACATTCATGACAAACAGTAATAAAATATTTGATCATAGTTAGCGCATTCAACTAAATGACCTTGCTTGTGGAACTCCCTTCTTGATGAGATCAGCACGTACTTTCTCCCCAACATGACGGTAAATTTCGACCATTGCACTCATAGCTGTATCTCTGACCTGTGAAGGTGTAATGGAATTCTATTAGTCTATGTTCAACCAAGAAGAGATAACTTTATCCACACAGACACCGTGGTGCAGGTAACGAACAAGCTGCCAAAGGAAGTGGTGGAGGCAGATACAGTTACAACATTTAAAAGACATCTTGATGAATATATGAATAGGAAGGGTTTTTAAGAGTGATATTGGCCAAATACTGGCAAATGGGACTAGGTCAGATTGGGATGTCTGGTCAGCATGGACAAATTGGACCAACATCTATTTCCGTGCTGCATGACTGAAAATGCAACAAGGCAAGACTGAGGAAGGAAGGAGGTAGAAGAGTTTGAAAAAAAAAGAAATTTGTAACAATTTTATAAAGCAATTATATATTGGCATTTTGGCAAATTCTAAACAATACATGCAAAATCAATTACCAGCATTTCATTTTCTACAAATTCATCAGACTTCAGCTGGAATGCAATGACAGCATACCAGCTGGCCCCAGCATTCCTTGAATAGGAATTAAATAAAGCCAGTTCTCTTGATTTCTTTATCACAATTATGCAATCTCTGCCGCAAAAGCATTATGAGCATGTGCCAAGGACAAAATAATATTGCTACTAATGTTTGAAAAAAATGAAAAGTACACCAATGCACAACATAAGAATACAGTAATAGTTATACTGACGTAAGTTGAGTCAGTGCCTGAATGGAATCACCTCAGGAGATGCATAAACTACGAGAAATAAGCTAACAGATAAAAGGTGACCACAAATGCATTCTATTCACAATGTCATGGTCATTTGTCACAAAGGTATTACAGAAGTCAATAGCAAAGAATATTTCTGTGATTAAATAATACTTCAGTCAAGAGAACATAATGGCAATTTTAAAATGTTCATTTGAAACTGGAAAGCAGATTTAAAAAACATATGGCAATTCTCATTCTAACATTGCTTTATAATATCAAAACAGGTTTCAGAAACTGTTGGGAAACAAAATAATTCAAACCATGAATTTGTAGCTGAAGTCAGTAACATCAAAGCTAATTGAGGACTCAAATTGTTTGTTAAAGTGAATATTTTGAAAAATTTTCCATTCAATAAGCTCCTTATCATTACCACATCTGCAGGATATCACTGCAGGAGTTCCTCATTGCAGAGCCAACTTTAGCTGCTTCATGAATGACCTTTTCTCCATTATTATCTGTTATCCATTCTGATATCTCATTTGGCCTAGCATCAAATGATGTGTTGTAAGGATCTTGAAAAGTTTTGATATATTTCACCACAGTTAAGGGACCATACAAATGCAAACTGTTATTCTTGTTCTTCACAGGCTTGCAAGCTGCACAACAACACTCTGACACTTACGATATAACAAATGCCCAAATGCAAAAGTAAGTGGTCCTATCTTTCACTGGCCAATACCACAGAAGATTCATAATGGAATGTGTAACAGTCTAAGTGGCTTAGTTTTCATTAATCATATGCCTATTTATAATAATTATTCTTTCGAAAATAAATTCAATTGAAGTGGCATGATCATTAACAGAACATTTTCATACAGTTGGCATTGGTACAGACTAAATCAGTGGCTTTGGATGAAATATTTATTGAGTATTATAATCTCTGTACTGCAATTTCAGGCAATTCAAATGTATAAAATATCATATTCACAACTCATCTGCCTGGTACAACACATGCAATGGTGCATTATCAGTACCTACTGCAACTTAAACCATTGGTGTCAACATAGTCAGACATTGTCAAAGACATCATCTTACTCAGGTTCGAAGTTTGCTCATTGAGCTCGAAGGTTTGTTTTCAGATATTTCGTCACCATGTTCGGTAACATCAGCGAGCCTCTGGTGAAGCACTCGTGTTCTGCCCCTTTCCTGTTTGTGTCTTAGTCTTAAGGCGGGTGATATCATTTCTGGCCATTTTTCTCAGAGGTTGGTAAATGGGTCCAAACTGGTGTTTATTGATGAGTTCTGGTTGGAATGCCAGACCTCTAGAAATTTCCATGATGGTCTCTGTTTAGCCTGTCCAAGGATGGATGCATTGTCCAAGTCGAAGTGGTATCCTTCTTCGTTTGTACGCAAGGATACTAGCGATAGTGGGTATGTCTTTTGGTGGCTAGTTCATGGATCCTGGTGGCAAGCATTCTGCCAGACTGTCTGATATAGCGTTTGTTACAGTCCTTGCATGGTATTTTTTAAAATGACATTCATTTTGTTGGTTGTTTGTATAGGGACCTTTTAGGTTCACCAGCTGCTGTTTGTGTGTTGGTAGGTTTGTGGGCTACCATGTTGTCCCATTTACCAACCTCAGAAAATGAACCAGAAATGATATCACCCACCCTAAAAAGGCCAAGATACAAACAGAAAGCAGGACAGAACATCAGCGCTTCACCAGAAGCTCACTGATGTTACCTAGCATGGTGATGAAACATCTGAAAAACAAACTTTCCAGCTCAGCAAGCAAACTCGCAACCTGAACCACGTCTTCTCAAAATCACAAATCATCTTTCTTTTCAAAAACCGTATGTTAAAAATTGTTGCACAACAATTACACAACTCCATTACACTGTACTTTTTGCTATCATATTCACTTTGTTTGATCCTGAAAACGGTTGATAAAATCATAAACGTACCTGACTATTTGGATCCCCAAATAGGTTGCATATGTGTGGTACTATTTTGCTTAATGTTAATGGCTGTGCTCCATAACTGCAAAAATAAAAATCATTTATTTAAGCTCACTGTCTTGCAGTAGCTCATAAAAACTAAACATGCAGAATGCATCAACTCTTTCAATCCATTTCATTAGAAAAACGCATCAGCGACATTAAAATGCAAATAAAGACGGTACGTGTTTCAACTAAGAGACATTGAATCTAAATATTGCTGAAATATACACATTTTGTGTAAGCTTTTCCTTGCACTCAAGACAATATGCAAAAGACACCAAGTTAAAGTGAAAACGTCTATACTGTATGCAAAGAAAGTTCAGATTTATTAGCAACAGGACTCTGATTAGTAGAGGCTGTGTCTTGGAGAATGCACCAGTGATAACTGCCAAAATTCATTCAGATATTATATCAAGTCAGTTGACTTTCATTGGTCAAGACATTACCATGATAAACAAAACAGAGAATACAAGCTATATTGTGGAGTTGAAACAGTCAACATATGTACAACTTTCACTCTGCTTGAAAAGAACAGGAGAAAGTGAGGACTGCAGATGCTGGAGATCAGAGCTGAAAATGTGTTGCTGGAAAAGTGCAGCAGGTCAGGCAGCATCCAAGGAACAGGAGAATCGATGTTTCGGGCATAAGCCCTTCTTCAGGAATGAGGAAAGTGTGTCCAGCAGGCTAAGATAAAAGGTAGGGAGGAGGGACTTGGGGGAGGGGCATTGGAAATGCGCTGCAATCTTCTTCCTGACCTCTCCGTCCCCACCCCACTCCAGCCTATCACCCTCACCTTGACCTCCTTCCACCTATCGCATTTCCAACGCCCCTCCCCCAAGTCCCTCCTCCCTACCTTTTATCTTAGCATGCTGGACACTCTCCCCTCATTCCTGAAGAAGAGCTTATGCCCGAAACGTCGATTCTCCTGTTTCTTGGATGCTGCCTGACCTGCTGCACTTTTCCTGCAACACATCTTCAGCTTTGAAAAGAACAGGGCCCTGTATACTAATAAATAGCTTCCAGTACACACAAGCCACACTGCAAGTCCAACCAACAATCCTACAATCGTCATCAATGTAATACATTGCACACTAAGGATTATATCGCACATAGCGGAAATATAGAAGGAGTAACAGGTTAAGTGACATTCTATCAGACATTTCTCATGGAACCCAAGGATTTTCCACAATGTACATGCAATGTGCCAATCAATTCGATTGTCAATTGGGCTTACTTGCAATTTCAGGAAGCTATTTAAATTAAGAGCTTCGTTCTTTATAAACAGAAATAATCTGGAGACCCACTTGAACATTTTTCAGTTTAGTAAAATAGCTAACAGCCAATCGAGCTTCATTTTTCAAGGCAGGACTTGACCAGAGTCAAGTTATCTGGTTTAAAGTTTATACTAAGCTCAATAGTAAACAGTCAGGCATCACTAACTTTGTTGTATCAATGCCTCTACCAAAGACTAGCC
Organism: Chiloscyllium plagiosum; assembly: GCF_004010195.1. NCBI lineage: Eukaryota > Metazoa > Chordata > Chondrichthyes > Orectolobiformes > Hemiscylliidae > Chiloscyllium > Chiloscyllium plagiosum. Next base: position 107,699,544 of record NC_057713.1, on the reverse strand, counting down.
AATAAATGAACTCTTGTCTCATACAATAGAAATGTTATTTTCTGTTTACTTAGGTATTTTCACAAATTGTTCAGATAACTGCAAAAGGAAAGGCTTCAACACAAGTGCCTTTTTCCAGTAATATCAAGGTCTGTCCTACCAAAAATGACGAATTTGCCACCATATGGATCTAATTTTAAAACTTCGCTTTCTTCAGTAAATGGTAGCAGTTTACTTTCAAGCAATCCAAAATTATCTGAAATTAAACTAAACTAATAAGAATCTCTAATCTTGAACTTTGAGGTGAAGTGAAAAAAAAAAGAGCAACAGAAATTTGACACAGTCATAATGAGCAGATTAAATCTGTAAACTTCAGGAAAAATTCACAATTGATTACTTCCTCACAGAAAGAATACTGCAGTGTTGAAGTAAAAACAAAAATAAAAGTCAACCATGACTAGTTTCAAAAGTTCAATATCGAAGTGGCACTGCAACACACATAATTTTGGTCACATGTAACATTGTTTACTATCAGAAATTTTCCAGTCACGAAGAAACAAGTTCCATTTTCAACATGCAAAGGGCTCTAAGTGATCTTTGTTGAGATTCAACAGCAGACTCAGACTGTGAATTAACAGTACTGTGAAACATTGAGAATAATTTATATTATATTAACGAGTAACACAGTTGAACCAAAACTTACGTGCTTAGTGTAGTGATGACGCAGAGGCAGACTCCTTCACGTGTCCGAAAGTTCTTGTGTTTAAATCCTGAAGTTAATCGTTCCCAAGCATACTGAAAAGAAAATTTACTGATTTTATGCAGAAGCCATCTCAAAATGTTAATCATGATGTGATCTCTGCCCCAACAGGCAGACCAAAGTCAGATCATGTGATCACGCTTGATACAATTCTTCACAGAAAACAATAACAAGAAATTAAAAATTTATTTATTTAGAAAATAATAGCTAGGAAATTTACATAACAAGATGTCAATCCTTTAAGATGTTTACTGAAACAAAGGATTAAAGACTCAACTAGCTAGACGTTTGGTAGGTAGCTTATATTTTAAACCCCACAACATAACAGGTCTCCTTTTTACTTTCAGCACAACCAAAATATTACAAAAGAACAATGCACCATATCTGTATTAAACATTCAATTCTCCTGAACCCATTTTGAAGTGATTCTTAAATCCTGAGAGTTTATTTTTCTTTTCCCCTCTCAGCCTGGTAACTTCTGACACCAGAGTTGACCTTGGTGGAGGCAATATTACTGGAGACTTGCACCAAAGCACAATCAGAGCAAAACTTCCTACCTCATTTTACTTCCACAAAAACACAATTTTTTTTGATTGGAGTGAGAGGTTCCACATGCATTTCAGTAAACTGAGACATTTAGCCTCCTTGGCACTTTTTTAAACCTCAACTACCATCACACCAACACCCACCAATCACTAACCCCCAAATGCCCACACCCTCACTGATAAACTGAGTTTTCAGTGATATCTTAGAAACCAATCTTTTTTCAAAGCCCATTTCTAGAGCAACATTAATCACATGGGCCTCGAGTACAGGTAAAAATGATAATTTGGTTTTCAAGAGGTTTGTTTTATCCTATTCATTTGTGGGATGAGGGCATCACTAGCTAATGCAGCATTATTGCCCATCCCCGAATGCCAAGGAGGCAGTTAAAAGTCAACCAGTTGAAGGCCTGACCAAGTAGGGATGGCAATTTTCTTCCCTAAAGGATATCAGCAAATCAGATGGGTTTTTCCAACAATCAAAGATGGCCATCATTAGACTCCAGATTTTTTTTTTTTTAAAATTGAATTCCAGATTTTTATTTTTATTGAATTTAATTTCCACTGTCTGCTATGGCAGGATTTGAACCCAGTCCCCTGAATACTACCTCTGTCTCTAGATTAATAGTTTGAGAATAATACCACTCGGCCAATGCATCTCCTGTTTATACTGCAGCTAAATGGCCAATACGAACTATAACATTTACAACCTGACTCAACATTTTTCTGGAACATTAGAGACACTGTCTTACCAATTTAAGTAAAAAGCTCCAAGCATAAGCACCTTACACCTTCTTTTAAGTGCAAGGATCTGGGCCCCCTTTAACCTCTAAAAAATTCAAATCAATTTCATTAGACATGACCCTTCCTTAACAAAACCATGCTGACTTTTCTTGATTAATCCCGGCCTCTCCAATTCGGTCCCTCAGAATTGCTTCTAATAGTTTCCCCACCACTGAGGTCAGACCAACTGGCTTGTACATTCCTGATTTATCCCTTCTTGAATAATGTGCCACATAGGCTGTTCTCCAATCCTCTGGCACCTCTCGTGCAGCCAGAGAGGAACTCAAAGTTATTGGCATTCCCATGCTATTTCCTTCCTGCCTCACTAAAGTGTTGAATATATTTCATCTGGCCCAGGATATTTATCTCTTTGTAAGCTTGCCAAGCCACTCAACCTCCTTTCTATTTGAGCTAATTTTAAAAATTACATCAAAGCTCTTCTCCCCAATTTTTATACACACATCATCCTCAATTTTTCTCTGTTGTTGACTTCGACAACTAGGACTACCTGGGCAATGATTAACACCAATCATTGATAAGTTGCAGAGAAGGTTTTGCTCCACTAAGACATGTTGTAAAACTTGCCTGTCTCAGAACTTCTCATTTCCGTGCTTGTTTGAAAAAATACTGGAATTCTAACAGATCACAGAAAAGGCTACAATAATCTGCATAATTTTCATCAGAATGTGAAAATATTTTAGAACCTGAAATAAAAGTTACTACTCCAATGTTTACCAATAGCACGAAACCCAAGAAACATACCTGGGGTGATACAGCCTGATCCATTATCCTGATAAGAAGATTTTGTGTTTGCTCTCTGACTTGATCTTTGGTATCACCTAAACGATCTACAAGTGCTGGAACCACTGTGGGAAATAATGCAAGCATGAATAACCAATCTTTGCAGATGTTACGGTTATGGCAGCATTCTCTTTATTTAGATTTACATTTCCACACAGATCTTAAGCAAAATGTAAGAATTCAAGATCTTAAAGCTACACACTTACAACTGACAAACCAAACAAACAAAACTAAACCTTGAAAAGTTAGAAGATTACTGTTAAAATTACTGATAGCTGTTGAAATGGTACTTGCTTCTTCAAGTGTTAACCCCATTAAGGTGCCATGGCTTGGGATTGTTACTAACAACAAAGTGTATTTATGTTATATTCCATCAGAATTTACTTTATTTGTAATAAAGAGTTCTTGTCAAGTACATGATCCTGGTCAGTGTTTTACGTCAACCTGATTCAATCACACATGTAAGACAGGAACTGTGCATGATTCCATTAACCTTTGTGGAGATCCCAAGAGCAATGGGGTTTGAGAATCAGTGCGCCCAAGTGCATCACAACAATAGCTTGATGATCAGACAGCAATTAAGTTACATAGATTGTTAATACTCACATGCAAGTTGACAAATTGACTAATGTAACACATCAAGGCAGTGCCCAAGAATGGTCTTTGACTTATCAGTAAAATCATGAAACAAGTTGCACTGTGCTGGGTACACCCAATTGTCGTTAAAGGGTGCAGCACTCTCAAACAAACAACAGTAAAACATTTGACTTACAAAAATTGGGTGACCATATGGGGAAAAGAAACGCAACAATATATTTTGGGGACTTTAGAAACACACCTGAAAACAAAAAGAATCACATCAAAGTCAGCCTATATTTCAGTTGTTAAGAGAGTGGTGATAATAAAGGCAAGATCATGGGTTGAATCCACATATTGACCATTTCTTCAAGTCTTCATCAACAACTGAAACGTTCCACGCTCTTAGAGCAACAATGGTGACTCAGTGGTTAGCACTGCTGCCTCACAGCATCAGGGACCCCAGGTTCAATTCTACTCTATGTGGAGTTTGCACATTCCGTCAGTGTCTGCATGGGTTTCCTCCCTGTGGTGTAAAATTATGTCCCAATACATGTGTGAATCATAACCTCACAGCATCAGGGACCCCAGGTTCAATTCTACTCTATGTGGAGTTTGCACATTCCGTCAGTGTCTGCATGGGTTTCCTCCCACAGTCCAAAGATGTGCAAGTTAGATTGATTAGCCATGCTAAATTACCCATAGCGTCCAGGGATGTGTGGATCAGCCATAGGAAATGCAGGGTTACTGGGGGAGGTAGGGTGCTCTTCAGAGAGTCAGTGTGGACTTGTTGGGCTGAATGGCCTGTTTCTACATGATCGGGATTCTATGAATTCACTTAAGAGGAATGGCAGAAGCATCTCTGAAAAGTTGCAAACTCCCCTTTGATTTGGTACAATTTTCTACTTCAGCTAAGCTCTGGAGGACCACATGAATCTACTTGAGACAGGCTTGCCCAATCTTGCAAAAAACATTACGTTAATTGGACTGTTACGTAGTACATGAAATAGAATTTAATGAAGTAGCATGAAGGACATTCCTCTAGGGCAATGCAGGTATCAGTACCTATGAATTAATAATTTACTGCATGTAGTTCATGCTTTTGTAAATCTACATTATAAATCATATTCAAGATATATGCATATTACAAATCACAAAAATGTAGAGTAGAAAGCAATGGCATGCTTAGCATGCAACCAGCATTCATATGCTGTACATGTGAGCCAGAGGACAGGTACATAAACAGCCTTTTTAACATGAACAAAAATCAAAAATTCGAGGAGAAAACCTAAAGTATACAGACATAGGTGATGTGTTAATAACACATGAATCCAATTTGAACTTTAAGTTTACACACAAAATGTCAATGTTGCATATTCTGTAGTTTTACCTTTCAACAACGATTTCAGAAATTCTGCTGCAAAATCATAAAAACACTGGATGGCAATGACATGAGAAAAAGAAGCATCTGAGGCAAAAGTGATCAATTTAATCTGGATACCCCAGTTAGTACTTACAGCAGTAACCAAAGTCTCTTGATACCAGCAAGATTCCTCAGTGTTTCCATCTTATAATGCTTGGGGAAGTGGCAAATACTTCGACTGCTGGTTTTTTTGACTAGGCTTGTAATCACAAAATTATTTTTGTTCAATCACAAAATCAGAATTTTTTTAAAGCACCAGATTTTTGTGCTTCACAGCAAATCTGGACAGGAACAAAGCAAATGAGATTCTCGGTTCGTTCCATCTTCTTAGACTTGAATGAAGATGTGTTCAGAACTCAATCTGTCTTTCTCACACCTAATACTGAAATTTTTCATGTTATCCTCCCTGTTGGTTCAGTGTTGCCCATTACTCATCATTAAAACTAATATGGACTCTTTTTTTCTACACTGGCTTATGACTAACTAGAGGGCATAGATTTAGGATGAGAGGGGAAAGATTTAAAAGAGACCTAAAGGGGCAACTTTTTCATGCCGAGGGCGGTAGGTGCATGGACTGACATGCCAGAGTAAGTGGTGGAGGCTAGTACAACTGCTGCATTTAAAAGGCATCTGGATGGGTATATGAATAGGAAGGGTTCGGAGGGTGCTCGCAGGTGGGACTAGATTGGGTTGGGATATCTGGTCGGCATCTGTTTCCGAGCTGTACGCCTATGCCTCTATGATAACTGGAACCAGATTTCAATCACAAAAGACTGGGAAGAACACTTTATGGATAAAACCATAGATGAACAATGAGGGGTGCTCAAAAGGAAAAAAACTGGCACAATACATAGCTTGTGCATAACATAATGGCATGAGCTCGCGGGTCTGGCGTAACAGAAAAAGGATGATCATGGGTAATGGGGTCCCTATAAAAGGCATATACAGGTGATAATATAATTTAAAATAAGTAAACAGCAGCCTTGGCAAATAATTATAACAATCAGAAAAAAAATTAATGGAGCAACTAACAGATTTTGCACATGGTTAAAACAAGGTGCAATCAGACCAAAGTTTAACAAATCTCCAGAATGCATGTGTTATCAGCTACAGCAGAATCAATACATTACAACGTGCAATCTTTTGGCCGGGCATATCTTGAACTCTATCACTACCATCAAGCAGAAGAAAGAGTACTTTGAATAGCTAAATGCCAGCATTAATAAATTAGTTAACTCCTGAAATAAAGTTGAAAAAAATAAAACTTTTAAATTCTGCCCATAGAACTTCCTGGAGTATTTTCCCTCTGAGATGCAGCCAGAGAGGACACTGCCCATGGGCCGTTGCTCTATGGGGTCTGGACTGCCTGCTGGGGCTGGCACTTGTCCCTGACCAAGCTGTGGTCACTGCCTGGTGTCATCTTTTGGGGGGTACATAGTGTCTCTTCTTGCTGGCCAACATAGCGTCCACTATCTGTTCAGGTCACTATTCAGTGGGACCTTCTTCACCTTCCTCTTGGGCAACAGTTGGTCGATGTGATTTTTAGTTCTCTCTCTCTGGAACATTATCAGAACTGCAGATTCATGCAGGAAATGGTGTGCTGTCCCAGTGGAAAAAAAAGGATGCTACGTTTAGTCCAGTGTAGATGATGAGTCCTGGGGCTGATGTTAGACTCTCAAGGGGGATACTGGCTCAATGGCAGATGTGTCAGTGGCAGTTCCATCATGCTGTGGTGGATATTCCCTGGTTCAGGGCACAGGCAGTAATGCATTATGGGACATGATCCCAAGTCAGAAAGCTACGCATGAAGTATAGCCTCAGCATGAGGAAGAAGTGACACCAAAATGGCATCAATTGATTCAAGTACTACAGTAACAAACTTTGAAATGAATATCATGCCACTCAGTCAGGTTTAAGGCCCAATAACATATCAATATTAAGGCCAAACACTGTCAAATAGGGCCATTGGCCCATTTGTGTCAAGTAAACATGAAGCAGAAATGATGCCTCCTGTCACACCAGGGGGATGTAGCAAATCTCTTTCACAGATCTGTCCTTGGAGGTGGCACCAACTGAAGACAGAAAAGGGAAGAAGGCAATACAGATTATCTGGGAAGGGATGCTTTTGTAAACATTCAGAGAAAGTTGAACAGATTTCTGAAGTAGTGTCAGGTGTCAAACATGCACTCTTGGTTAGAAACACTTTTTTGCTTATGTAAAAGGATGGCAGCTTAATCTTGAGGCAAAGAAAAAAAAACTGACTCAACTTAAAATTGCATAGTCTACAGATTTTGGCTTTTGAAGATTTGTTTTTGTTACATTTTTCAGTATTAACATTTACTTATCACTTTTTACAAAAAAAAAATCATTCAGGGAGCTTATCCTTGTGCTTTTAAATACAGAGGAGGAGAATAAAAGGAAGTGATGCTGCACCTTTACAAATCAGACCATAGTTAGAATATGGTGTTTAGCTCTGGACACTTGGGATGCTAAAGCCCTGGACAGAGCGCAAAGAAAATTTACTAGAATCATACCAGGAGTGAGAGATTTTAGATACAAGGTTAGAGAAATTGCACATTTTCTATTTGTAGCAGAGAAAATTAAGAGATGACCTTCTTGAGGTGTTCAAAATTATGAATAATTTTGACAAGGTGAAGAAAAATATTCTGTGTGTACCAGTTGGAATGTCAATAACTATTAGTCACAATTTTAAGATCGTCAGCAGAGATCAGAGTGAGATTGCTCAGTGATTAGCACTGCTGCCTCACAGCACCAGAGACCCAGGTTCAATTCCAGCCTTGTGGGTGTGTGTACCTTCTGGGTGCTCTGGTTTTCTCCCACAATCCAAAGATGTGCAGGTTAGGTGAATTGGCCGTGCTAAATTGCCCAGAGTGTCCAGGGATGTGTAGGTTTGATGCATTAGTCAGGGGTAAATGTAGAGTAATAAGGTTGGGGAATGCTTCTGGGTGGGTTACTCTTCGGGGGGTGTGATTGGACTAGTTGGGCCGAAAAGTCTGTTTCCATACTGTAGGGATTCTTCTTATTCTGAAATTTCTTTCCTCAGAATTTGGAATATACTGCCAAGAAGAGTGGTGGTGGTGGATTTCATAGGCGATTTCAAAGAAGAACTGGGTAGGTGTTTGGAAGTGATTAATTGAGGACGACAGAGACAAGACTGGAGAATGGGATTTGCTGGGGAGCTCTTTCCGGAGCCAGTATAGATGTAATAGGTCAAATGACCTCCTTGTCCTGAAAAATTCTATGATTCTACTCGTGTTCTTTTGCTCACATTGTTAGTATTCTTTGAGGAAGTAGCGAGCAAACTAGTCAAACACAGTTTTCCTTTCACCAAACAATGTTGACTCTGCCAAACTGTTGTACAATTTTCCTAAGTATCCTACTATAAAAAGCAGAATCTAACACTTTGCTGCTAATAGATGGTGAGCTAACCAGCCTGTAGTTTCCTGCTTTGTGCCCCTCATTTCCATAATAAAGTGGTCAGGTCACTATTTTTCAATCAAGGGTATTTGGAAAACTAAAACCAATGCATCTACTTCTCAGCCTGCAGTCCACTTACCACCACTAGAATCAATATCACTCCTCAAAATAAAAGATGGTAGTTGAAATACTGGAGAGGATGTCAATGGATGAAGACAGAGGTGGTTGTACTTGAGAACTGCTAAGTCACCAGGATTGGCTGAGATGGCGCTAAAATTATTGAGGAAAAGGGGAGAAATGCTGAAGCATTGACTATAATTTTCAAATACTCCTTTAATACAAGGGCAGTGTCCAAGGACTGAGGATGTGCAATTGTTTTACCTTTTATTCAATGGTGAAAAATAAACACTGTTGTGAGGAAGTTTTTATCAAGAATAATCCAAGACAAATTTAACAGCCACTTGGTCCAGTATGGAATAATTAAGGAAAAGCACGTATTTAACAGCAAACGGCTTTTAACTAACTCGCTTGAGTATTTTGGTGAACTAACAGAAAGGATTGATTGGAGCAATGCAGTTATGATACACAGAGACTTACAAAGTTATTTGAGAAAGCACCACAATAGATTGGTCAAGAAAGTCAAAGCTGATTAAAGAATATAGGGTGGTAATGGTAGGTGTCGCGGGGGGAACACTTTGAGACAAGTGATTATAATTCTATTAGTTTTAAAACAGTGATGGAAAAGGCTAGACTTGATACGAAAACTTAAAGTTCTAAACTGGAACAAGGCCAATTTTGATGTATGAGGCAAGAACTTTCAAAAGTTGACGGGGGCAGTATTCAAAGGTAAAGGGACGGCTTCAAAATGAGATTAAAGTCCAGAGGCGGTATGTTCCTGTTAGAATGAAGGTCAAGGCTGGTAGGTGTAGGGAATGGGTGACCGGAGAAATGGAGAAGATTCTGGTCAAGAAACAGAAGGAAGCAAGAATTGAGTGACAACAGGGATTGAGTGAATACCTAGATGAGTACAAGGGCAGTACAAGTATACTTCAGGAAATCAGAAAGTCAAAAAAAGGGGGCATGCAATAGCTTTAGCAAATAGGGTTAAGGAGAATCCAAAGAGTTTCTACAAATACATGAAGGACAAATGAGTAATTAGGGAGAGAACAGGGCCCCTTAAAGATCAGCAAGGCCGCCAAAGTGTGGAACCACAGGAGACAAGGAGATACTAAGAGAGTATTTTGCATCAATGTTTTCTGTGAATAAGGATAGAGAAGCTAGGAAATTTGGTAAAATAAACAGCAACATCTGGAAAGATGTTACAGAGATGACGCTGCTGGATGTCTTAAAACTCAGGTGATGAGAAGTGCTACATGTTGGTTGGGCAAATCAAGGCAGAACGTATATACTTAACGTCCTGGGGAGTGTTGCTGAACAAAGAGATCTTGCCATGCAGGTTCACAGTTCCTTGAAAATGGATTTGCAGTTAGACAGGGTACTGAAGGCAGCATTGGTACACTTGGTTTGATCAGTTAGTGTATTGAGTATAGGGGTTGGGAGGTCATATTTCAGCCAGTGGTATAAGACATTGATTCAGCCACTTTTGGAATACTGTGTTTAATTCTGGTCTCCCTCCTACGGGAGGGATGTTGTGTAACTTCAATGAATTCAGAAAAGAATGCTGCCAGGGGAGGAGGGTTTCAGTTATAGAGACTGAAATCGGCTGGAGCTATTTTCTCTGGAGCGTTGGAGACTGAGGGGAGACTTTATAGAGGTTTATAAAATCATAAGGGGCATGGAAGGATGAATAACCAAGGCCTTTTGCCTAGAGTGGGGGAGTCCAAACCTAAAGGGCATAGGTTTAGGGTGAGGGGGGAAAACATTTAGAGGAACCTAAGGGGCAATGTTTTCACATGTACTGAATGAGCTGCCAAAGGAAGTGGTGAAGACTGGTACAATTACAACATTTAAAAGGCATCTGGATGGGTACGTGAATAGGAAAGGTTTCAAGGGGTATGAACCAAAAGCTGGCAAATGGGGCTAGACTAATTCAGGATATCTGGTCTCCATGGATGAGGTGGACCGAAGGATCTATTTCCATACTGTACAGCTATGACTAAATAAAAGTAACAGCAGCCACATGGTTAGGAAATTTGAGGTGACACAACAAAATAGGGCAGAGCAGCTTTTTTTTTGGGTCTGGTGAAATTCTATTACAGATTCCCAAAACATTGGTATTAGAACCACTTTCTTGATGTATGTAATACCGACCTAGTCAGAGATGCACAAAACAATTTCAAAATTTACAGATGGCATAACACTTGAAAGTACTGTGATCTGCATAAAGGACAGTGATAAACTTAGGATGACTTAGGTTGGTGGAAAGGCGGCCCGTTGGCAGATGCAATTTAATGAATTGTCAACTGAAAAAGTACAAATGGGGAAAAAAATGGTAGCAACACCCTTTATCAACTCGTGCAATTGGTTTCTGCACGACAAGCCCTTTGGGATGCTTTTAAAAAAAAAACAAATCGCAAAGTCAATATGGTGGTTTACTCACCTGTTCCAAAATAGGGCTTAAAGCGATCTTTAATGCGATCCACAAGTGCTGCTATAACATCAAGAGCAAGTAATGTAACCTGCAATTACAAAATAAAAAAAGATCAAGGCTCTGAGTGTATTCTTTTTTGTATGATACAATAATATTCATTATTGTTACATTACATCATACATTTTATTTGATGAAGTCGACTGATGCAACCCACAAGCTTTTATCACCAAGGCAAGTCATTATTAAAATACTGCAAAGTGCAGTTTTCAACCCTAATTAGATCAACAAACCTTCACCCAGGATCATAGGAAGCCTTAAGATATTAATTGAACCCACAGCAGGAAATAGCTTGGGAAGCACTGACAAACAGACAAAGTAATCTCTCAGTTTGCGAGAGACACAAAGCTAGAGGAATATGCACAGAGGTTCCAGAATATTGGATCATAAATTCTGTGCCTTATGGTCTTTTACTCCACAACATCTGATGAAGGACCAGCGCTCCAAACGCTAGTGCTTCCAAGGAAACCTATTGGACTATAACCTGGTGTTGTGAGATTTTTAACTTGGATCATAAAGGCAAAGAATAATAAGAGTTTATCAGAAAGATGATCATGTCAGATTGTGATCTTATGGGCGGCACGGTGGCACAGTGGTTAGCACTGCTGCCTCACAGCGCCTGAGACCCGGGTTCAATTCCCGCCTCAGGCGATTGACTGTGTGGAGTTTGCACGTTCTCCCCGTGTCTGTGTGGATTTCCTCCGGGTGCTCCGGTTTCCTCCCACAGTCCAAAGATGTGCCGGTCAGGTGAATTGGCCATGCTAAATTGCCCGTAGAGTTAGGTAAGGGGTAAATGTAGGTGTATGGGTGGGTTGCGCTTTGACGGGTCGGTGTGGACTTGTTGGGCCGAAGGCCTGTTTCCACACTGTCAGTAATCTAATCTAATCTAATCTACTCTACATAAGAACTAAAAGCAAGAGTAGGCAAATCAGCCTCGGCGATGTGATCATGGCTAATCCCATCTTGGCCTCAACTCCATTTTCCTGCTCGATCCCCATAACCCTTCAATCCATTATTAATTAAAAATCTATCCCCCCAAATGTCCCAAAATCTACCCCACTCCACAAGAAGAAATAATCTTTCAACACTGATTTTGTCAATCTCTCTTTAGGATCTTGTATATCTCAACTAGGTTTCCTCATTCTTCTGAACTTCAGAAGTACAGACCTAAACAGCTCAATCTCTCTCCAGAAGACAAACCTTTCATCTCTGGAATCAAATCCAGTGAATCCTCTCAAAATGCCTTCTCATGCAACCACATCCCTCCTCAAGTAATGGGACCAAAATTATCCAGTCTCACTTGTGTCTTATACAGTTTCAACAATACTTCCACACTTTTATAGACTATTCCTTTCTATTCTTTTGACCAAAATACACAATTTCTCGTTCCACATTAAACTTCAACTGCCAAATTTTGGCCCATTCACCTAGCCTATCTGCATCCATTTGTAAACTTATTTCTTCATTGCAACTTACTTTCCCATCTATTTTAGTGTCACCTGTAGTTGGCGATAGTACCTTCAATCTCTACATCCAAGTCATTGTTATAGATTGTAAATAGTTGGGACTGGAGTACTGAACCCTGCGGCACCCCACTCCAATCCACTATCCAAGCTGATCAGTCAGCCCATACAAAAGTCATGGAAAGAAACAGGTCATTTATCCTAGCTGATCCTCGTCAGTATCAATTACCTTAAAAGATGTCAAGAAGCAAACTTGAAGAGACCCAGAACACATTACCAGACACTAAGCAATCCTCAACCCTTCTCCCTGGTCATATTGAAAGTTTTAAGATCTTAGGATAACATTTTTACTCCAAGTGGAGTCATCCCAACGTCAGATTTGTTTAAAGCTGCAGTAGAGACTCAAGATCTGATAAACAAGCTTAAACCACTTGCAAACATTCTCAGCTAGAACTGAGAAGAAGTGTATCTCAGCCAACTTCACAGATATTAATCAATTCACTCCATGTGACATCAAGAAAACAGCTGAAGGCTCAGAATACTATCAAGGAAATAGAGCCTAACAACATTCCACCAAGGTACCAAAAATTTGTGCTCCAGAACTAGATGTGCCCAAACTGGGCAAGTACAGCTGCAATATTTATATCTACCCAATCCGTAAAAATGCTCATATATGTACTGTCCAAGAATAGTAGGGTAAATCCAACCTTGCTAACTGCTGCTATATCAGTTAACTCTCTCACTGGTAAAGTCATGAAGGGTATCATATAAGACATGATCAAGAGATGTGTACTCAGCAATAACCTGCTCACAGTTTGAATTCCATGAGGCATAAGTAGTGTCTGAACTCATTACACCTTTGATCAAAACATGGACAAAGGAACTCAACTCCAAAGGGGAGACCCACTGCCTTAGACACAGAGACCACACTTTACCTATTATGGCATCAAAGAACCTGAGCAAAGGCTCATGCAAATTTCAAACAAACACACAAACAGTCATTCAGGAGAATAATCACAGCTTGGACTTTCATATGGAAATGTGCTGAGATTGTGCACAGAAGAAATATAGTTTTCAGGTGAAGTCAAATTGGCCGTCTTTTGACTGCCCAGAATGACCAACTGTTCGAGGGATTCCTTTTCTCATGCACGACAATTTCTGTCTTGCAAGGTTCTCTTCAGCAAGCAAGATGAAAAGGTTGACTGCTTCTCCAGCTGGTTTTGGCTTTGGATGGTAGTTTCTAACACAGCTATTGGATGGAACATTAAGCAGTTCAAGGCAGGTAAAGTCTTGTATGGGCTCATCTACCTTAGAGGTATTACTGTTACAATCCCAGCTTATGTTATTACAGGATGTCGGATCCCAGACTGAAATCTATACTGATATCATTTTGTTTCTAATTTAATGAGGTGGTCTTTCATAGAAACCCAAGCACACATGCTGCAGATCTGATTTTAAACCATAAAACAGAACAAGCTTATTACGCAAAGGTAAAAAAAAAAGGACTAACAAAAATCCAAGCTGATTTACATGTCACAAGTTGAAATTTTTCAAAACACAATATTTCATCTATTCCAATTGGATCTCTTTACAGAACTCAAACCAGTGAGAATTCCTTTCTTGATCACACCTATAATGTTCAATTTAACTGCAGCTTTCAAATTCTGGTTGCAAGTTTGAAAGCCTTTCCAATGAGTATTTGCATTACTGAGCTTAGACTTTCTCAACTTCGAATACACCTTCCAGGTTCTAACCTAACATATCTGGTCTGGAACTCTCAAACTTAAATTCCTTACACTGAGACCACCTATTTGTCAACTGTTCTGAACTAACTCTTTTCTTAAGTATCCAGTTTTAACTAAATTCTGTGAATGGAAACAAAATGATTTTAACTATAGGTTTATTTCCCTAAGCAAAATATTCCTGACCCCTTGAAAGCAAGTTAATGCTGTTTACTGACTCTTCTAAAATTCTCCCATTGCAAACCAATGCCTATCACCAATCCTGAAAGCCTCAAGGGAGGAAAAATAGTGGAAGCTGTGACCATTTTCTAAACTTCACTGGCTACAGATATACTACCAAAAGGCAAGACAATTGGTAATTTTGTACTAGTACAAGAACAAAAAACAACAGGGAGAAAGAGTTAAATTGAGTAAATGTAAGTCCATCAAGCTAACCTCTGAGCAGGGCAAGTGCTTAGAAAGATTTAAGATGTAGAATTGTTATGTTACTTAATGGAATTCTTTCACTCTCAATGATCAGTAGACACTGGGATTATTGAATTTTTCCCAAGGTGAAATTGAATAGTTATTTTAATTTCGGTGACCAGGATGAAAGTGCATTAAGATCACGATCATATCAGTCATGATCACTTGCTTGGTGAAATGGGCTAAAGGGGCCAAACAGTTCATTATTACTCTTTTTTAAATGTTTTGAATCAACAAATCAGAAAGGGTTGGGTTAAGGGTAGCACTTCAGGACTCTTCATGGACTAGAGCAAGGTGTTTTTCACAAGGCTTCATGATAGACTTCTCAGTAAAGCAAAACCCATGGGATTAGATTAGATTAGATTACTTACAGTGTGGAAACGGGCTGTTCGGCCCAACAAGTCCACACTGACCCTCCGAAAAGCAACTCACTCAGACTCATTACTCCTTCACCCAACACGACGGTGTTTTAAAAAATTCTCATAGATTACTTACAGTGTGGAAACGGGCTGTTCGGCCCAACAAGTCCACACTGACCCTCCGAAAAGCAACTCACTCAGACTCATTTTAACCCTTTCACCACAGACGGGTAATTTAGCATGGCCAATTCACCTAACCTGCACATTTTTGGACTGTGGGAGGAAACCCACGTAGACACAGGGAGAATGTGCAAACTCCACACAGACAGTTGCCTGAGGCGGATCCAAGCGAAAGTTGGTTCAAAATTGGTGTCGTGGCAGGAAGCAAAGGGCAATAATCATTCAGAGTTTTTGAGAGATGAAGATTGTTTCGTGTGGGGTCCCACAAGACTGAACAGTTGGCAAATAGCATAAAAAATTAAAATTAAAATGATTAAGAGATCTCCAAAAAGAGATAAAAATCATCCATGTGTTTCAGAGGTAGAAAAAAGCTCAAAAGTTGTGGAAGGAATCAATGAACAGATCAAATAGACAGAAAAATGGCATACATAATTCAATCTGAAAAAACCCAGAGGTAAACCTCAAGGAGGACAAACATATATGAAGACAATAGCATAATTCTGAAAGAGAGACAGGAACAAAAAAAAAAGGACCTACAACTGCATGCCCACAGATACTTGAAGCGAGGAAGCTGGTTTAAGAAGTTAGTGGAATCTTTTATTAGCCAAGGCATTAAATATAACAACTGGGAGGTTCTGCTTCAATGGTACAAAAACACTAAACTAGATGACAGCTCAAGCATTGCAGGGAATTCTGGTCATCACATTGAAGGAAGGATGTGATGTGATCACATTCAAGTGGGTGCACAGGAGATTTAAAGGACGCAACCACAACTGTAAAAGTTTTAGCTATGAGAAAAGTCTGTATAGGCAGGAATTATTTTCTCTGAAACAAAGAAGCCTGATGGGAAATTTGATGGAGTTGTTTTAGATTAGAGCTCACCTAAAACCCATTTTTCTTCAAAAGATCCAATAACTTGGATCTCACATTCAAATTAATTGACATAAGCTTTAGAGGGAAATTAAAGAGAAATCCTTTCAACTAGAGAGTAAATCATTTCATACTGATCAACAGCACAGCACGCTTGAGCATTTCATGCACTACATAGCCAAACTATTTAAAGTAACATAAGTAAACAAGTAAGCCTTTACAACAAAATTAAAGGGACACAAGCTTCGGCAGTTTCACTTTACTTCCCAAAATGTCTTGCAAGTTTGGCAAAGTAGACTGACAATTATCAGGCGAAAGAATCATTTAAATCGGAAAAAAGTAGTTTACATTGACATTAAAAAAAAACTTATTGACGCATTTACGTTGAAATAGCTAAAAGGCAAGTACAAAGATCCACTATTAAATACTGTGACTCTTCATTAAGCATACAAACAGCAATTGCCGAACTTCTATGTTAGGAAGACATCGAACATTTTTGCTTTGGTGGAAAAGAAAAAAAAAATTAAAAAAAAGGTCAACTTGGCAGTCAACTACAAATCTTCGGGTCCTGTTAACGACCAGCTCAAAAATTTAAATTTCAAGCAAAACAAAGCCTGACAGACAACTACAATTTCGCTGTTTGCATCTTTTTAAGTATCGCTTTCCATCGACACGCCCAAAAGTATCACTGTTTTAACGCTGCAAAACCTCCACAACAATCAACAGTCTGCTTTCTGATGACTTTTCATTGAACTTGCCAGTACAATATTCCATCTAAACACATCAGAAAAAGAAACTCGCTAAAGGGCTGATATTTATTCATGCTGTGAAATAAAATTAACTCACTGTAGCTAAATAAAATTAGTTGACGGCAGAATAAAATTGATGTCAGAACAGTGGTGCAAATACTGGCAGAATCCCCCAACTCAAGTCACAGTGCAACACTTTGCACGTCACAGGATACTGCTGCAAACATTTAGGGATACCACCATCAAAAAAGATGTCACAACATTCTGCATGCTACCAGATGCTGCAGCATATCAGGGATACCGATTCGAGGAAGTCGAAAGCATTGCAACTTGCCAACTCAACTATAGCAGTGAATCAATAAAAACGTTTGTACGTTTCTCTTCCCCATGGATCGCAAATGGATCTTAGTGATGTCAGAGGTCCCTGATGAATTTCAGAGACCGTGCAATCTGCTGACCAACATCGGGAAACGCCTGGCGGCTATTTGCACATTTGTTAAAATGCTCTTCAAGTCAATCTGTGGGGACAATTATTCCGACAATGACTACAGATCACAGACGATGTTCCGCCTACTGCCACAAGTAAGCCCAGCCTCAAAACAGCTGAGTTTCTTGCCGGATTCTGTGGCAAGGATTCCACTACAATATGAAGAAAGAGGAGGAGGGACCGGATGATGGATCGGAGTCGAAAGGGTGAAGGGGAATCACTTCACCAGCCTCACTGGACTCCGCCTTCTCTTACCTTGAAGTTGCTGGAGTTCACCCATCCCGTTAGCTCATCGACGATATCGTCCAGCATCCGCTTTTGGTCATGATCCACGTCCGTAGATTTCCTGGGGTCACCCAAGTAATCGATCAGCTCCTGGCCCACTTGCAGCCGCCGACTAACATCCCTTTGAGCCACCTGCTCCGAGAAATACTCCAAGCTGCATTCAGGCTCCATATCTGAACAGGGCCGGAGGCTCTCACAAAGTTACAATCGGCAATCTCTTTCCTCCTCTCCCTGCCCGAACTTCAGGTGACGCACTGTACACCTCCCTGCAGGTTCAGAATGGATTACACGGGAGTTTGCTGCTGTTATCCACCCTTGACAGATCTCAGTCGAGTGGCCAGTCCTTCGCCCTGGTCCCAGGCCTTTTACTCCTCACTCCTTCCACTCTTTTCACCCCCGCTCTTCCGTTAAGCGACTGGAGTCGCAGCAGTCACTCCTGACACGGGATATCATCTAACCCCTCCCAACCCTTGCAACTCCCCCCTTTCAACTTCGTAATTCGTCCCTAAAACGAATCATAAATAAAGAGGGGCGCGTACCGCACTAGCAATTGCCGAGTCCCTACGCCCACCCCCCATGGCAACAGGCCCATCCCCACATCCGCCCTGTTCACCCACCTCACGCAGCGGCGCATACGCACGCGCGCCGGGGGGACCGCTCCTGACGCAACAATCGGCTCCATCTGCTCGCGTGCTCGAGCTCGCGAATGCTTCCCGTTTGAAAAATCAAAGGGAGAAGCGGCTAGTGGCGGTATCCTATTTAGCGAAGAGCTATCCGGCACACGGCCAATAAATGGCATTTACAAACCGGCCATTATTGTTCAAGTTATCGATATTGAATCGGGAAGATTTTTTTAACGCAGGTACCAGCTGAACACTAAGTCAGAGTGTTAGTTTCCCAGAAGTTTGAAATAATGATTCTTTCTAAACTCCAATGCGAGAGTTTCATCGAATAAAATTCTCCAGTTACCCTACATAATACTGACTGACGCAGTGATGATGTGACATGCATGGTTATTTGCATAAGTCAATGAGTATATCTTTAATATTTAATAATGAGATAACATCTCTATTTGTCAATTCAACTATTGTAAATGAAAGAAAATCTACAATCGACTTTAATAATTTGTTATCAACACAACTTTACATGTTTTGAAATGGACCTTTGACTCAAACAGAATTGCAGAAAAAACACCGCAGTATGGAAACCAACCTACGTAACACAATTTCCATTTGGAGAGTAACATTGGGGTGGAGTGACTATTTTACATCATAGATCATAGAATCCCTACAGTGTGGAAACAGGCCATTTGGCCTTACAAGTCCACACCGACCCCCCAAAGAGTGACCCAGCCAGACCCATTCCCTTACATTTACTCCTGACTAATACAGGAGAAAGTGAGGTCTGCAGATGCCGGAGATCAGAGCCGAAAATGTGTTGCTGGAACAGCGCAGCAGGTCAGGCAGCATCCAGGGATCAGGAGAATCGACGTTTCGGGCATAAGCCCTTCTTCAGGAATCACATTTTCGGTCCTGACTAATACACCTAACCTACACATCCCTGGACACTAGGGGCAATTTAGCATAGCTGAAAATGTGTTGCTGGAAAAGCACAGCAGGTCACACAGCATCCAAGGAGCAGGAGAATCGACGTTTCAGGCTGCCCGAAACGTTGATTTTCCTGCTCCTTGGATGCTGCGCTTTTCCAGCAACACATTTTCAGCTCTGATCTCCAACATCTGCAGTCCTCACTTTCTCCTCGCAATTTAGCATAGCCAATTCACCTAATTAGAAAGTCTTTGGATTGTGGGAGGAAACCCACGCAGACATGGGGAGAATGTGCAAACTCTACACAGACATTTTGAGATTGAAATCGAACCTGGGTTCCTGGCACTGTGAGGCAGCAATGCTAACCACAGCCCCACTGTCTTGCAGAAACAGCCGTGTTTAAAGCTTTACAAAAGGAGGTTACTGCTGTGTAAGAGCAGAGGGAACTGATTCAATGTTACCCACCAAGCAGAATACTGTTGAGAGTTTGGTTTCTGTATGCAAGGAGAACAACAGATGGGGATCTTGATGTTTCTGTAATGTGACGTATCAACAATAAGCGTGACATTGTGTAAAAGTTACAGTGTAGCAGTTTGAAGATCCACTGGCATGCCCTCCTCCTTCCAGTGAGAAGAAGAGGTCATGTCATTGAGATGTCCAGCATGGAAACTTACACTTCGGTCCAACTCGTCCATGCCGACCAGATATCCCAACCTACTCTAGTCCCATTTGCCAGCATTTGGCCCATATCCCTCTAAACTCTTCCCATTCATATAGGCAAAAGGGAGGACAGCAGATGCTGAAAATCAGACTCTCGATTAGAGTGGTGCTGGAAAAGCACAGCAGGTCAGGCAGCATCCGAGGAGCAAGAAAATCAACGTTTCGGGCAAAAGCCCTTCATCATGAATGAAGGCAGGGAGTCTCCAGGGTGGAAAGATAAATGGGAGGGGGAGTGGGGTTGTGGTGAAGGTAGCAAAGAGTACAATAATTGGATGGGGGTGTGGATGAAGGTGATAGGTCAGAGAGGAAGGTGGAGCAGATAGGTGGGAAGGAAGATTGGCAGGTAGGACACGTCATGAGGATGGTGCTGAGGTGGAAGGTTGGAACTGGGGTAAGGTTGGGGGAGGGAAAATGAGGAAACTGGTGAAGTTGCCCTGGGGTTGAAGTGTTCCGAGACAGAAGATGAGGCATTCTTCCTCCAGGCATCGGGTGGTGAGAGAGTGGCGGTGGAGGAGGCCCAGGACCTGCATCTCCTCAGCAGAGTGGGAGGGGAAGTTGAAATGTTGGGCCACGGGGCGGTGGGGTTGATTGTTGCGCATGTCCCGGAGATGTTCCCTAAAGCGCCCTGCGAGGAGGCATCCAGTCTCCCCAATGCAGAGGAGACCACATTGGGAGTAACGGATACAATAAATGGCATTGGTGGATATGCAGGTGAAACTTTGATGGATATGGAAGGCTCCTTTGGGGCCTTGGATGGAGGTGGGGGGGGAGCCGTGTGCGAAAATTTGTAATTCCTGCGGTGGCAGGGGAAGGTGCCAGTAGGGGATGGTGGAATGCTGGGGAGCGTGTACCTGACCAGGTAGTCACAGAGGGAACTATCTTTGCAGAAAGTGGAAAGGGGTGGGAAGGAAAATATATCCCTGGTGGTGGGGTCCGTTTGGAGGTGGCGGAAATGTCGTCGGATGATGCAGTTTATGTGAGGGTTGGTTGGTGGAAGGCGAGATTAGATCTCATGGAATACAGGGAGAACTAGCCATTTGGATACAGAACTGGCTCAATGGTAGAAGATAGAGGGTGGTGGTGGAGGTTGTTTTTCAGATTGGAGGCCTGTGACCAACGGATCGCTGCTGGGTCCATTACTCTTTGTCATTTATATAAATGATTTGGATGCGAGCATAAGGGGTATAGTTAGTAAATTTGCAGATTACACCAAAATTGGAGGTGTAGTGGACAACGAAGAAGCTTATCTCAGATTACAACGGGATTTTGATCAGATGGGTCAACGGGCTGAGGAGTGGCAGATGGAGTTTAATTTAGGTAAATGCGAGGTGCTGCTTTTTTGGAAAGCAAATCTTAGCAGGACTTATACACTTAATGGTAAGGTCCAAGGGAGTGTTGCTGAACAGAGACCTTGGAGTGCGGGTTCATAGCTCCTTGAAAGTAGAGTCACAAGTAAATAGGGGTAGTGAAGAAGGCGTTTGGTATGCTTTCCTTTATTGGTCAAAGTATTGCGTACAGGAGTTGGGAGGTCATGTTGCGGCCATACAAAACATTGGTTAGGCCACTTTTGGAATATTTCATACAATTCTGGTCTCCTTTCTATCGGAAGGATGTTGTGAAACTTGAAAGGATTCAGAATAGATTTACAAGGATCTTGCCAGGGTTGGAGGATTTGAGCTGTATATGGGGAGAGGTTGAATAGACTGGAGCTGTTTTCCTGGAGTGTTGGAGGCTGAGGGGTGACCTTATAGAGGTTTATAAAATCGTGAGGGGCATGGATAGGGTAAATAGATAAGGTCTCTTCACTGGGGTGGGGGGCATCCAGAACTAGACAGCATACATTTAGGGTGAGAGGGGAAAGATATAAAAGGGTCCTAAGGGGCAACTTTTTCACGCAGAGGGTGGTGTGAGTGTGGAAATGGGCTGCCAGAGGAAGTGGTGGAGGTTAGTACAATTGTAACATTTAAAAGGCATCTGGATGGGTATATGAATTGGAAGGGTTTGGAGGATATGGGCCAGGTGCTGGCAAGTGGGACTAAATTGGGTTGGGATATCTGATCGGCATGGACGAATTGGACCGAAGAGTCTGTTTCCATGCTATACATTTCTATGACTTTAAATGAATGAATGAATGGAAAAATACTGCACTCAAACATTTATGACATGAATAAACCTCCTGTCACTTTTGCACCAGCAAAAGATTAGTCTTTTTGTTACACCTCACTAGGAAAGCCTGGCTGGAAATCAAGTCTCACTATTCCTGGGGTTGTTACAAAAGTTAAAGATTTTAGAAGAATACTCAAAGTTTCTCAATTTACCTAATTTTTAGACCCTGACTAACAAATCATGGACCAAGTTTCTGTACTTAAGAACTGCTATTTATAACAAGTAACTAGATTCCTGCTACAGTTAAACAATTACGAACCACTTACATATAACTACTCATTAAAATTCTAATAAGCCTTATAAAACTCCCCTATATACAAATGCAGACAGATAAAAAACAACCCTAGGTGCTTGGGACATAAGAAAAGACAAGGTAGACAGTTCAATGGACCTGTTCCACAGGATTTGCTAAGATGATCCTCTTGGCTTGTCAAACCCGGTGTTTAAAATGGTATCTCCATCTCCTCTGTTCTAACGGAAACTGTCCCATTTCCCAGGACACCCACCAACCCCTTAGTCAGATTTATACATCCTGATATCGGGCAACAGGCTAGCAAATCTGTTCTGTAACTGCTTCATCACTTCGATATCTCTGGGTATGTAGCTGAAAATGCCCAATTGCCCATAGCAAAATTTGTAATTTATTCATTCTGCTTTTATGGACTGGGTGTAAATTCGGAAAAAAAGATGTATTTTAGACATGTATAATGAACTAGCCAGCAAACGTTGTCATGGATGTGGCAATTGCTCAGGTCAAGACGGCTTCTTCAGGATATAATAGTATTTAAGCAGGGATTTCTTTTGCAATGTCAGCATTGTTGATTCTCAGCTGTTGGATGATCTTTTCAATCTCATGTTGGGGCTGCTCTGAGATGGTGACAGATGATGGAGTGCAGTCAAATTCACTCACATAGAGGGCTGAGTGACAATTGTGGAGATCCTCAAGGTGCTTCCTCAAACGAGAGTGTTCATCACTTCCGTGATCATCGTGAGTGCCACTCCATTCTTAGCTCTTCTTAGTTCTTAAAGAAAAGAGATAAAATCAATTGAGTGGTATTCTTGCTGTCTGGCACATTGAATGTTTTTGAAAATATCTTCCTCAAATGACTCCCTCAGGATGTCCTGAAATCTTCTCTGAAAGAAATGTAATATTTCCACTGATTCATCGGAATCTCCCGTCCAAGACCATCTAATTTGGAGAAGTATCTATGAAGTAGCCAATCATTTTGAGCATCTCCAACAGGCCCAGATGGAAAACAAGGCAAAAAGTAAACAGAGCGTGTAAAAACCTGAGCATTCCACCCACGTTGGAAAACTCCACCTGTGGCAATGTTGTGGATCCAATATTGGACTGTATAATCACCTCAGGAGACAACAGCGGAAGAAAATTATCCTCAGTCCTGAGGGACTGCCTTCAAAGGAGAAAATTGTGTAAAAGCATTTCATAAGACATATTTTATTTGTTTTAATGAGTGAATGCAAATCTTGCTTTTTGCTTTCATTTGGTGTATTATTTTCCTGTTAACTAATAATTAATTTTTGTTGATTTTAGTTTTGTTTAGAAGTGTTAACACTTACTTGTTATTTTATTCATTAACACATAAGTTTTAACAGATAAGGGGTGACCCTATAGAGGCTTATAAAATTATGAGGATTATGGATAGGGTGAATAGCCAAGGTCTTTCTCCTGAGGTCGGTGGAGTCCAAAACTAGAGTGCATAGGTTTAACGTGAGAGGGAAAAGATTTAACAAGGACCTGAGGGATATCTTTTTCACAAAGAGGGTGGTGCATGGATGGGACAAGCTGCCAGAGGAAGTGGTGGAGGCAGATACAATTATAACAATTAAAAGCCTTTGGAACAATATATGAATAGGAAGAGTTTAGACGGATATGGGCTAAATGCTGGCAAATGGGGCTCTGGTCAGATCGGATGTCTGGTCAGCGTAGAAAAGTTGGACCAAAGGGTCTGTTTCAATTCTATATGACTCTAAATTAAATTTTGTCTCCCAGTTTATTTTAATTTGTATTTGAAAATGCATCTCTTTTTTAAAAACTGTCCATCTGTCTAGAGTTCTAAATAAATTAATTACCCCAAGTCTTTTGCTTTTTTTTCCAAAAACAATGGTACAGGTAGTCCTCCTATAATGCTACTGTTGCATTCTCAGATGAAGCTGTGTTATAGAAAATCATGCAACAGAAAGAATGAGGCCTATGGGAAAAACATGGTTGGGGCGAGCCAGTAAAAATCGAAACAAAAGTAGTCGTTAGCCTAACACAAAAGATAACACAGTCTAAGTAAATTTTGACTTGTTCTAACTGACCTGTTGTATGGTAATGTATAGTGCAATTCCAACTGATTACTGTCAATTGGCATCTGTATCTGCTGGCTGCAGCACATTCCAGCCATCTTTCTGATCCTATCCAATGGTAACACTGCACAAGTCCGATCACAGAATGAAACCTGTCTTGATAGACCAAGAGTTGAATCTTAATTTCTTTCACTAAGTGTCAGTTTTGTCAAGTTTTTCAGAGGGTTTCACATTATGATGCTTGGGGGTGTCTATCACCTTTTTTCCCCAAAACACACCTGATTTATGATTTATGACCTACCCCACCCTTTAGTGCTCCTCTCACACATTCTAGCACCATCATACTATGTGCCATTTCCAAAACAAGTCACCACTTCCTGGATATCCCAGATTTGACCAACATTCTGGTGCACCATCTTTAAAAAGATATTGTGCACCCAGGCAACAGCTATCAGTCTGCATGGTTTCTGACATTGGCCTGGATGTGGCAGATGGGGTTGGGGTGATGCAGAGGCAGTACGTCCTTCTCTCCCAGGCAGACATTCTACTGGAACCACACCAACCTGGACCAGGATTACCTTTCAGCAGGAAAATTGATAATGAAGGGCTTTTGCCTGAAACGTCGATTTTCCTGTTCCTCAGATGCTGCCTGACCTGCTGTGCTTTTCCAGCACCACTCTAATCTAAACTCTGATTTCCAGCATCTGCAGTCCTCACTCTTGCCTAGGATTACCATTCAGGCCAGTGTAGTCTCAACCATCCTAAGGAATGCACAAATTGTAGGAAGAAGATCAATGACCTTCTCCACTCTGCTAGTGAAAGTGCCACTATCTTCTTGTTGATACCTCACACTCACACTCTGTCTCTGTTACCTACCATTTCCTGCAACATTTTCCCTACTCACTTTCATCCTCACAAACATCTGACCCTGACTAATCCTGAATGTCTTCTGCACAGCCTACTCACCCGACAGGATATCTTCTCTCCCTCACCTACTATGTGCCAGGTTTCCTGACTGTAACCACCCTGGGCAGCTGACTGACCATATACAAGCCCCTGTACAGGTAGCTCTTCTATAACATGATAGTTGCATTGTTCTGCAACCCCGCATTATAGAAAAATCGCGCTTTAGAAACAGCACTTAAAGTGTTGGCAGTGTAATCACGTTACAGCCAACATACGTTTTAAAAGTTTGCACTTTAGAAATAATGTCCCCAATTCTTCAATCGCATTATAGCGAATTTGTGTTAACAAAACATGTTGTGGCAGAATGACATATTGCTGGACACAAAAATGTTGTGCGTCTTCATTTGACATAAAGTAGCATCCTGCAATATGTCCTTTGCCCAGCTGTACTTCTTCTTGAGCTCTATGTTACAAATCTGAAACTTAGGTTTCTCTTCCCTTTCTCTATAAGTCTGTTTTCTACCAGTTTTTCAGCTTCCTGATATGTCTGATCTGTTTGACTTCCTACATTTCATATTTCTTTTGGTTTAAGCACTCCGCATTTCTCAGTTTTTTATCGGTTTCCAGGAAATCATTTTCTGCATGTGATTTGATGTTGAATGTGCAGTTCACTAATTTTGCTGTCTGACGTCAGTACTGTTATTCATTTCCTTTTTCAGTTCTTCCATTTGAAGTGTGTGCTTTTGAAGTTTTGATTTAATGTTCAGAATCTCCCTGTACCAACTGTACAAGGTACCATGTTAATGTTTCAAGTCCAGTGACCTTTCAAGGTTCACTGGACCTGAAATGTTAATTCTGTTTTCTCTCCACAGATGCTGCCAGACCTGCTGAGTTTTTACAGCAATTTCAGTTTTTGTTTCTGACTTCCAGCATCCACAGTTCGTTGGGGTTTTTTGTACAATATGTCCTGCTCAGCCTTAGTATTTCCAGGTCAATTACTTTATTTTCTAAATTTTCTTTTGGAGTACTATCAGTTTCTGAAAATCTTTTTTAGATTCCTGGATTTTCTGAATGATCTTTCTTTCATTTTCTTGCAAGGGTTCTTTGTGTTTTTCAGTATCTGATTACAGATTTTTGCAGCAATTTGTGTTTGAAAGTTATATCGCAGAACAATAGAATTTATCCAATTTGTAGGTGCTGTGACTATAATGGGAAAACATTTACAAAACATAATCAGGAACTAAATTAATTTTTAGAACAATATGAATGAATAATCACAACCTTCATAAAATTGTTATTCACAAATCATGTCTGACAAATGTCATGTTAGTGGTAAATATGGACTGTTGAATTTTAACTTCCACCAGTTGATTGTTTAAAGGCTTTTCTTAAAAAAAAGTACTTGAAATGCTGGAGTGGGTACCTGACAATAGATTGCAGCAAGCTTTGTGAGACCAGTTGAAATCAATAAAATCATCTACATTTAAATTACCATTTTTATCAAAAGACTTCAAAACCAGGCAACAAATCAGAGTGAAGAAAATCACATCAGGGAATCCAAGGTGGCAGCATCCTGTTAGGATTGCATTTGATGGGCTCCGCGCTACAACACCAACCCGACAGAGCCAGAACCCCTCCCAAACACTGTACTGTGAGTAAACACACAGTACAGAAGCTAGAAACCTGTAAAATTCAATTTTGTTCTTGCAGCTGGAGAGAGCTTCAGACCTGGTATTCTTTAAGATATCCAGCGAAGCTTCAGATCAATCATAATGGATCCATACATGTGTTCAACTCACTAGAGAAAGCAAAGAACTTTGTGGACATATTGACTTAAGTCAAATAGCCGAACAGAGTTTGTTTCTCATTAAAAAGGACTTGATGGAGTCTCCTTTCTCGTAAAAAGTTGCGTGAAATGATTTCTGAGATGGCTAGAGTATTTATCTTTAATCTCTAAGTTATGTTAAGGGATAGGTGACATATTTATTTTTAGTTTACTTGTCTATAGTGGTAACCTTGCTCTTGGCGTTTTTTTCTCTACGGTTAGTAGGGTTCTGGATGTGCAGGTACCCCCTTTGAATGGGGGGTAAACTCCTCCACTCAGTGTCTTTGGTGATTTTTGCTTCGTTTTTCTATTTTTGCTGTATATGGTTTTTGTAAGGTTTATAAATTTGTTGGCTGTAGTTATTTTAGTCTGTGTAGTTTTTGGGTTTTGTGGATTATTTTGCATTAAAGCTCAGCGATCTGTAGTTCGAGTTCTTCCTCTCTGGAATCTAAATGGTGCTATAGAAGGCTATGACTAAGGCTGTGTTTAAGTGGTGCACCTAGAATATTAAGGGGAGTATTTGCCTGTCAAGAGGAAGAAGGTACTTTCCAGCCTTAAAAGGGAGAGGGTGGATATTGCCTAATTACAAGAACCACACTTGCATGATGCAGAGCATTTGAAGCTGCAACAGAATGGGTATGATCAGGCTTATTTTTCATCTTTCAATTTGAGGAGTAAAGGGGTGGCCATTTTAGTTAGAAAGAATCTCCCATTAAAGTTATTTGAGTGCATTAAAGACACACATGTGAGGTTTGTAATCCTTAAAGCTTTGGTACATGGGGAAGAATACGGGATCTTAAATGTTTGCTGTCTCCCGGCCCACCTCCTTAAATTCTTGACAGACACACTTTCTAGGCTGGTTAACATTGTATCCCAGCATATTATTGTAGGAGGGGATTTCAATTGTCTCATAGACCCCACGGTAGACAGATTACCCAAAGACCTGCCAATATCTTCTTCACAATCTAAATAGTTAAGGGATTTGTGTGCTGAATTGGGGTTCATAGATGTTTGGCAGCAGCCTTCATCCTACTAGCAGGGACTTCATGTTATTTTCAAACCCACATAAATGCCATACTAGGATTGATCTTTTTCTGACCACCACAGCACATCTGGACTCAGTGGCGTCATATACAAATGGCAATATCACTACTTCCGATCACGCCCCAGTGTATTTAATGGTTAAGAGTAAGAATACTGTGGTAGGCTTGAGGCACTGGCTACTGGACCCCTTCATCCTCAAGGACAGCAAAATTATTGTATTCTTTTCTCCTGAGTACATGGCTTTTTTAGATATTAAATCAGGCTCGGCCAGTAGCCAATCCATTCTTTGGAAAACAGCTCATGCCTATGTTAGAGGGTTGGTTATTTCCAATTCAGCCAGTAAGAAGCAACAGGCAGGTGAGCAGCAATGCTTGCTCGATACGCATCTGAAGGTAGCTGAAAAGGCATTCTTTGACAGACTATTGCTGGTTAAACTGCAGAGGATCACGGCGCTTCGGTCTACGCTGAACTCCATGCTCATGTGGGCAGCCAAGAGAGAGCTTACATTTGCAAGTCAAAGGCTGTTTGAGGATGGGGATAAGCTGGGCAAGTACTGCGTACCTTGTGAGGAAAGGAGTGCCCCCCAAGCCATTACCTCAACCAGAGAGGACACTGGAAATTTGACCTACGATTCTGAAAGGATTAATGCAGCATTCCGGATATTTTACTCTGAATTATACCAATCTGAAAGCTGTGAGAGTGGGTGGATTAGGATGGAATCTTTTTATAAGAATTTGGACCTTCCAGAGTGACCCCTGAACAAGAATCTCTCCTCAATGCTACACTGTCAGAGTAAGAGGTGCAGGATACTGTGAGGCGGCTCCAGAATGGAAAGGTGTCAGGTCCTGACGGGTTCCCCAGTGAGTTCTATAAGGAATTTATAAGTGTATTGTCAGGGCTGATGCCTTGTCTATCTAATGACTCACATTGTCGCGGCCTCCTCCCAACATCTCTAAGAGAGGCGAACATCTCTCTCATTCTTAAAAAAGGGAAGGCCCCGGAGGACTGTGCTTCCTGTAGGCCCATTTCACTCCTTAATGTCAACTTCAAAAGCTTAGCTAGAAACTGTACTGTCCTCCATCATTGAGGATGACCAGATAGGGTTCATAAAAGGACGGATAATGTCAGGAGATTATTTAACATGATCCAAGTATATCAACAGTGATCAGTACAGGGATTGGAGATCTCCTCAGATACGGAAAAAGCATTTGACAGGTTTGAGCAGCCATATCTTTTTCATACTTTGAAGCAGTTTGGCCTGGGAGAGACTTTCATCAGGTAGGTGGAGGTTTTGCATAGTCATCCTCTTCCTGCCGTCCTCACCAATGGTGTATACAGCCAAGCAATTTTAATATTTGTAGGGACAGTCGACAGGGCTGTCCCTTGTCACCATTGCTTTTCACATTGGTGATCGAACTGTTGGTGGAGGCAGTACATCGGAATCCCAATATAACTGCTCCAGAAGTGGGGACCAAGTCACATAAGATCGCACTGTATACAGATGACATTCTTGTCTTCTTACCAAACCCAACAATCTCAGTGCCACACCTGATACAATGCATCATTCTATTTGGTGGCTTCTCAGGTTATAAGATCAATTTTGCGAAGTCCGAGGCCATGTCCATGGGTTGTCTCCGGAGAGTGCCTGATCCTGAGGGCAGATCTCATTTCCCCTTTTGATGGTCACAGGAGTGCTTTCTCTCCTTAGGTATATTTATTACTCCCGTTTTTGATTGGCTATTTAAATCCAATTTTGCCCATTTATTCAACAGAATCAAGTAGGACCTTTGTAGTTGGGAGGCGCTTCCGACCTCTCGGTTAGGTCGGATAGCCCTCATTAAAATGAACATTCTGCCCTGCCTGTTGTATCCTATGTGAATGCTGCCTCTACTTTTTACTAAGCAAATATTTAGAAGACTGAATGACTGGTTCAGTTCTTTTATCTGGTATCACAAGCGGTCCCTAATTAAATTGGCTAAATTGCAGTTACCTTACAGGCTGGGAGGAGTGGGCCTCCCAGATATGAAAAACCATCAGTTAAGCTCATTGCTATCTTACGTGAATGATTGGGCCTGGGGGGACCCTCACTCACTTTGGTTGGACATCAATGCATCTCAGGCAAGATGCCTCCTTATTAGTCTGCTGTTCTTAGACAAAATGAGAACAGTTAAGGAAGACTGCCATTGCCCCATAGTCATCAATTCTGTCAAGGCGTGGAGAGCAATGCGTCAGGGTGAGAGCAGTATTGTCAAAACATCATTTTTGATACCCTTAGTTGTTATGCTGGGCTCTGGGTTTTAACTATGGGCAGCTAGGGGCGTGTCTTGCCTGGGTGATTTATTTGAAGGGGACGTATTGATGTCCTTTAACCAGTTGGCTCGGAAATATGAATTTCTCAGAATGACTTCTTTCATTTCTTTCAAGTTAGAAATTTCATACAAATAGAGACCACATTTCTAACTGATCCTTATAAGCCCAACATGGAGAAGAGGATGTTGAGTGCTGAGGGTACATTACTTGCAAGCAACGCTTATCATCTATTGGGACAAGGTTCCTCGGATGAGAACGAATGGCTCTGTAAGGTACAGGAGAGCAAGCTGAACATTGAGATCTCTTCTAAAAAAAAGGGAGGATATCTGAGAAAATGCAAGAAGGATCTCGATTTGCAACAGGACCTATGTCTGGCAACTAAAGATTCTCCACAGGGTTCATTTGGTCTCAGACCACCTCGCTAAATTTAAAGCGTGAGTACCTTCAATGTGCCTTAAATGTGAAGTGAGCATGGGCATGTTACTCATTGTCTTTTGTCCTGCCACAGACTGCAGGTATACTGGAGCGTTGTGGTAAGCGAGATAGAGAAGGCTTTGGACACAGAGATGGAAATGGGCTTGGTATCTCTTTTTCTTGGCTTTGTTAACTCACCTCCACTAAATGCATGCAAAAAAAAGGATTTTCAGTATCCTCACTTTTTATGTAAGAAAGAACATTCTATCAGGTTGGATGTTGGAAAAACCCCTGGGGCTGGCATAAGCTAGTCATGGGGCACATCTCCTTGGACTTTCTTGTGAGTATGGTGCACCATAAAAGTGAGAATTTCTATAAGACGTGGCAGCTCTTTATGGACTACCTGGGTACAGATTTGCCCGCCATATTAATAGGATCCTTTAGGTAGCCATGGCAATTCTATATAATGAATGTGGTGTCCAGAGGGGAGGAACTAAGAACATATGAATATGTATAAACTTATGCGCTAGGGCTATTGCTTTGTTTTGCTGAGCTGAGTTATGGTTATTATCATTATTATTGTTGTTAAGATTTTCCCTTCTTAGCTTAGTTATTTGTTATCACTTATTAATGTAATTAGTGGGTTTGTTTTTAAACATTGGTTTGAATTGTTTGGTTTTGTGTTTGTTGTAATATTCAAAAGAAAAAAAATTTCCTTTTTTAAAAAATATATTTAAAAAAAGAAATGACATCTCCTGTTTCAATTCATACTTGTACAAGTATTTCACACACTGGAGATAAAAGTCATGATTTGGAGATGTTGGTGTTGGACTGGGGTGTACAAAGTTAACAATCACACAACACCAGATTATAATGCAACAGGTTTAATTGGAAGCACTAGCTTTCAGAGCGCTGCTCCTTCATCAGCTGATTGTGGAGTATAAGCTTATACTCCACAACCACCTGATGAAGGAGCAGCATTACAAAAGCTAGTGCTTTCAATTAAAATTGTTGGACTATAACCTAGTTATGTGTGATTTTTTAAATTGAGATGAAAAACTCACCTGCCAGTTAGCTTGGAAAGGCAATGGAGACCCTCTCAGAAATACACACTAAACTATATTTCAACTCCTGCTTTTGAGAAACAGAGCAGGGAGTAACAACATGGATTGATAACAGGCAAAACTGGAAGACTTTGTCTCCTGGTTAATCTCTCTGTGGTTTGTTTTCAACAGCTCAGAAAACAACTAAAAAACAAACTGAAAAAAAAATTCACCGAGAAGTCAATGTTATACATAAACTTTTCCATGGCTGTAGTTTTATTATTTTTCTTAGGGTTAGAACATAATAAAATTTATCTTTCTTTAATCCTAGTAATTAGCTTATTTCAATCAACTTAACTGTATTTTTACTTGAAGCATGACAGCTGCATGTTAAAAAGAAGTAAAATTGTTTCTTGTCACCATCTAAGAGGGTATAATAAAGATGGGAGCCAAATTACTCTTCCTCACCTGTTAATAACAAATAACTTTTGATGAAGCTCCTCAAGTTGATAGCAGAATAGAGAGTACTAGAAATACTTTAATCTGGCAGAATGTGGAGAGTTAACATTTCAGGTCAGAAACCTGAAAACCTGTGTACATGAACAGCCTTTGTATGAGCTGAAATTGGGCTCATTAGCTAAATTTCTCTCCAAAGATGCTATCAAGCTATGATGCAGAGGTGCTGGTGTTGGATTGGGGTGGACAAGGACAGAAGTTAGATGCCAATTAGAAATTAGATGCCAGGTTATAGTCCAACAGGTTTATTTGAAATCACAAGCTTTC
Organism: Chiloscyllium plagiosum; assembly: GCF_004010195.1. Lineage (NCBI taxonomy): Eukaryota > Metazoa > Chordata > Chondrichthyes > Orectolobiformes > Hemiscylliidae > Chiloscyllium > Chiloscyllium plagiosum. The sequence continues at coordinate 107,666,966 of NC_057713.1, read as the reverse complement.
AGAGTGTTCCTCCTTCGTCAGGTGAACTTCAACTTGTGATTTCAAATAAACCTGTTGGATTATAACCTGGTGTCACCTTAACTTCTGATGCTGTCAAGCTACTTCAGTCTTTCTCTCTGATTCCTTAAAGCCTTCTGTTTCTTGAGCTTTTCTCTCACTAAATTCTCAGCCATTCATAGAGTCACAGAGCTGTACACAATGGAAACAGACCCTTTGATCTAACCTCTCTATGCAGACCAGATATCCTAAACTAATCTAGTCTCATTTGCCAGCATTTGGCCAATATCCCACTAAGCACTTCCTATCCAGATGACTTTTAAATGTTGAAATTGTCCCAGCCTCCAGCACTTCATCATTCCATACATGCACCACCCTCTGCATAAAAAAGCTGCCCCTTAGGTCCCTTTTAAACCTTTCCCATCTCACCTTAAATCTGTGCCCTTTATTTTTTTTAACTCTTCCATCCTGGGAAGAAGACCTTGGCTATTCACCCTATCCATGCCCCTCATAATTTTATGATCCCTCAGCCATCAGCCTCCAATGGTCAAGGGAAAATAGCCCCAGCCTATTCAGTCTCAAACCATCCAACTGTGGCAACATTCTTGTAAATGTTTTCTGAACCCTTTCAAGATTCACAACATCCTTCCTGAAGCAGGGAGACCAGAATTGAATGCAATGGTCCGAAAGTGGCTGAACCAATGTCCTGTACAGCTGCAAAATGACCTCCCAACTCCACACTCAATGCGCTAACCAATAAAGGCAAGCATACCAAATGCCTTCTTCATTATCCTGTCTACCTCCGGCTCTACTTTCAAGGAACTATGAACCTGCACACCAAGGTCTCTTTGTTCAGCAACACGATCCAGGACCTTACCATGAAATATGTAAATCCTGCCCTAATTTGCCTTTCCAAAATGCAACACCTCACATTTATCTAAATTAAGTTCCATCTGGCACTTTTCAGCTGATCAGCCCATCTGATTAAGGTCCCATTGTATTCTGAGGATAACCTTCTTGGCTGTCCAGTTTTGGTGTCATCTGCAAATTTACTAACCAAACCTGCTGTGTTCACATCCAAATCATTCATATCAATGACAAAAAGCAGTGTACCCAGCACTGATCCTTGTGGCACACTGCTGGTCACAGGCCTTCAGTCTGAAAAACAACCATCCATCACCACTCTCTGTCTCCTACCTTTGAGCCAGTTCTGCATTTAAAAGGTTAGTTCTCCCTGTATTCCATGTGATCTAACCTTGCTAACCAATCTACAATGCAGGACTTGTTGAATGCCTTACTAAAGTCCAAAGAGATCATGTCCAACATTCTGCCTTCATCAATCCTCTTTATCACAAATTCAAAAGACTTATTTAAGTCAGTGAGACAGAATTTCCCACACACAAAGCCATGTCGACTATCCCTAATCAGTCCTTGCCTTTCCAAATACATGTAAATTATGTCCCTCAGGATCCTTTCCAGTGCTCACCACTGATATCAGGCTCACTCGTCTATTGTTACCTAACTTTTCTTTACCACCTTTCTTTAATAGTGGCACCACATTAGCCAACCTCTGGTCTTCCAGTATCTCACCTGTGGCTATCCATGATAGAAATACTTGAGCAAGGCGCCCAGCAATCACTCCCTAACTTCCCACAAAGTTCTATGGTACACCTGATCAGGTCCAAGGGATTTATCCACCTTTATGCATTTTAAAACGTCCAGCATCACCTCCTCTGTAATATGGACATTTTTCAAGATGTTGCTATCTATTTCCCCAGGTTCTCTAGCTTCCATATCCGCTACATGAAACAATGATACAAAATACTCATTTAGTATCTCCCCCATCTCCTGCGGTTCCACACATAGGCAGCCTTGTTGACCTTTAAGGAGCCCTATTCTCTCCCTAGTTACCCTTCTGTCCTTAATGTATTTGTATTCTCCTTTGGATTCTCCTAAACCCAATTTGCCAAAGCTGTCTCATGTCTCCTTTTCACCCTCCTGATTTCTTTAAGTATACTTCTACTGCCTGTTTCCTCTTCTAGGGATTCACTTGATCCCTGCTGTCTATACTTGACATTTGCTTGCTTCTTATTCTTAACAAACCTCAAATTCTCTAGTCATCCGGCATTCCCTACATCTCTGCCTCCCTTCACCCGAACAGAAACACACTGTCTGTGGACTCTCATTATCTCACTTCTGAAGGCTTCCCACTTCCCAGCCATCCCTTTACCTGTGACTATCAGCCCCCAGCCAACTTCTAAAAGTTCTTGCCTAACACCATCAAAATTGGTCTTTCTCCAACTTAGAACTTTAACTTTTAGATCTGGTTTATCCTTTTCCATCACTATTTTGAAACTAATAGAATTATGATCGCTTGCCCCAAAGTGCTCCCCCACTGACACTTCACTCATCTGCCCTGCCTTATTTCCCAAGAGTACGTCATGTTTTGCTCCTTCTCCACATCCGAAAATTTTCCTGTACACACTTAACAACTCATGACTTCATTTATTCTGCCTTGACTTTTTGAGGGATCTAAATTGCACTCTTGATTTCACAGGCCTATTCTTCCTGGTTGACTTGTCTCTGTCTCTGTTTGTAATGATTCTGTACACTCATTAACCTTCTAGGTCATTCTGTCTTTCAAAAAGAAAACTTTAGTTTATTACTCTGTCTATCTCCCTGTGTCATCGTTCAGCTTTTGCTCAGCAATTGCCTTATTTTTCAGCCTGGGGCCTGGTCTCTTGGCAGTGATGGCGAGGTGGCGGCTGTAGCAGACCCATGGTCTCCTGGGGCATCAACACAGTCATTGCTGTTCCTGGAACGGGACTCAGAACAGCTTCCAGAGACCTTGCAGAAGCCCTGAAGCCGTGCTTGAGACCCCAGTTTGAACAGAAGGTGAACGCTTATTTAAGTAATTTCTTTTTATAAATAACAATACAGCATAGGAACAGGCCCTCCATGCTGTGATGACACATTTTGCCCTTCTATATTAAAACTGTCTTCACTTACAGAATCGACATCCCTCTTTTTTTGAATGCAGTTATTATGTCTGGTTCCACTACCTCATTTGGAGAGGGATCTGGGTGTGCAGGTCCACAGATCATTGAAAGTGGCAGTGCAGATAGATGTGGTGAAAGGTCTGTGGCATGTTTGCATTCCAGACGCATCGCCCTTTGTCTGAAAAACCTGCCTTGCACATCTCTTTTAAACATTTCACCACCAACCCTCCCCTCAACACACTTTGAACCTGTGTCTCCTCGTAATTGACGCCTCCACCCTGCAGAAAAAGCCTCATACTTTCCACTGTATTCCTGCCATTCAGGTCACCCCTCAACCTCCTGTGTTCCAGTGAAAACAATTCCAGTCTATCCAACCTTTCTTCATAACGAAAATCCCCCATACCAGGCAACATCCTGATAAACATTTTCTGTACCCTCTCCAAAGAATCTACATCCTTCTGGTAATGTGGCGACCAGAACTGTATGCAATATTCAAGTGTAGCCTAACTAAAGTCCTGCAAAGCTGCAACATAACTTGCCTATTCCTATACTTAATGCCCCTTCCAATGAAGGCAAACATGCCACAGGCCTTTCACCATATCTATTTGCACTGCCACTTTCAATGATCTGTGGACCTGCACACCCAGATCCCTCTGCATATCAATACTCCTAAGGATTCTGCTATTCACTGTATAATTTCCATCTGTACTTGACCTTCCAAAATGCATCACCTCACATTTGTCCAGATTAAACTCCATTTTGCCATTTTTCTACTCATGCCTCTAACTGAGCTGTATCCTCTGACAAACCTCCTCACTATCTGCAACTCCACCAATCTTTGTATTGTCTGCAAATTTACTAATTAGACCAGCCATGTTTTCCTCCAAATCATTTTTATCCTTAATGTAACTCCAAATGGTGCCAGGTTGTGGCAACAAAACACTTTTCACTGTATTCTAAGATATATGTGACAATAAATCATTAATTCATTCATATCCTTTGATTTCTAAAGTGCTGACCTATTCACTTCAAGGTTTTCTATAAATATTCTGTTTGCTGACACTAACACTCACTGATACTAACACACCACATAGATGTGCGCATGCATGTCCCAAACATTATGACAATATTGAATATGAAAATAAGTGTTATACTTTGTTTTACAATTTATGACCCCTATAAAATAACACTATCATAATAAACTGTTTATAAAAATATTATTTTAATATTGCTGATTACTTCCAGTTATACATGCAAATATGATTTTAAATTTCAAAAATTGGCACAAAAGTTCTCTTTTATTCTGCAGTTTATTTCTGTGACCTGAAACACTGTTTCATTAAAGTATTATTTTTAATTGATATTTGTAACTATAAGAGATAATGCTGATTATACACATGCTCCTTGGTATCAGCAAATGTAGCCTTTTTCTAAAATCTCATTCAAATCCAGTAGATGAATTTCCAGAAAACCTGGTACAACTCACAGAACTAAAACTATGTTTTCTCCTTTCCAAACAGCACAATATGAAAGTGCAAATCAAAGGAAAAGACTGTATGGTTCTGCCTCCTTTAAATCTAAATTTCCAAATAAGAATTATGAACCTTCATCACATTCCACTCTTTAGGAAGGATACGTTTGAGCAAGTGCAGAGTAAATTTACTAGAATTGTACCAAAGATAAGAAATTTTGTTATGTGGGAGATGTAAAGAACTAGAATTTTCTTCAAAGAACAGAGAAAATTAATTGAAATCATTAAGGATTTTAATCAAATGGATAGATAGAAACAGTTTCCACTGACAGATGGATCAGTAAACAGAAAAAGAACTTGGGGTGGGGTAGGGGAGGGGAGGTGTGGAGAGAGGAGCTGAGGAGTTAAAGAGTTGTTACGATCTGGAATGGATGCCAAAAAAGGGAGAGGGTGTCGATGTATATTTAGTTCCACAAATACAGACGACACAAGTTTCAGTACAATGGTAGATGCTTTATTATCGGACAGCCGGCGAGAGATTCCAAATGTCTCCAAAAGTAGTCGTGTGTCTACTTGTAGTATTCTTTTTTATAGGAATAATACAACAGGTCTATTAGTCACATGGCTGATTGTCATTACATTGTTTAAGATGGGCAATTATAATTTTACAAGGCCCAGTGAATGATGATATCCTAAGATAACGAGTGAATGGATGACAGGGACTGATTATCATATTCTTCATGATCATGTGTTGATGGGAAGAAATTAAAACAGAAGGGCTTTGCGTGTTCTCAATGGGGGATTCACATACCTATGCTAATACGGAGGGGAAGCAAGAAAATGGGAGAAGGAGGCAGTTTAACAGAGTTGTGGCCAGGGCTATCAGTCTTGTTGGCAAGGACAAATACCTTTGCCTGAGGCTGCAGAGGAATCCACATGTGTGGCTCCAATGGATTCCTTCTCTAAGATTCAGTCAGCCTCCTCCCTACTAAGAGGACCGACATGCAATTGATACTGCATAGTGAGTCTCTTTGGTAGTGGAATGTTTAACCACATATGTCCCCAATATGCTTTGAAAAAGAAGTAAAACATGGAACTGATCCCTTTGTGGTTTCTGACTTCTTCATTCCCTCCTATTGATCATTCGATGATCCTCAGAGAGGGGGAGGTCTGGAGGGATGGAGAAAATATGGCAGGGCTGGGAGCTAGGACGCGGAGATCGACGTGGGTGTGGCTTAGCGTGCGGTGTGGTCCTTGAGCAGGTGAGTGACGTCACTGGGGATGGAAGTTGCTCCGGCGACGGCAGCTCCGGGGGCGGAAGTGGCTGCGGCGATGGCAGCTATGGGGTCGGAAGTGGCTGCGGTGATGGCAACGATCAGCAGAGGCCTCACCTTCATCTCCCTATGCTCCCGGATCAATGGGTTCGACACGCGAATAGACAACGAACATTTCTTCCACCGCCTTTGCCTCTGCACCTACTTCTTCAACCAGGACTCTCGCCCACCCTCTGACGACCCCTTCTCCGGCCTCCAACACCACCCCATCCACCCGGACACCCCATGCTGGCCTCTTACCCGCCCTCGATCTCTTCATATCCAACTGCCACCGCGACATTGACCACCTCAACCTGTCCACCCTCTCACCCACTCCAACCTCTCACCCTCACAACCCACTCCCTCCGCTCCAACCCCAGCCTCACCATTAAACCGGCAGACAAGGGAGGCATAGTGGTAGTTTGGGGCACAGATCTTTACACCACTGAAGCTAGACACCAACGCGCTGACACCTCTCCTACTGCCCCCTTGACCATGACCCCACCTCCCACCACCAAACCATCATCTCCCAGACCATCCATAACCTCATCACCTCAGGGGATCTCCCATCCAC
>NC_057713.1:107602338-107658378 GCF_004010195.1 Chiloscyllium plagiosum | reverse complement strand
AAACGTCGATTATCCTGCTCCTCGGATGCTGCCTGGCCTGCTGCGCTTTTCCAACACCACACTTTTCAACTCTGGTCTCCAGCATCTGCAGTCCTCACTTTCTCCTAAACACTGGCACCTTGATCAATTGATTTAATGTGATTGCAATTAAAAGTGCTAAGTCATAGTTTTGGAATCAATTTACCATTCAAATGAAAGCTTTCACCACACATTCCATCACAATCAATCAAAAATTCAAACTGGATATCCTTTAATTTGTATATTACAAATTACCAAAATGACCAATCTCTTAGACGGGCCTATAACCATTTTCCTGATCAGGTATTTTCTCACAGATTGTCCCCCTTCCCAACTACATAGAGGGACTATCCCATTTTACTTTATGACTCCTTGCTCCGCTATAAACAATTTCCACTGTCCATACTGCGGGGTGAGAAATTTACTGAGCCTGCCCTCTTTCCTTATATAGTAATTTCCACCGGCCATATCTGAAAGAGGCAGCTTCCTAAACCGAACCTGTCAGGTAGTGATGATCACTTCCCTGACTGGGGTCTCCAGGTCCCGACCTTTTTCCTACAGGAACAATACAGAGGAGCCAATGTTACCCGCAGCAATTCAGAGCAATCTGACAAAATTTTCCGACCTTACAAGCTGAATCCAGGTGGTTCGTTCGACCTCTTCAAGGTACCAGTTCCACTGGGCAAGGGACAGATTGTCTGGTTGAACACAAGGAGCAGTCTGGGGTAAAATACCCCGAGGCACACTTATTGCTCTGTTCTGTTCAATTCCGACTTGCGTTTCACTTACTCAACCCAGTGAGACATTCCCTATGTTGACGTCTTAGTCATGGCACCAAATGGTGATGTATATTTTGTTCCACAAATCCGGATGTCACAAGTTTCAGCACAATAGTAGATGCTTTATTATCGGACAGCCGGCGAAAGATTCTCAATGTCCCCAAAAGTAGTTGTGCGTCTACTCGTGGTGACACTTCTCCACGAATCTTTGCTCTACACACAAAGGCAGTACTTTTTTATAGGAATAATAGAAAAGGTCTATAAGTCACATGGGTGATTGTCATTATATTGTTTAAGATTGGCAATTATAATTTTACAAGGCCCGGTGAATGTCGATGTCCTGTGATAACGAGTGAATGAATTACAGGGACTGATGATCATATTCTTCGTGATCATATGTTGATGGGAAGAGATTGAGGCAGTTTAACAGAGTTGTGGCCAAGGCTATCAGTCTTGTCTGGGGAGGACAAATACCTTTGCCTGAGGCTGCAGAGGAATCCACACGTGTGGCTCCAATGGATTCCTTCTCTAAGATTCAGTCAGCCTCCTCCCTAATGAGCTGTTCTGTCTATTCTGTAAGAGGACAGACATGCAACTGATACTGCAATGAGTCTCTTTGGTAGTGGAATGTTTAACCCTTCAGTCCCCAGTATGCCTTGAAAGAGAAGTAAAATATGGAATTGATCTCTTTGTGGCTTTCTAACCTCTTCAAGGAGAGCAGATTTAGTAAGAAATTTTAGAAGTAAATAGTGAGGTAGCCCATATCAGACAAGCTCTCAAGACAGGTTTTAAGGCCAGATTGACACAGGTTAAGAATTGTGATCCCAAATAAAAGTTTGTGACCCCTTGTGAAGTTTAATGAGATTTGATGACCCATTATAACATTACCATGAGAAGTGGTGTTGAGAAATCCACAGGATCTGTCTTGATCACATTTGCTATTTGATGTGCACAGTGGGGTGCTCGATCACATGTATTACCTATTTTTAGCACTTTTTAATTCTGGTTAGTAGAAATAAGTTGTAGATTATCCTATTGTTCCAATTTATATTGGAAAGTATTGTTTGTTCAAAGACATGGAATCTTGAGACTTTTTTCTTTTAATAATCCCCTTGAAAATCACTTTTTGTCGCCTTTAAAAATAAAGGTGACTTGTCCCAAACCAGATTATAGCATAGTTTTCAGTTTTGTCTGGGATCATAACAGGCAGAAGGCTCAAGAACTACATAACAAAATTTAAAGCAGTATATTTCAAACTTCCAGAGGCTTAATTTGGTGCCTCAACCTCATCGAGAAGCTGGTTTCTTCAGGCTTATGATGATAAACTACTGAACTAGTTATCCAACTTCTTTAGAGGAATGAGTCATAAAAACAAATACATTTTTGCATGATATATAAGTCTACATTTTAAAAGTGTGTATTAGTCGATTCTGTTTCTCAAATGTATAAAAATTATAAAAGCAGTCAAGCTTAAATCAGATGAATTCACAAGAATATTTGTTAATTTTGGCTGTGTATCAATATGCTCTGCTAATCCAAGATTCACAGGTAAAATTTAATTTACCCACCTGGCTTCCTTCAAATTTATAAAATAACAATATGTGTTGTTACATGTTTTAAAAATCATCAATTTTCTACTTTCAAAAATAGGAACTTAAAGCAGAATTTTTTTCCAGCATCATGTATTCAGCTAGTGGGACCAGAAGTGCCTGGCATTTCAGCTTGAAAATAGAATGTGTTATCATGTGATGGCCAAGCAAAATGAGATGTCAAAATGAGTGCCCTGGTCAATCATGTAATAGGAGCAGACAGGAATTCACCAGCCTCACCTTTACTTCATGAGTTCGAAGACCTGGGCATCTGACAGGAATCCACTCTCTATCATCCATACCAGCAAAATCAGCATTGCCAATTGTAAACAGTTAATGATTTTGGAAATTACTGTGGTCCACTTAATTTTAATCTGTAACCTCCAATTGGATTTGTAGAATTGCTGCAGAACACCTCCTCACCCCCACCCCACTTGTATCATTCTGATCTTTCACTTCTGATTTTGCAGAACAGTTGTAACCTTTCCAGTTCAGATATGTCATTCCCACTGGATTTGTGTGGATTTATATAACAACTGTGACACCACCACTAGTGAATACCCACATTTGCTGTGTTCCAGTACCAAAATCTGTTTAAATATTTCCCTGCAGGTTCTCCACCAAACTGTCTGGGCATCTTCTTTCCTAATGATGACAGCAGGAAGCCTTTCCACTTGATCAAGATGGCCAAAGCAGCAGTATTTTGCATTCATGGGATCCAAAACAAGACATTTCAACGCTGCAAGCAAGTGAATGATACCTTGCACCCGGCAAAAATAAATGCCATCAGTGACCATAGTCAGTGGGATAGATATAGGACATCAAGCAACATCAATGCATGAGCGGAGAGGGATGCTAGACAGGTGTTAGCTTTCCAAGCCTCAGTCTCAGATAAGTGATTTTTACTGAACAGTAGTACATTTGGAAAATGGTAATATAATAAGGCAGAGCAAGAATGAGAATTTATGTTTTACTAACTTATTCAAGTTCTTTGATAAAGTAACAAACTATTCTCCCTGTGTCTGCGTGGGTTTCCTGGAGGCGCTCCCATTTCCTCCCACAGTCCAAAGATGTGCAAGTTGGGTGGATTGGCCATACTAAATTGCCCGTAGGGTCCACAGATGTGCAGGCTAGGTGGATTAGCCATAGGAGGTGGGGTGAGTCTGGGTGGGATGCTCTTTGGAGGGTCAGTGTGGACTCGATGGGCTGAATAGTTTGCTTATACGCTGTAGGATTCTACAATTCTACTCAAAGGTTACTAAACAAAATAAGAGCTCATAATGTAGAGGATAGTTAGAGATTGCACAGCTAACAGGAAGCAGAGAGTAGGGATTGAGTGAATGATTTTCGATGAGCAAACAGTAATAGAGTAACTCAGGAATCAAATCTGGGGCCTCAATATTTAAACTCCGAATCAATGACTTGGATGGTGGGACCAAATATATGGTGGCTAAATTTTCTGATGACTCAAGATAGGTAGATAGGTAACTTCTGAAGAGGACACAAAATGTCTACAGAGGGATTAGCTATGGTCAGTGAATAGGCAATAATATGGAAGGTAGAAGGTGGATTTATCTACTTTAACAGGAAGAATCATAAAGCAGTGTGTTATGTGAATGGAAAGAGATCGAAGAACTCTGGTACAGAGCAATCTAAGTGACCCAGCACCTGAATCACAAAATACTAAATGAAGGTGCAGCAAACAATTAGGAATGTAAGTGGAATGTTTGCATTTATTGCAAGGGGTATCAAGTATAAAAGTACTGGAGTGTTGCTGCCTCTGGACATTAATCAGACAAAATTTGGAGTATTGTGAAGTTTGCAATGTTTTCCAAATTTTCTGGCATTCTGTTAGAATGTAGCCTTTAGAGCATGCTCAATCCTAATAACTGCTAGGTGGCTGCATTAAAATCTGCACGGCAGTAGGTGAAAGGCTCATTGCAAGGTTTTCAGTAAAGCGCTCAGGACAGTTCAGAGTTCAAAGGATACAGAATTGGAGAGAAAGAGAGACAAACAGACAGCCAGAGGCAGACTCCATGTTAGGAGTACTAGCATAGTACTGGTTGCATTGCTGGAAGTCAGCTAAACTACACAGATTCAGTGCAGTGCAGTGAACAGAGTGAGGAGTCAGGACAACTCAATGGCACAGAGCTGTTAGAACTGAAGAAGTTCTTAGTGAGCAGCTAAGTGTTGGAGGCAGGACACAGAAGTCCTGGGGAGCTAAGAAAATGGGAAGGTTACTGATTGTTTTTGGGAAGCTGTGAGTGGGCTCAGTAAAAGCCTGCGAGCATTAATGCATCTGTGCAGCTGAGTGAGTGGCTGTTGAAAAGCTCACATGTAGTATTTGCCCAATGCAGTTGAGCAAGATTGGAGTTTGTGTGATTAAAACCCAGGGTCAGGATTGGCTCAGTGAATCTGGCTGTCACTGAAGAGCTGGAGTTACGTTTGTGAATGAGTACTGCAACTCAGTTTTGTAGTCAAGGGAAGCATAGAATCCACAAAAGTAGGGAAAATTGACCAGATTGGGTCATTGACGCAGTCCATAATGGGGCAGATGTTTTAATCAGCAAACCTAAAGAACTGTAAACCCTTGTGAAGTTTAATGAGATTGGATATATCATGAACATCTGGGGCTGAGAAATCTGTGGGACCTGTTTTGATCTCATTTGCTCTTTGATTTGCACTGTGCATGTTCAGTCCATAGTAATACGGTGATGTGAGAGCCACTGCCCTTGACATCAAGGCCACATTTGACTGCCAAGGAACCGAAGCAAACACCAAGTCAATGGGCATTGGGGAAAACTCTCCATTAATTGGAATCATACCTGGCATGAAGGAAGACGGTTGTGGTTGTTGGAAATCAGGTGATGTCAGTTCCAAGACATCCCTGCAAATGTTGCTCATGGTAGGGTCTTGGCCCCACCCATCTTCAGCTGATCAATCAAGGACCTTCCTACCATCACAAAGATCAGAAGTGGGGTTGTTTGCTGATGATTGCACAATATTTGACTTCTCAGAAACTAAAGCAGTCCACGTCCCAATACAACAAGATCTGAACAGAACAGAACAGAAAAGTGGTAAATCGAATTTGCACGCAAACACAGAAGTTGCTGGAAAAGCTCAGCAGATCTGGCAGCATCTGTGAAGAAAAAATCAAAGTTAACATTTCAGAACCAATGAGCCTTCCTCAAATTTGCACTATGTAAAAACCAAGTGATGACCATCTCCAACAAGAGAGAATCTAACTATTGCCCCTTTAATTTAAGTGTTATAATCACAGAATCTCCGATTATCAGCATTCTAGGGTTACCATTGACCAGATTGAACAGGACTAGCCATATAAATACAGCTCCAACAACACTCAAGGAGTTAACAACATCCAGAACAAAGCAGCAGACTTGATTGACAATATATCTAGACATCCACTCCCTCCATCATCAATGCTCAATAGCAATAGTGTGTACATCTAAAAGAAGCTCTACTGAAATTCACCAAGGTTCCTTTTACTTCACCTTCCAAACATATTACCACTTTCATCTCGAAGGACAAGGGCAGTAGACACATGGGAACACCACTATCTGCAAATTTCCCTCCAAGCCAATTGTCAACCTCACTTGGAAATAAATCAGTGTCGCTGGGTCAAAATCCTGGAATTCCTTCCCTAATGGAATTATAGATCTATCTATGGCACATGGACTGTAGCGGTTCCAGAAAGCAGCACACTATCATCTTCTCAAAGGCAACTAGACATGGAAGTAAATGCTGGCCAGGTGAATGATGCCCAAATCCCATGATGATGAATAAAAATAAATACTTACCACATGTTAATTTTAGGTATTAGCAAAAGGTTAAGCATATATTGTAGATTGTATTACTCTTCCAATTTCATTTCTCCTAATAAAGTTCTTTTTTTTTCAAATCCATACAGTCTTGTGGCTTTATTCACTTAGTAGGTCTGCTGGATTTCATACTTTGTCTACTTTAAAAATGAAAATGACTTGTCCTTAGCCTGATCATAATGTAAACCTGCATCTGGTCTAGGATTATAATAAGTATGTGTACCTGAAATGATGCCCTTTCTTTATGATGTTCCTGGACCAGTCATGTACTTTCAGTGTGTCCTATTTCTCTTTTGAAAAATCAAAGGACTTCAATTCAACAATATTAACTGGAAAATTATTTGAACACTAGGTCAGCATTATGAAAATCAGCTGTTATATTTTGACATACTGGAATTGGTCAATGACATAACAAAAGGTGAAGATGAGCATTCCTAAAAATGGTATGTTGTGACAAAGCTTTTTATGTGTCACACCTGAACGTTTGCAAGAATATCTTTCAAAATAGCAACAATGTTTTATACTATATGAGAATAGAACATTGATTGTTTGGTAGTAGATTCTGATTGGCAGAGGTGACTGCTTGTACAATTTAAATGATGACTGACAGTTAATTGCTGAGCTGAATAGTTACCTGAACTGTGAATAATAGCATGCAAACCTCATTTAGATTCATTTGTGGGTGTAGTTATTTTTTAACTTTAAAGATAGCTATCTATTCTCTATTGACATATTCTCAATAGCTTCAAAATTAACTTTAGATCAATTTGTTTTGGATTTTGAGATAGAACATTCAAGAGACAATAATCTCTTGGTTTTATATTTGTCTGTTTTTCAACTTGCCCAGGAGATCAAATGGCTGCCAATGGGTGCTGGGTGTTGCAAAATTATGATGCTTAGGGCATCAGGTCTTTATCAGGTAGCCCCGAAATATCAGTTGCAGTTTTGCTGTTCAACCTCAAGTCACAAAGTCGGTATAACACTAAAGGAAGTAATTTTTCCCACTGAATTCATGCTGTTGTTGAGGAATCAAATCCATACCATTCCCACACTCTATCTCTGTAGCTCTGAAAGTTTATCTCCTTCAAGAGCCAAACCAGTTTGTGTATGAAATCAGTGATTGTCTCCAGTTCTACCACCCCCATAGGTAGCAGGTTGAGGTCATTACTACTTGCTGCATAGAAAATGTTCTTCCTTACATGTGACCTGAATCCTTTGCCCAAAGCTGTAAGCTATGTCCTCCATTCCTTGCACTAGCAGCTGATGAAATAAACCTTCCTTCATCTACTTTATTTGAACCTATCATAATCTTGCACAATTCTATGAGATCCCTATTTGTTTTCCTTCATGCACCTGTACAATGTCTTGGGAAATTATTTTCTCCATTTACTGTGCCATAATAGCAAGCTGCTATTGTTGTTTATCCTGCAATTTCTTAAAATCACATGCCATTTCAAAATGTTTTTGTTATGATAGTAAGTAAAATCATACTTTCCTTTGAATGGATGAAATGTAAACAAGATATCCAACATTTAGTAGACCTATAATTAGATTTACTTGGGGGACAAAAAGGCTTTTGGGACTATAGCTCAGACCCACTGTCTGTAGCTGTCAATATAAAGCTGAAGAAAGCACTAATGGAAATGCAAAACAGGAAGTTACTCAGTTTTACAGAGCCTTGGTCAGGTCCCATCTGGAGTCTGCTGAGAAGTTTTGGGCAACGCACCTCTGGAAGGATATAATTACCAAGTTTGGAGTGGGTTTTGCGCTGACTCACTGGAAAGATACCAGGACTTACATTATGAGAAAAAGCTGCTCAAACTTCTTCGCATTCTCCTAAACGTAGAGGGATGAGGGTTGGTCTAATACAGATATTTGAAATTATTTTGAGAGATAGATGAATCAGTTTATTCCCTTAGTGGTCGGTTCCAAAGAGGCACAACCTTAAATTTCATGATGGCCTAGTGGTATTAGCCCTGGGTGGTGTAATAGAGATATTTGAAATTACTTTGAGAGATAGAACAATTAGTTTATTCCCTTACTGGGTAGGTTGCAAAGAGGCATGTCCTTAAACTTCATGATGGCCTATTGGTATTATCCCTGGAATGTTAATCCAGAGACCCAGGCAATCTTCTGGGGACCTGGGTTCAAATCCTGTCACAACAGAGGGTGGAATTTGAATTCAATAAAAATCTGAAGTAGAGAATCTAATGTTGACCACTAATCCGTTGTTGATTGTTGGAAAAACCCATTTGGTTCACTGATGTATTTTAGGAAGGAAACTGCCATCCTTACCTGGTTTGGCTTACGTGAATCTCCTTACCCACAGCAATGTTGTTGAACTTAAAGTGCCCTCTCGGCAGTTAGGGATGGGCAATAAATACTGGCCTAACCAGTGAAGCTCTCATTCCATGAATTAATGTTTTTAAAAAAAAAGAATGAAATCTGGTAGCAATTTTTCAAACAAAGTGTAATTGAATCTAGAATTCTCTCCCTAAAATGGTTTGGACACAGCACTGATTAAAAGTTTTACACCAGACTTTTATTTTAGCAAGATCTTTTTTGCTTTGGTATAAGTTTGAAGAGATATAGGTCAAGTGGCGTTCAGGTATCGATCAGCGATGATCTGATTGAGTGGCAGAACAGACTACAGTGATGAATTGCCTATACATGAGTCACAGAACCATAAAAAAGTTATAGCACAGAAAAAGGTTATTCAATTCACCATGTCAGTGCAAGCTAAATAAACCAATTGTCCATTCTAATCTCATTTACCAGCAACAGTAGCCTTCTAGTTTCCGATGCTTCATATATAGATCCAGGCATGTAAAATTCCAGCTGTGGCCAAACCAGTTTCATACAGTTTAAACACTGCATCCCTGCTCTCATTTTCAATACCTCACCCAATGAAGGAAGGCATAAGGCATACCATATGACTTATTAACATCTTATGTACCTGTTCTGCTACCTTCACAAATCTGTGTACAGACACTCCAATGTCTCTCACCACCTCTATCCTCACAATATGTCCCCTATTATTGTATATTCCCTTGTTTTGCTTGCCTTCCCAAAATGTACATCCACACAATTCTTTTGATTGAATTCCATTTTGCCACTTTTCCACCCAATCCACCAAACCATTGATAGCTTCATGCCATTGACAGCGACTCTCTTTATTATAATTGCCTGTGCATCTTTTTTGTCATCTGCAAATTTCCCAGTCATGCCTTACACTTTGAAATATAAATAATTAATATGTATCACAAACAACAAACGACCCAAAATCGTGATCTCTGGTACAATTGGAAATCACTTTCCATTTGTAAAAACATCCGTCGTCCATAACAATTGTTTCTTGTCACTGAGCCAATTTTAGATTCAGCTTGTTACAATTTACTGTATCTCATGGCCTTTTCTGATTTTTCTTAACAGTTTGTCATCTGGAACCTTGTCAAATACCTTACCTCAACCTTCCATCAGCAAAACCAAGCTGACTATCCTTGATCAATCTGTACCTCTTCAAGGTAAAAGCAATAGTTAGCCCTATCTGTCAGCATTGATTCCAGTAATTTGCCCACCAGCGAGTTCAAATTGAGCAGTTTATAATTATTTGGCCTATCTCTCACATCCTTTTAAAATAATGATGCAGTTTTACAGATGTCTAATCTTGTATCTTGCCTGCATCTCATGAAGTTGAGAAAACGAGCATCCACAATTTCCTCCTGATTTCCTCCAACATGCTAGGATACATTCACCAGATCTTGGTGATTTATCCACCTTCAAGGAGGTCAGTCTGTCTGGCACTTGCCGATTTGTTATGCGTATTTAATCTACTATTTCACATTTGTCCTCTTTGGCTAAATTTCTGCAACAGCCCTCTCTTTTATGAAGACAGAGACAAAATACTCATTAAGAAACTTGCCCACATACTCATTACCATTGACATCTCTGATCGTTCCAACCCTTTCCTTAGTTATTCTCTTGCTCTTAATGTACCAATAAAACTTCTTTGGATTTTCCTGAATTATACTGGCCTTTGTTTTTCTGTATTCGCTTTTGCTATATTAATTTCCTTTCTCACATCATCTCATACTTGTTGTACTTCTCTAAGCTCCCTAGAGCAAAACTTTATTTAAGATTGTCATGACCTTTATTTTCTGCTTTATCTTACCCCAAATGCAAGAGGATTCTAGATTTGGCAGTATGACCCTTTTTCTTTGTGGGGCCAGTCTATAGTGTCAAGATTAGAATGGCGCTGGAAAAGCACAGCAGGCCAGGCAGCATCCGAGTAGCAGGAAAAGCCCTTCGCTTTTGCCCGAAAAGTTGATTTTTCCTGCTCCTCAGATGCTGCCTGGCTTGCTGCGCTTCTCCAGCACCATTCTAATCTTGACCCTGATCTCCAGCATCTGCAGTTCTTACTTTCGCCTAGACAGACAAAAAGCTATGACACAAAAACTAGGTGAGTCAGGTTGAATGTACTGACAAGGATTGTAGGACTAACTTGATTGCAGTGAGAAGGTATAGATGTCATGGGAAAAACAACCTCATTCTGTAACAAATCCTTCATTTTTTGTCTCAAAAACCAGTTCCAACTAGCTCCTTTTCTGTACAAATGTACAATTCTGCACTTTGTTATATGATCGATAGCTTTGTTCTTCTAAATGCTATTCAACTAAATGGAACTTTTAACAGTAAGTGTTTTTAAATCGGCATCATTTCAGAACCAGACAACTTTCACAGAGCTGGTTTGAACAATTCCCTGCACTTTTCATAAACTAATTAAAGTTGCCTCAAATATCTAAATTGATATGTACTAACATGTCATTTAATTAGGTTTACTGAATTGACTAAATTGATCATTAATTTAAGATCAGCTTGGTTCAATTGTGGTATAATGAAATTCATTTAAATCATGACAATCACCTGACTCTATCATCATCATTAAGAAAGAAGACAGCAGTCTAGCAGGAGCATGTGAAGAGAGAGTTATTCTTGATGAAGGGCTTTTGCCCGAAATGTCGATTTTACTGTTCCTTGGATGCTGCCTGAACTGCTGTGCTCTTCCAGCATCACTAATCCAGAAATTGAAGAAGTATGCCTAGTTCTAAAGTCTAAAAAGCCTCGGAGACAGTGTAGTTGTAGATACTCACAACCTGTGATACTGGTCTGGAGCATTTCAATGTGCAGGTAGCAGTATTGATTTAAAGCACAAAATAAAGAAATAAGTAAACTTGTGTAAACACCCTTGCTTAATGGGTAAAAGCTAAAGGTTTAAAAAAAGTATTTAAAGAAATCTATAAAGCAAAATTAACAGCAGTATGGCATGAGCAGACATCAAGACGATCTGATGAACATTGCACCCACATTTTAAGAAGTATGTGTATAGCCAGGATTTGGAACCTCATTGCAGTTGAATACTGAGTTTATTGTCTGGTATTGGCAACACATCTTAAATATTGCTCCAAATTATGAATATGTTTGATCAGTAAAGCTGGAATGAAAAATGATATTTTTGACACTAGTAAACATTTAAAAAAGTGATATTGAAATGTTTGTTAGTATCTGTTATGTCCATTATCTGATGAAATAATTTGGTTCTTTGCAATGGTTAACTTTCAAACTAGCTTGTTACGATTGTAACCATTGTACTTGAAGATACCTTGCTCACTCCATTTCTTCTTCTTGTTCCCCTTGTACATGTCTATAACATGCGTTTTGTTAATGCTAATTTGCTGTAACGCGATTGATGAATTGGAAACACTGTTTCTAAAGTGCGAACTTTTAAAACATGTGTTGGTTGTAATGTGATTACATCGCCAACACTTTAAGCGCTGTTTCTAAAGCACGATTTTTCTATAATGCGGGGTTGCACAAAAATGCAACCATTGCATCGTAGAAGAACTATCTGTATGACTTTGTGGTCAAGTAAGCATGGGATCAAAATTCAACATTCTAAATTGACCCACAGCTGGAGAAATCAGATCTGATAGAAAATTGGCCAAGCTAAATTAAAGCCAGCAGCTAATGGCCACATAGAACAGTGGAAACCAAGATCAAAGAGTCACAAAGGCTTGGGGGAACAAGTTACAACCAGCCCGAAAGTTGTGTATGGAGAAGTGTTGATCACACCTACTGACACCTCAACTTCTGACCAGTGCCTGAGGATGTGCACTTTTCACCTCCCTGAAAATAATGAACGGTGTTGGTGTGACCCCATTGGATGCTTTGAACCTCTCTCAACACCATCGGCCAAAGGTCACAGAACATTCGGGAAGGTCTGGGACAAGGGCAGGGATAAAAACACACACTGAGAAGCCACCCCCTCAGCAAAAACATGCAGCAAGACTTGTGGCAAAAGACTATCTGGCGACCCAGGAGAAAATCTGGTTGACCCACTAAGAGATGAAAGACTTATGCCTGAAACGTCGACACTCCTGCTCCTCGGATGCTGCCTGACCTGCTGTGCTTTTCCAGCACCACACTTTTCAATTGTCTGATTCTCGAGCATCTGTGGTCCTCGCTTTTTCCCAGATGGAAGACAGCCAGTCCTTCATCAGAGAGGGACAGATATTTCATTGGTTCAGCTCAAGCATGGACTGTTGCGGGTAATATCCTTTCTCAGATGGATAGAGCTAACAAAGAATAAATATGATGAGAATTTAGGAAATGTTCATGTGGTGCATTTAATAAGGAATATTTTATTAATAAAATCGAGTTGAACCATAAACTAACTTTTGTGTCTTGTTGTCTGCCTCATTGACAAGAGCATTCGAATAATGTGTTTTTAATACATAATCTTGTTGAAGTGTCCTAGGTAGCCTTCCAACGTTGCACCTAACTAATCTTAAGCTCTCAGACATCCAGCCTGAGCCTTAATTAAGAGACCAACTATCTATGTCAGAGCCAGGATTCAAGTGGTTAAAGGAAGGTGAAAACTTCTGATCAATGATTGGGCCATAAACCAAGTGCTTGCAACAGAAATGGACAAACAGCAAGAGTTAGTCCAGGGTCAGAACTCATGGAAACGGAAATCTAGCATAGGTTAGTACAAGGTCGGAGACCCCAGAAACAGAGACAATGAAGCCAAATGCCTCCAGATCAGAGGACAACGCAGTACTCACGTTGTGCTCTAATCAAATGCCGATACAACTGAAACAAGACTTCACTACTCTCTTGATGAAATCCTTTTGCAATAAAGCCTAAAATTCTGTTAGCCTTCCTAACAATTTGCTGCACTTACAGGTTATCCTTCAGTGACTTTTAACAAGAACATCGAGGTCCATTTATACATCTACAATTTCCAGATTTGCTATGTTCTAGCTGTGGGCTAACCAAAGCTTTGTACAGTTCTAGCATAACCTCACTGCTCTTGAACTCTATGCTTTGGCTAATAAAGGCATGTATCCCATAAGACTTCTTAACCATTTTATCCAACTGACCTTAAGGAACCATACCTTAATACACACCAAGGTCCCTCTGATCCTTGGTGCTTCCCAGGTCATTAAGTATTCCAATGCCTTACTTATCCTGCCCAAACGCATCACCTCATATTTATCTGAATTGAGTGGAATTCCATTTATCACTCATCAACCCATCTGACCAGGCCATCTATATCCCTCTGTAATCCAAGGCAATCCTCCTCACTATTTACAACTCCAACAACATTTGTATCATCTGCAGCATTACTGATCAACCTTCCTACATTCAACTCTAAATTATTTATATACCATAAACAGCAAAGGCCCCAACACTGACTCCTATGGGACCACACTGGACATGGAATTTCAGTCAGAGAAATACCCTCAATCATTGCTCTCTGCTTCCTGCCACTCAAATAAATGTGGATTCAATTTGCCAAACTTCCGAGGATCCCACAGGCTCTTAAATTTGTTTCCAGTCTCCCATATGGGACTTTATCAAAAAACTTTGCTGAAGTCCAAGTAGACTACATCAAAAGCACTGCCCTCAAATACAAACTTGGTCACCTATTTGAAAATTCAATTCAACCATCCTTTAACAAAACAATGCTGACAGATCTTGATTAATGCCTGCCTCTCCAAATGCAAATTAACTCTTAATTAGATGTTAATTTTTTTAGTTATTAACTTATTTATATTTCTTTTTACAAATTATACCTTACCACTAATCTGGATACTACACCAAGACTTGAGAGTAGAATAGGCTTCAACCAATTAAGAGGTACTCACACCTGAAATACAAGTGGTTGTGTCAGGTCTTGATTTGAAGTTTAGTTAGACCTTCCTGCCTTCAAACCCTCCCTTTCTAAGACCAAATATTGACCTTCCAAACTTTGTTATGTCATTCTTGTTTTTTGTTCCATCAGGAACTGAGGGCAGGCCACTCCTTCCAGTCTACCTGATTTTTTAAATTTCAAAAATATACTTATTCATCAAGAAATCTTTATATATATTCATAGTCACAAACACAGTTTGGTCCTGTGTAGTAGCATATTAAGAAAACAAAAACATTGAAGGTTGACACTATCCAACTAACCAAAGATATCTCTTACTCATACAAGACTACATTTACATGCATTTGAGGCACCAGGAGGGTCTGATAACTGAACAGATCCCTTTAACTTCAGCAGGAAGACTTTAGAGAGTGATCTTTCCCCACCGCACCTTGGAAGCAGCTTTCCCAAGCTTTAGTTCGTCCATCAACATGTCGTCCTGGACCTTGGAATGTGCCAATCTGCAACACTTGGTCAGGGTCAACACCCTGTTCTGGAAGACCAACAAATTTCTCATAGACCAAAAAGCATCTTTCACCAAGTTGGTGGTCCTCCAAACACAGTTGATGTTTGTCTCGGTGTGTATTCCTGGGAACAAAATCATAGAGCACAGAGCTGCTTTGGATAAACCTCGACAAAAACCACTGCAACTTTGCAGAGTTCCTTTGCAAAGACACATTCCAAAAGGAAATATGTTAGTGTCAATTCCCCCGCATCTGCTTTGAGGACAGACCGGTTATACATGAAGGATCTCACCACCAGTCAAGATGTCTTTATGGTTATTGGAAAGTTCTGATGACGAGGCATGCTGCCAAATGACTTTGACAGTCTGCTCAGCGAACTGCACAACTGAATCCACCCTTCTCCTTAACCTGCAGGGTCTTGAGGATGCTATGTGCTGACCACTTCCTAATGAACTTATGGTCAAAAATGTTTTTCTTTGCAAATTTCTACATGAAGGACAGGTGATACAGAATGGTCCAACTACTTGTACTGTTCCCTGGCAAAAGGCCAGTCCCATCCTTCGCAACACTGAGTACAGGTAGAACCTCAATATGTATTAACATTTGGTGGTTGTATACTGGGGGGTCTATGATTAGAGTGGTGCTGGAAAAGCACAGCAGGTCAGGCAGCATCTGAGGAGCAGGAAAATCGACGTTTCAGACAGGAGCCCTTCATTAGGATTCCTAATGAAGGGCTCCTGCTCGAAAGGTCGAATTTCCTTCTTCTCGGATGCTGCCTGACCTGCTGTGCTTTTCCAGCACCACTCTAGTCTTGACTCTAATCTCCAGCATCTGCAGGCCTCACGTTTGCCTGCTGGGGGTCTATGCATTTGCACACAAAAGTGGCCATCAGGTTGAGGGCGATGTGAGTTATGTTCCTCTCACCATTATCCAGAGTTTTGTACACGGACTCCAGACATAGTCCCTCTTAGATCTCCAGATGAAGTGGAAGATGGCTTGGGTGCATGCAATGGTGCAGTTTCGGGGAATGGGCTAGACCAGCACCACGTACAACAGAGAGAGTGCCTCACACCTGATGACCAGGTTTTTACCCTCAGTGGAGAGGGAGCAGTGTTTCCAAAAGACCAGTTTCTGCTTCACCTTGGTGATATGCTCCTCCCAAGATCTTGCGCACACCTCAGACCTCTGAAACATATTCCCAGCAGGTAATCTGTCCTGTTAGTGAAGGGATTAAAGGGTTGGTCAGCCCAGTTCCCAAAGAACATGGACCTCATTCTTGCCACGATTTACTTCGGCTCCCGAGGCCAGTTTGAATTGGTCGCAGATGCTTATGACACAGTGGACTGAAGTAGAAAATGGTGACGTCATCCATGTGGAGGGAGGCTTTGACCTGCATGCTTCATACCTGGAATAGTCTCCCCTCTCAGGATCACACCTTTCCTGATGGACTCAGCAAAAGGCTCTAAACAACACACAAACAAGGCAGGAGAGAGTGGGCAGCCCTGCCCGACTCTGCATCTGATCAGGAAGCTTTTTGATTCCCACCCATTGATTGAGGCTACACCATCGATGTTGGTGTACAGGATTTGCGAATTCCCTCCCCAAATCCCATTTTGACAGCATGTCCCAGATGTACGTGTGCGATTTCCTGTCAAATGCCTTCTACTGGTCCAGGCTGATGAGGCCTGTCCTGCACATATGCAATTGTGTCCCTGAGGAGCACAAGGCTCTCAGAGATCATTCTGCCCAGTACAGCTCAGGTTTGGATTGGGTGAATCACCAATCCTAGAGCAGACCTGACTCGGTTGGCGATGACCTTAGATAGGATTTTGTAATCTGCATTTAGCAGTGAAATTCATCGCCAATTTGAATTTCCTCCCTCTTCCCCTTCCGCTTGTAGATGAGGAGATGATGATACCTTTCCTCATCGATTCGCACATGTTACCAGACAGAAGCATACTGTCATACACCTCCAGCAGGTCCTGACTATTAGAGTCCCACAGAGCTAAACACAATTAAGCCGTTAAGTCTTCGCTTATGGGAGTTGTACTCTTTTCTAAGGACATGAGGGCCTTAGTAGTCTCATCCAGAGATAACAGCTGATCCAGCCTCTCTTGCATGGTGTCATCTAAGACCTCCATGACAGCGGACAAGTACGACTGTGAGGCTTCATTGTTTGTGGCCTTTGTGTCGTACAGACTGGCATAAAAGGATTTGCTGATCCTCAGTATATCAGGCTGATGACATGACGAAGTTATCTTCTTCCTTCAGGCTACTGAGTACTGTCCTCTTCTTATGCACCTTCTGGAAGCAGGAATATGAGCATGTCTCACCATGCTCTACAGTAAGGACCCAGGACCAAAAGATTATCTTGGAGGCCTCCAAGGTGAAGAGCAAGGCTTGCTGGCTCTTTAACTCCTGGAGATCCTCTGTGACATCGACCCCCGTTGTCTGCAGCAGAAGTAGGTTCTGCATGCTTTTCTGGAGTTTGAACAGTTTTCCCATCTCTCTCTCTCACCTTCTTTGAGAACATCTTTGAGGATAAAGAACCTCTTGATGTTTCACTTTTCTGTTTCCCACCAGTCCGATGGAGACACAAAGAGGGGCTTCACAGTTCTCCAATGTATGAACTCCCTTTTGAGCTCCTCAATGTTTTCTGGGATCAACAATTTCACATTCGGCTTCCACGGTCTCTTGCCGGCCCACTGGTCATCCTCTATGTGACAGTTGGCCAGCAGAAGGCACTGGTGAGAGATGTACACTGGTTTGACATCAGTGGATCTGACCAAGAATGTCAGGATGCAAACAGGAAATCTATCCTTGAGCGGACAGGCCTATTGGGCTGTGGTCAGGTGTATCTACACTGTGCTCCATTTGCAGGGGTGCTAAAGATGTCATGCAGCTTGGTAACTTTAACTGTTTGCAAGTCTGCCTCATTGCAACAAAGACAGCAGGCCCTCCTTCGACTCTGCATCATTGCAATGGTGACAACGGACCACTCTAGCCAGTCAGCCTCACTGTGAAAGTGACTGCAGGCCACTTGTCTGAGTTTGTCTGACTGCAATGGTGACTGCAGGCCAAGCTTCTTGGTTTATCTCTCTGCAATGGAGACTTCAAGCTTCTCTTCCAGTCTGCCTGTGATAGTGACTGCAGGCCACTTTACCCGTTTATCTGACTGCAACAGTGACTGCAGACCACAATGACCCTTTCATTCTTATTCTGTATTTTTTGTCTGTTAGCCATTAATACAAGCTAGCACATTATTTTCTATCCCATATGCTTTAGGTTTACCAAACAGTCTCCTCCGGGATACTTTGTCAGAAGTCTTCTGAAAGTCTAAGTACAAATCGTTCTGTTACAACGTGCGTTTCGACAACACGAATTCACTGTAACACGATTGACTAATTGGGGACGCTGTTTCTATAGCGCAAACTTTTAAAACGTGTGTTGGCTGTGGTGCTATTACAGTGCTAAAATTTTAAGTGCTGTTTCTAAATCTTGACTTTTCTATATTGCAGGGTTGCATAAGAATCCTACCCCACCCCCACTCCTTCACGTCACTACTCCATCCACCTCACCACTTATCAACCCTCACATCCCCAAATTTCACTCTGGAGTCACATTAAGCCAGGGGCAATAAAATGGGGTCACATAGAGAAATCATTTGGAAGGTATTGCTGTAGATGTTCATGACCATGCCAAGCTAGAGGGAAAAGGATGACAAGCTCGCTGTCGAGTATATCAGATCAGGAATGAGTTGGAAAGATAACTGAGGCAAATGCTGCAAGCCAATATTTGTGTATGGCGCAAAAGGAACGTGAATTTTTGTATAGTAGTGTCTTTTGTTTACTGTGGATTTCTGTTTTGCATTTGCACTACAGACCTGTCAGCTTTAACAAGTGCATCCTGCATCAAAAGATTGGGCAATGGTTTCTAAATTTCACCTGCTGTATAATAGGTAAATTAGTTATAAAGTTATACAGCATGGAAACAGATACTTTGTTCCAACTTGTCAATGCCAACTGGACATCCCAATCTGACCTAGTCCCATTTAGACTAATAGAATAATGGAGATATACAGCACGGAAACAGACTCTTTGGTCCAACTCGTCCACGCTGACCAGGTATCCCAACCTAATTAGTCCAACTTGTCAACACCCAGCCCATATCCGTCCAAACCCTTCCTATTTATATACCAGATGCCTTTTAAATGCTGTAATTGTACCAGTCTCCACCATTTCCTCTGACAGCTCATTCCATACACATAGCACACCCTGCATGAAAAAGTTGCCCCTTAAGTCACTTTTATGTCTTTCCCCTCTCAACCTACACCTATGCCCTCTTGGTTTGGACTCCCCCACCCCAGGGAAAAGACTTTGTCTATTTATCCTATCCATGCCCCTCATAATTTTATAAACCTCTATAAGGTCACGCCACAGCCTCCGACATTCCAGGGAAAATAGCCCTAGCCTATTCAACCTCTCCCAATAGATCAAATCCTTTAACCCTGGCAACATCCTTGTAAATCTTTTCTGAACCTTTTCAAGTTTCACAACATCCTTCGGATAGGAAGGAGACCAGAATTGCATGTAATATTACAAAAGTGGCCTAACCACTGTCCAGTACAGCCGCAACATGACCTCCGAACTCCTGTACTCAATACTCTGACCAATAAAGGAAAGCATACCAAATGCCACCTTCATTATTTGGCCTATATCCTCAAAGCCCTTCCTGTTCATGTAACATCTAGATGCCTTCTGTAATTGTACCCATCTCCATTACTTCCTCTGGCTGCATAAACAAGTTACCCCTTAGGTTCATTTTAAATCTTTCCCCTCTCACCTTAAACCTATGCCCTCTAGGTTTGGACTCCTCCACACTGCGAAAAAATAACTTGGCTATTCACCCTACCCATGCCCCTTAGGGTTTTACCAACTTTTACAAAAATAACCCTTCAGCCTCTAACAATCTGGGGGAAAAAGGCCCAGCCTATTCAGCGTCTCCCCTCAACTCAAACCCTCCAGTCCCAGCAACATCTTTGTAAATCTTTTCTGCACCCTCTCAAGTTTTACATCATCCTTCCTTTCGAAGGGTGACCAGAATTTTGCATAGTATTCCAAAAAGTGACCCAACCAATATCCTATTCAGCCATATGATATCCCAACTTCTCCTATATTCAATGTTCTGACCAATGAAGGCAAGTGAGCCAAACACCTTCTTTACATCCTTGTTTTATCTGTCACTTTGGCCAGTGAAATGATAGGAATGCTTTTAGATAGTTGGTTTCCAGAATTTGCATGGCATTGTTTACATGAAAACACCCTATTTGGTATGTGAGATCCAAAATACTTCTATAACGTGTGATTGATTTTTTTTGTAGTGAGCAGTCTATAATGATGCGTTTAGTTTAAAATACTTACTTTAGTATCTGTTTCTAAGGATATTTATATGTACAACTCTAATTGAAGTAGCACTGTGAAACGTACAATTTAAAAAAAACTTCAAACGTTGAAACCCTCTGTGGCGTTCAAGTCATGAAATGGTCCAGCACAAAATCCTGATATAGTCAAAGAACCTCCGAGCAGCCTGATTCCAGTTTTTGTGGTATTAAACTTGAAGGGCCACTGCAAGAGGGTTAAAAAATATTTGCGCAGACTTGTTAAACTCTTTTGTCAGGTTTGGTGGGTGCGATGAAGCAGAAACGTGATTTTTAAAAACTCATTCAGGAGACTTCAAACATACGTGAAGGTTTATTCATGATTTCGAATACCTGCATCGGGTCGTATGACCTGTTTCCGTGTTATAAAACATAGTAAAGTTTAGCCAGAGTTTAGTTCCGTCTCCTCTCGATTAAACACGCTCTTCCGCTTTCCTTAGCCACCTTTTCATATGAGACCTTTGGTCAAGCAAGTCTTGGGAAGAATATTCAAAATGCGTTCAGGAGATATTAGCATTTCATATTTAGATTTGCGTTAAGTGGCTGGAAAAATACAAACAACCCAACCCTGTGACTCACCATCTTGCACCACGCACACACAGGCTGCTTTATGTTACCGTGGAAGGGAAGGAGCTGACATCATTCCGGAAGTGATTCGGGGGACGACGTCGAAGCCAGAGCTCGCGAGCGGTCTCACCTTCCAACAGTTTCGGGGACGATGGCGACTACTTTCGTCTCGGTGCCTTTGAAGAAATCATCCGAAGTGGACCTTGCGAAGCCACTCTCCAAGTTCATCCAGAGCACTTACCCGAGTGGGGAATCACAGGCCGAGTACGTCAAGGCGGCCGAAGAGCTGAACAGCCTGCGGAAAAGTGCCGTTTGCAGGGCCCTCGACAAACACGACAGTTCTCTGGAAATTTTGTTGAGGTAAGTTTGTTCCTGGACTAGGGCCTGCGGAAAGTTCTTTTTATAAACAATAAGAGGTATGTTTAGGGGAGGAAGGTGGGTGAACAAACAGTGGAGTGGCCAGGGATGGTTCCGTGCGCCGCAGGGTTGCTGATTTGTCGGCTAGAATACGCAGTCCCAGCACCGATTCGCCTCTGAGGGCCTTAGCCTGGATTGGCCCAATTCGTGGTTTTGTAAATAAAAGTGGAAATGTTTGAATTAATTTACTACTTTTATCCAGGGAACGGGATCATGCACGCTTACTGGAAACTTGGCGAATATATTTTTGGTGGTAATCAGTTTGTTTGATGCACAGTTATCGACCATCAGCATAAATTGGCTGGACGAAATGACCTCTTTGTGCTATTTATCTTACATGGTGTCCTCATGGGCTGACTGTAGATATTTGAGCTCGAGGTCAACTCTAGTCATATAGAATGAACTTGAGCCACATTCGAAATGAACACCTATTCTTTTTTATATGACAAAGTTCGGGAAAAAAACTTTGAACAGTTGGAGAATTGGCTGCATATTACTGGAACTGTGAAATAGTCCATTTATGTTTATGCCGAATCTGGCATGTTCCAGAGCATTTAACTGCTCAAACGTGTTCGTTTTTGAATGTACAAACGTAACTGCCAATCTGTACGAAAGATGTGAGCAAAAATAAACTAGATGTTAGATCATAAACAAAAAAGTACGGGGAAACTCAGCTGATATGGCTGCAGAGGAAGACAGTTAACGTTTGAAGTCCAGCGACCATTCGTCAGAACAGGATGGGGCTGAGGCAAAATCCATCCGACTCTTTTCATCAACACGAATACCACCATTCTCGAGCAGCTGTCAGTTCTGACGAAGGGTCACGGGACTTGAAACGTTAACCTTGTTTTCTCTTCACAGGTGCTAACTACCTTATTGAGCTTCTTTAGCTTTGTTTTCTACATTTATTTTTAAAAGCGGGCCCACTTCTGTTGGTGCCATAGGACCATTGCAAACATCAGGATGGACATTTGTTTTAATAGGAGAAAGTGAGGACCGCAGATGCTGGGGATCAGAGCCGAGAGTGTGGTGTTGGAAAAGCACAGCAGGTTCGGCAGCATCCGAGGAGCAGGAGAATCGACATTTCGGGCAAAAGCCTTTCATCAGTTGTTTTAGTAGCCTATTTGAAAGACCAGACTGCTAATATTGCAGCTCCCTTATTAAAATACCAGTGAAACTGATGTACTGAAGCCTTAGATGGGTTTTGAATCCCTATCCTGATTAAAATAAATTCTATCATTAGACCAGTCATGTGGTAATTTCGTCAAGGGGTCAAAATTTGATACTTTTTTGAGTTTTGAAAAGATTTAGTTCTGGCTGAAATAAACTTGGGTCAGAGAATATAAAAGACTTCTGAAGATATAGCAATTTGAATTCACATCTTGTCATCTTTTTCATGGGCACTGGGCAATCCTTGGACTTAAAATTGACTTAATAACTGCAAAACAAAACTGCACTCCATTTACTTAAGAACTGTAAGTGCTTTTGCAATGAGATGCTCTCAGCAGTTGTGGAGGTTGACATGGTGGGTGTTGATATTTTCAGTTTGGAGGCCTATGATCAGTGTGCATAATGTTGGTGGATACCTAACTCTTTGTTTCATAGAGGTAAATCCACTGTCCTACTTGTATTTTCTGGTTTCATATTGCAGTTTGAACATGAACCTTTATTGATTTTAGAGTCGTAGACATGTATACCATGGAAACAGACCCTTCGGTCCAACTTGTCCATGCCAACCAGATATCCCATTGTAATCTAGTCCCATTCGCCAGCACTTGGCCCATATCCCCCTCAACCCTCCCTATTTATATAGCCATCCAGATACAATTGCATTATTTAAAAGGCATCAGCTTCCTCCAGTTCCTCTGGCAGCTCATTCCATACACTCACTACCCTCTGCGTGAAAAAGTTGCCCTTTTGGTCCTTTTTATTTCTTTCCTGTCTCACCCTAAACCTATTCCGTTTCGTTCTGGACTCCCCCACCCCAGGGAAAAAAACCTTGTCTATTTACCCTATCCATGCCCTATAAACCTTTATAAGGTCACCCCTCAGTCTTTGACGTTCCAGCAAAAACATCCCCAGCCTATTCAGCCTCTCTCTTTTGCTCACATCCTCCAAGTTTTATTTGATAGTATCTTTTTAAACTTCAGGACTATGTATTATCATGCTGACTCAAACTTGAATGTTCTGCAAGTAAGTCTAACATCAAAACTTGTGTAAAATCTGGACTAAGATTCCAGTGCAATACCAAAGGAATGCTGCTTTATCACAGTTTCCAGTTTTTTTGAATGAAGTGTTATTCAGGGTACTAGCTGGCTTCCCTGTGGCACAAACTCAAAGTAGATGGGGGTGTTGAGCCTGGTGTCCTAGCAAATATTTATTTCTTCATGTAAAAACAGATAAGTTTTATCTTATCATTGTTGGTTGGGAGAGCTTTATGCCAAATTGGCTGGTGAATTTCCTGCTTTCCAATGGTGACGGAGCTTCACAACCAATTATGTGTTTTGGTTGTCTCAAAGCACTTCAAACAGTGTTTAGTGTAAGAAGCTACATAAGTGCAAGTCTTTCTTCCTGGTCCATTATATCACTTCAGTCAATCACACCTCCTGGATCTCCATTTCACCCATGGAAAATGGTTGATTTGGTTTCAAGACACTGCTTGATGTTGTGTAATTGAGAGAACGTTAACATCTCACAGTGGACCTAGCAAGTTTGTAATTCTACAATACATTCCAATTCTTCAGATCAGTTAGTTTGTTGATTGGATTAGGAGGTGTCAGGGAGGATTTTCCCTAATAGGTATTGAATGATGTGTTAATCTGCAACCTGAAACTAATTGGTCACAGAGCAGGAGCTTAACTGATGGCCTTTTTGTTGGGTTCTTTTCCTGAGGTTTTGCATACTAGATGCTATTCACACGCACCAACCTCTCCAAACAGTTAAAGGTTATTAAAGCTTGTACAAGCTAGGTGACCCCTTTGACAGCCTTCGCAGGCCTGCGAAGTCGATTCAAAGTGAGGCCCTGAACAAAGAAAACACACTTGATCATGCTCACAGATTCTCTGGCCGTTCCCCCACAATCACATGTCACTCAATGACCCCCAGTCACTCATAGTTATCAGGTACAATCGTAGGATGAGATCATCCTCTGAAGTAATGCTAATGCCCTAATCCTGGGGAATCGTTACGCAGACTATTTCCTGACTTGGTGATTCCCCAAGACAATGTAAGTGTGACAAACCTAGCTTCAGGGGATGGCTAGAAAGCAATTCTGAATGGAAGAGGTTAAATGATAGTTTAAGTTGATAATAGTAAGAGAGTAGTAGCAATGACTGTCTAACTGAAGTGTGAATTACAATGGATAATCATCCACATTCCTGCATGCGATCTGTGAGACAGAATGTCGCCCCCACCCAAAGAGAGTTTGATATTAATATTACATTAATGTCCAGAGAGAGAGAGAGTCCCATTTAATCTTTTAATACTCCATTTTGAACTCACCGGTTTAAGTTTACTTAACTATTATTACAAATTAATCATCTCAGAGTATCAAAGCAAAGTTGTTCTGAATGAGACAGATTTCAGAGTGGAGAGATGGATCATCAATTTGCGTTATTGGCTGAGGATTGTTGCAAATGCTACAGCCTGTTTTCAATTTGCTGGGCTCCACGTCACTGGTTATGAAAATATTTATGGAGCCCTTTTCTCCAGTGAGTTGTTTAATTGTCTACTACCTTAGATGACTAACAAGACTGCAGAGTTCAATCCAATTCATTGATTGTGGAATTGCTTAACTCTGATCACTTGCTGCTTTGCATACAAGAAGTCCTTTGGTGGATGAACCAGTTTGACACCTCATTTTTGATGCTCCTGTCACGTCCTCCTGCCCTATTCAATCCAGAATTGGCTCCCCTGAATGATGGTAATTATAAAGTGGGGAATATGCGAGGCTATGAAGTTGCAGATTGTGTTGGAATACAGTTCTATTGCTGATGGTCACAGCACATCTGCTCCCAGTTCTTAAGGTGTAAATGATAACCAACAGAATGTTCTGAATTGGATGTCATGAGACTTTATGGGAACTAGAATCATTGTTTAGGATTCTTCCTTACTGTATACCACAATGTCTCTAATTCTGCCCTGCATATGGAACTGTGATGTTATTTGGGACATGGTTTGTAAGGTACGATTTCTGTGAATTTATCTGTCACACTGTTGCTGAATGAGTTCTGAAATGGCTCTCCCAATTCTTAGTGCCAGTCCCCAGGTGATAATAAGGATGTTTAGTAATATGCCTGAGGATTGGGAACAGTTTAGAAATCAGCAAAGGAGGGCCTAGGGATTTATTGTAAGAAGGGAAAATAGAATACAGGAGTAAGCTTGTGGGGAATATAAGAGCTAAGTGTGAGTATTTCTACAAGTATGTAAAGACAAGATGATTGGTGAAAACTAATCTTTCCCTTTTGGTCAGAAATAGGAATTCATAAGAGGAAACAAAGAAATGGTTGACAAACTAAATTCGTGCTACTTTCTTCACAAAGGAGGACATCAATAACATATCAGAAATGATGGGGAAGACCACATTTAGTGAGAGTAGGAACTGAAGCAAATTTTATTTGTAGAGAATTGATGGGATTGAAAGCCAATAAATCCTCAGGGCCTGATAACATTCATCCCAGAGTACGTAAGAATGTGGCCCTAGAGATAGTGGATGCATTGGTGGTCATCTTCCAAGATATTATGCAGCCCACTATATTAAAAAGGGAGGTAGAGAAAATGCTGGAAATTGTAGACCAGTTAGAAAACAGTAGTGAAATCAGATATAGCAAGGGGAATCTTCTGGAATTCTTTGAGGATGGAACCAGCAGACTTTATCAGGGCAGTCAGTTACTGTGGTTTATTTGGGCTTGCAGAATGCTTTGAAACTCAGAATGAGAGACTGGTGTGTAAAATTTAAAGTGCATCGGGATAGTGTATTGAGGTGGATAGAAAACTGATTTTGCAGATAAGAAACAAAGTAGAAATAAATGATTTTTTTAAACAAATGGCAGGAAATGGCTAATGGATACTGCACAATTGGTGCTAGGACCCAAGCTCTTCACAAGATGTGTTGATGATATTGTAGTTAATTTCCTCATCGATATCTCAATTTGCAGGTAGCCCAAAGCTGGTTGGAAAGGTGTACTGTGAAGAGGATACAGACATGTTAGTGTGATTTGAACCAGCTGAATGAGTGGGAAAGTGCATGGCTAATTGATGGAATATAATGAGGATAGATGTGAAGTTAGACCACTTTGGTAGGAAAAATTAGAAGATGTTTATATCGCTATAAATTGAGAGAGGAATGTTCAACGAGACCTGGATGTCCCTGTGCACCAGTTGCTGAAAGCAAGCACACAGGTGCAGCAGGCCGTAAAGATGACAAAAACTGTATGTTGGCTGGCAAAGCGAGAGGATTCAAGTACAGGAGCAACAATGTCTTCCTGCAATTATACAGGGCATTAGTAGGACTACATCTGGAATATTGTGTGCAGATTTGGTCTCCTTATCTGAGGAAAGATATTCTTGCTTTAGGAGGAATGCATTGAATTCCAGGGTGGAGTGGATGGAGTGCTGTGACTCTTCTACTAGGTATTTTAGTCTTGCGTGTAGTTCTTTGGCCAGTCTGTAAGTTGGTGTTCCCGGTAGTGAGACTATGGGTCTGAGGGGGGCTCCTGGTTTATGGATTTTTGGTAATCCGTAGAATCGTGGGGTGTTGGTCCCGTCTGGTTGCATTTTCTGGAATTCCGTCTTGTTTAATTGTCCGGAACTGTGTAATTTTCTTAGGAGACATGTAATTTTGTTTCATAGCTGTGGGGTCAGATCTAGCGCCACCTGTTGGTAGATGTTGGTGTCTGCGAGTAGTGCATTGGCTTTCTCTATGCAGTCCCTTCTGTTCGGGATGACTGTGAGCCAGCGCTTGTCTGCAGGTAATATGACGATGTAATACCTGGTAGAAGAGTCACAGCACTCCACTCAGGAATTCCTAAAAATCATCAAAAACACCAAAATGAGGAAGACAAAACAATGATCTCATTTGACGTAACAACACTGTTCACCTCCATCAACATCGACCTGGCAAAGGAAACACCACACTTTTAGAAGAGATCATCACACACCAACCACCATCAATCACATTACCAATGAAAACATCATGAAGCTAGTGGACCTGTGCCTAATCTACACCATAATCTACAAACAAACCAACGGCACACCCATGGGATCTCCGCTGTCAGGATCCCTAGCAGAAGCGGTAATGCAAAGAGTAAAACAAACAGCCCTACCAACCAACAAACCCAAAAATCCGCTACGTAGATAACACCTTTTGTCATCACGAAACTAAACAACTTGGAAGAGACATTTAACATCATCAACACCCTCACAGGCATAAAGTTCACCAAGGAGGAAGAAACCAATAACAAACTCACATTCCTGGATGTCACAGTCGAAAGAAAGGACAACGGGGAACTACAAACCTGCGTGTACAGAGAACCGACAAACACTAACCAAATACTTAACTACACCAGCAACCATCCCAACGCACACACGAAGCTGTATCAGAACACTATTCCAATGAGCCACCACACATTTTAGCACAGACGAACTTCGGAAAACAGAGGAGAGCCATCTATACAACGTATTCAAGAAGAACGGATACTAAAAAAAATAGTGCGCAGATTCCTCAGGAACAAACCATGACGAGCAGACCAAACACAGCCAGAAACCTTACCATACATCAAAGAAGTTTCAGAAATGACAGCCAGACTACTAAAACCCTTCGGAATCCTAGTAGCACACAAACCCACCAACACTCTCTCAAACAAAAACTAACAAACTTAAAAGACCCAGTACAACCCATGGACAAAACCAACGTCATCTACAAAATTCCATGCAAGGACTGCCACAAACACTACGTAGGACAAACAGGAAGAAAGGTAGCCACCAGAATACACGAACACCAGCTAGCCACAAAGACATGACCCTCTCCCCTTCGTAGCCCTATACACGGATGAAAAAAAACCACCATTTCGACTGGGACAACACATCTATCCTGAGACAGGCAAAGCAAAGACATGCCAGAGAATTCCTAGAGGCCTGGCACTCCAACCGCAATGCCATAAACAAACACACAGATCTAGATACTATCTATCAACCCCTCTGAAAACAAACAGGAAATGACATCACCACGAACCCCAGGAACCCCATCCAGGACAAACTTATAAATAGAAAGCAGGAGACAACAGCTTCACTTCACTTGGAGGTCACCACTGATGTTACCTAACCAGGTAATGAAACGTCTGGATATCAAACCTACAAATCAGCGAGCAAACCTACATCCTAAATCTCAACCTGAGCTACAAACCTTGCATAAAAGGGAACGTTCTGGAACCAGGGCCAGAAGGCTGCCGGGAAGGTACCTTTCCCATTTAAATGAATGGGTTTGCACATATCTGTGATAGGCTCTGGAAAGTATCCCCCGCAGATACGGCGGGGGACACACGAGTGTATTGTATTCACTGGAATATAGAAGACCTGAGGAAGGATCCTCTAGAAATCTATAAAATTTTCTGACATTGGAAAGTCCAGAATCAAAGTCATAGTTTAAAGGTAAGGGGTAAACATTTTAAGTATGGTGAGGAGAAACTTTTTCACCCAAAAAGTGGTGAGCTTATGGAATTCATGATCATAGAATGTAATTGAGGCCAAAGCATTGTCTTCAAGAATGAGAAAGGTTTAGCTGATGTGATTTAAAGGGATATGGAGGGAGGGCTACAATCATATTGAATGATGGAGCAGGCTTGAATGGCCTACTCTTGCTCCTATCTTTGTTTCTGTGAGCACTTTATAGAGACGTAAGGATTGCTTTTGACCTTTTTTGTTTCTGGTACCAATCATGCTGGTCCTTCTAGTTTAATTCTTTTCTTGAGACGAGCAGTTTCTGAGGACAGTTGAGTGAGCCACACAGTGTGGGCCTGAGTCATATGTCGGCTAGAATAGAAGGTCAGCAGATTTTTTTTTCATTAAAGGCAGTCATGAGCTAGATGGAATTTTATGACGTAGTTTTCATTTGACTTCTAATGCCACATTTTGAAAATTGAATTCAAATTCTGCCACATGCCATGGGGGAATTCAAACCATGTTCCTAGAGAATTACCTGAGTCTCTGGATTACTAATCATGTGACAAGATTACTACTACATCACTATCTTCCTTGTCTAAAATGAGTGTGTTTCCTCCAGGTGCTCCGGTTTCCTCCCACAATCCAAAGATGTGCACGTCTAGTGAATTGGCCATGCTAAATTGCCCATCGTCTTAGGTGTGTTCTTCAGGGTTGAATATAGGATAGGGGAAGGGTCTGGGTGGGTTATTCTTTGGAGGGTTGGTGTGGACTTGGTGGGCCGAAGGGCCTATTTCCATACTGGAGGGAAAATGATCTAACCTAAAATGAGCACAATTTGTGTGTGCAGGCATTGCCTGAATAGTTGTTTTTAAACTTTTGACTTGTAATGTTTATTCATTTAAAAATAACACGAGTATTATAATTTTGCAAGCTCAGTTACATGTATCCTGTTATTTCATTTTCATAGTTGAAAAATGTGGTGCTGGAAAAACACAGCAGGCCAGGCAGCATCCAAGGAGAAGGAGAATTAACGTTTCGGGCATAAGCCCTTCTTCAGGAATGATCTCCTGCTCCTCGGATGCTGCCTGGCCTGCTGTGTTTTTCCAGCACCACATTTTTCAACTCTTACTCCAGCATCTGCAGTCTTCACTTTCTCCTAGTTGATCTCATTTTCATACTCGTATTGTTGTAAAGTGCTGCAGTTCAAGCCTTTAACAATTTGTTCAGTTTCAACTAAATTTGGTTACTGTTAAAGTATACTTGTTTACAATGAATGTTGAATTCTTTATTGCAGAGGACTGTCTGAATATGTTTAAGGCTGAGAGTGAGTTTTTTAATCAGTAAGGAAATTAAGGGTTATGCAGATGAGGCAGGAGTTGCATTGAGCATTCAAAAAATGCCATCATCTCAAATACTTCCAAAGCAGACTTGATGGGAATTTTCTCCTGCATCTTTTGGTCTATTGTTTCATTTCTCAGACTTGGCCTTCAGCCAATTTTGACTAATTTTGTGACATCAAGTAACAGCTGAAGGCAATGGAGAGAGCAAAATTTGCATATTTGGACAACATTCTGGACATATTACTGAAGATTTGTGCTCAAACTGTCCCTGCCACAAGCACGTTGCAGCAGCCAACCAGCAGTGTAGAAAGTTACCAGTGTATATCTGGACAATAACTTGTTGGTTGATTGATTGATTGAAACTCTGTTTGGATTCAGTCTGGCCCATCCAAATCCAGACCGCATTTCAGCCTTTGTCCAAACACGGACAAAAGAATCTGGATTCTAGTGGCATGCTATGAGTGACTGCCTTGACATTAGGTAAGCATTTGATGGAGTATGGCTGTAAAGCAAATCAGGTAAAACTGGATTTGTTGGAAAGTTTGGGGGGGGAGTGGAGTCTCTCTGCGTAGAGTCATATCTAGTACAAAGGACAGTGCTGCAGTATGTGATTTTTGAGAAGATTTGTAGCTCAGGTTGTAATTTTGTCCACTGAGCTGGCAGGTTTGTTTTCAGACACTTCATTACCACACTAAGTAACATCAGTGAGTCTCTGGTGAAGTGCTGGTATTCTGTTGCACTTTCTATTTGTGTCTTAAGGTGGGTGATATCATTTGCGGTACTTTTTCTGAGGTTGGTAAATGGGGCATCATGGTAGCCCACAAACCTACCAATGCACTTAAACTACTGATGAACCTAAAAGGTCCCTATACAAACAACCAGCAAAATGAATGTTATTTACAAAATACCATGCAAGGACTGTAACAAACACTACATCAAACAGACAGGCAGAAAACTAGCCACCAGGATACATGAACATCAACGAGCCACTAAACGACATGACCCACTATCACCCTTAGATACAGATAAAGAAGGACACCACTTTGACTGGGACAATGCATCTATCCAAGGACAGGCTAAACCGAGACAAGCACGGGAATTCCTGGAGGTGTGGCGTTGCAACCAGAACTCCCATCAATAAACACATTGGACCCTGTGGTGTAAAATTATGTCCCAATACATGTGTGATGGGCCAAGCAGTGGAATGTGGTGAAAGGGTTAAAATTGTGTCCCAATACATGTGTGAATCTAACCGAAAATGGAAGGTGTCGCTTAGTCCCGTATGAATCTTATTACACACCTTCCCGTGTGAATCTTCTTATCTGTATGTGACCAGAATGGAATGTGTTTTTCAGCCTTGCTCTGCTGTTCACATGAATGTTTAGATCTCGAAAAGAGTATATCAGCTGGAAAAGTCTCCAGTTCGGTAGAGTCTGCTCCGGGGTTGCGTTTAACCGCCGAGCGTGGGTTGTTGGCAACCGCTCTACGAGAACTGACGGCTCCCAGTTCCGGTAACACGTAGAGTGAGTATAAACCAGACCCGTTGTAAGTACGAGACCTGGTTGTGGCGACGCTGCGGGGAATAAAACACTTATATTCTAGCAGACTCGCCTCTTGGCTGTTTGTTCTGTGTCAGACTACTTTCCTGCGAGCCTGGTCCTTGACCTTGAGAATTTTTTAAAACAGACCCCATTTACCAACCTCTGAGGAAAAGATATATCATGACCCACCTTACGAGACCAAGACACCTAAATAGAAAGTGGGACAGAACACTAGCACATCATCGGAGGCTCACTGATGATGTTATCCAGCATGGTGACTAAATATATGAAAACAAACCTTCCACCTCCAGCGAGCAGACTTACACTTTGAATGCCATAGTATCATCTTGGAGGTCAGTCATCTCAATCAAACACTGCAGGAGTTTTTGAGCATAGTGTCCTGCAGATAGCACTAACCATCTTCACTAACTTGAAAATGACTATATTTATTTCAAAGGTAGGGGCTTTTGTTGGAGTATCCTACTTCTGGACCTAGGAGGCCCAGTTTCAAGCCCCAGGTGTGTATTGTAATTAGAAATATCTATAATACCAGTCATTCAGTGGTTCAGTGATGATTGCACAACATTCAACAGCGTTCTCTACACTTCGGATGTTGAAGCAGTCATTGTCCAAATGAATTACTATCTGGATTTCAAGTTTGGCTTAATGTGGCAAGTTACATTTGTGCCATACAATTCCAAGAAGTGAAGATCTCCCAAAGCAGGAATCTTATCGTGACATTAAATATCTCTCAAATCCTCCATTATTGGGACTACCACAGATCAGAAACATAACTCAGCTGCACATAATGTGATTACAAAACCAGGTAACAAGGCACAGTGGTTGGCACTGCTGCCTCACACCGCCAGAGACCCAGGTTCAATTCCCGCCTCAGGCAACTGACTGTATGGAATTTGCACGTTCTTCCCAGTGTCTGCGTGGGTTTCCTCCGGGTGCTCCGGTTTCCTCCCACAGTCCAAAGATGTGCAGGTCAGGTGAATTGGCCATGCTAAATTGCTCGTAGTGTTAGGTGAAGGGGTAAATGTAGGGGTATGGGTGGGTTGCACTTCGGCGGGTCGGTGTGGACTTGTTGGGCCGAAGGGCCTATTTCCACACTGTAAGTAATCTAAGGCAAGGAATTTAGTGGTAACTCCCATCCTGCTTACTCAAAGCCTGTCTTCCAGCTGAATGGCACAAGTTTGGTAATGTCATGTAATACTATACTTGCCTGAATGAATACTGTTTGAACAATCTTCAAGAAGCTTGACACCATCCCGTACAAAGAGGCCTATTTGATTTGCACCACATTCAACATTCACTTACTCCCTGCCACACTGCACTTTAGCAGAAATATGCACCATCTGAAAGCTGCTCTGCAACAACTCCAAGGCTCCTTAGACAGCATCTTCCAAATTCAGAATTCCTAGCATCTATCCTAGGTTAGCAGAAATGAGACACCACCATTTGCAAGTCCCCCTCTCAGCCACATCCCATTCTGTCTTACTCTATATCATATTGAGAACAATTAGCTTGGACAATAATTGCTGGTCTAGCTAGCAACACCCATATCTGTTGGAAAGTATTTTTTAAAAATGAAAGCACTCTGGTTTATTTTGTTATCATAATATTCACTACCGTCTCACCTGTATTCAAGAACTTTTGCTTATTGAGCCTTCCCTCCCCAGTCTATCTGATACTGATTTTCCTTTTGTACTTTTCTTTTTCCTTTTGTATATTTTCTTGTCAGGTGCTTTTGTTTTTGTGTAACTTTTAGACTTTTGATATCTGATTGTGTTGTTGAGCCTGTTACACGGCATGTCTCTTGTAAACTAGTCATTCATCACTGATATGTGGAGTTACCTTGATACCACACTTAACAATCCTCAATTGTGTGGTAGTGGGAGTTGATGACAGAACATTTTGTGAATAACTGCTTAACTGGAGTTGAATTTTCAGTGGTTTGTGTGAAGCTTTTGGCATAATTGTTACAAGAGTTGTACAGGTGAATCTGCTTGTCATGTTCATACATGATATGTTTATGCTGGAACTAGACAATTAAACTCTTCATTTGTACATGTGATTCAAATGTTTCTGTCAAGCCAGCATGTATTGCCCACTCTAACTTTCTGAGAGAGGGTGATTAATGTTGAGCCATCACCTTGTAATGCTGCATTCTGTAGGTAAACTGTAGGTAAACCCGCAGAGCAGTTTGACTGTTTAATGTGAAAGAATGGTGATCTATTTCCAAGTTGGCTTGATTATATGATTTGGAAGGTAGGTTACAAGTGGTTCTGTTCCCTATGTGCTTGGTACTCTCCAAACTCCTACCCTCTATCTGAGACTCCTTTGTCTGTTACTGCAATGCATCTTGTAGCTGGCTCACATTGCTGTCATGATTTTCTAATTTGTTTGAAGAGTTGAAGGTTTAACATCAAGTTTTGGGTCGCCAATCAAGTAAGCTGCTTTGTGGTGACAAGTTTCTTCTGTGGTGGAGTAGCAATTATTGTGGATAGTCAGGAGGTGACTCCCCTGATGCAGAGCCCCTCTGACTTGCTCTTGAAGCAACAGTATTTTACGTGACCAGTCCAGTTAAGTTTCATGTCAGTGGTGAGCTCAAAGACGTGATTATATGGGCTTTAGCGATATCCGAACTGTTAGATGACAAAAAGATATTATTAGACCCTGTCTTATTGGAGATTGTCTTGTGTCTCAAATGTTATTTGCAATTTATCAACTGAAGTCTGAATGTTGGTTCATTATTTAAAGATTTGTTTCATATTATTCACATTACAATCATAAACACAGGGAAAGCTGTTAAGGTGGTTGAGCTCAGAGTATTGTTTACTGTTGTGGTCGCTCCAGTATAGGAAGGATAATATTACATTGGAGAGAGTCCAGAAAAGATTTACCAGGAGATTGCTGGGAGTGGAAGGTTTGAGTGATAAAGATAATCTAGGACTTTTTTTTTTCCCACTGGAGCATAGGTTGAGGGGTGACCTTAGAGGCCTTTTACAGAGGTCTGTGAAATCATGGGTAGCAAGGGTCTATTCATCAAAGATGAATAGCAAGAGTCTTCCACCTGGGGTCGGGGAGTTCGAAACTAGGGGGCATATTTTTAAAGTGAGAGGAGAAAGAATTTAAGCAAGACAACCGGGCAATTTTTTAAATACACTGGTTCATGTGCGGAATGAATGCTCGAGGAAGTGGTAGATGCAGGTTCGTTGGCAACATTTAAAAGATAAGGATATGAATAGGGAAGGTTGGAGGGACATGGGCCAAACACAGGCAAGTGAGACTAGTTTGATTTGGGGAAAATGGTTAGTGTGGACTAGTTGGACAAAAGGGTCTATTACCATGCTATATGATTCTGACTCAAACCTTATCCTGAAGAACTCCTGTATTAATGTCCATTGACAGATGATTGACTTCCTTTCTGGTGTTTATAATGCAAGCAGTCAAGTATTTTCCTGGTACCTTTGCTGCATGACATCAAATGTAAGTTTGCTGTTGAAGTATTAACACTCTCCTCCCTTCTAAAATATTTGATTTTTTTTTCTCTGTATTTGGGCTAAGGCTGTATTGAGGTCTGGAGTTGAGTGATCCTATTGCAGCGCGAATTGAGCATCATTGAATGGGGTATTAGTGAGTAAGTGCCACTGGATAGCATTACTGATGAAACCTTACACCAATTTTAGATGAAATGGCTATTAGATCGGATTTGCAGCATAAGAACGTAGAAAAGTTGTAGCAAGGGGGAGGCCATTTGATGAATTGTTTGTGGCAGCTGAAAAATAGGTATCTGCTTAATCCTTCTTTCCAGACTTGGTCTGTAGCTCTGTAACTTTTCCAACAGTGAGTTGTCTTCTGGGTGAAAGGATTCTCTTAACCTCTCTGCCATTCTTCATACACTTGGTACAACGTAGTTCAATGCCCCCCCCCTCCCCCCAAGTTATATGAATTTGCTTCTAAAATAGCTCCTTCCTTACCACACTACATAGGCAATTTATAATTTTAGAATCTTGGAATTCCTACAGTGCAGCAAAGGACTGTTCATTTGGACCATCAATTCTGCACCGACCATTGGAACATCTCACCCAAACCCAGCACCCCCAACCCTATTTCTTAACCCTGCATTTTACTACGGATTACCCATATATCCTCTGACTCTCTGGGTAAATTTAGCATAGACAGTCAAGCTAACATGCACAAGAATCCTTGGGTCCTTGGCACCGTGAGGCACCAGTGCTAACCACTGAGCCACTATGCTACTCTATTTAATTTTGTTTTATAATTTTATGCTCCTCCCCTCGGCCACCAAGTATGAAGACCTTGGATCTAAGCTTTTCCTACTGTTAAGTATTTGTTCCTGGAAACATCCCTGTTACTCTGCTGTGGTTGCATCCTTCCTGTAATATATTGTGTTCTATATTTCATTTTACTAGTATTTTATGCTAGTGCAGCATAATATTTTTGTTCTATTCTGGGACAGAATATGAATGAACAATATTTTGTAAATTGCCTCAAACCACGTTTTTGTTTTCTTGCCCTGCTACCTTCAAGGACTTATACATGGTTACTCTAAGACGACTCTATTTTTCTACATTTTCTGTATCCTTCCATTTGTGCAAATCCTTGGTCTCAAACCGTTGCCCTCAAACTTTAAATATGGGCAATTAGATGTATGTAAAAAGAGTTGTGTGAAACAGGTGGGGAAAGTCAGTGGATTAGCAGTGGCAGGCATTTCAGTCGATATTTCCTAAATCTCGGAAAAAGCTTGTTCCAGATAGAAAGGACGGAATAAAAGTTTATAAAATACATATGAACTTTCTGTAGTCATAAATAACAATGTTGTTCTTATAACGCTAAAACAGCAAACTGTATTATGCACAATTCAGTTTGTTACAGGAAGTGTGAAACAGGTTATGGAAAGGGAAGAGGGATCAGGCAGAAGTCAAACTGTGTTTAAATCAATCACTCTCAAAAAATATATATATTTGACGTCATGGAGTTTTAGAGGTTGTGTATACCAGCCTGAAAAATAAGATACTGGAGATTTAGTGCAAGAATCATGGTATTTTTGTTCCTTGGAGTATAAATGTCTGTAATGAGGCACAGCTATATTGAAGAACAGTCTTCACAGAACTCTATGCCCCTTGTACGCCAGTGGGCTAGTGAATTGAGAGATTTTAAGATGGCTTTAAGTAAATATGACAGTGAGTGAGAAAATCATGGATTTGGAATGAGAAAAAAGAATCATGGCAACAAAAAAATTGACAACGTTATCACTGGGAAAAGCAGAGACTTTTTTTGATGTCGTGAGGGACAGAGAGAATTAAATTTATGTAACCATTTTCACAACAAGAAATATCTGAAAGCCCTTTCAGATTCATACAGTACTCGTCAAATGGAGGTCAATTTCTTTTGTATAT
Source organism: Chiloscyllium plagiosum (assembly GCF_004010195.1). Classification (NCBI taxonomy): domain Eukaryota; kingdom Metazoa; phylum Chordata; class Chondrichthyes; order Orectolobiformes; family Hemiscylliidae; genus Chiloscyllium; species Chiloscyllium plagiosum. The sequence goes on along the minus strand of NC_057713.1, from coordinate 107,621,048 downwards.
CAAAACAAAATGCAGGTGACTTGACTTGGTGTATTTGCATAAATAACCTTGTCAAATTAAGTCCTAACTTTAATTTCAAACATTACATAAAAATGATTTTAGATTGTATTTAACCTTAAGAATTGAGCAACATTGCTCCTGCGTCAAGAAAATTGATTTATTTTGTTTTATGCCTTATAGATACATATAAGATTCTAAAAGGTTACTGAAAATTTTAGTGTTAATATTTCTTCAGTTAAATCAAATACTTAAGCAGTGCAATTTGTTAATTATTGCTTCCGTTCGTTTTTGTTTTCCTACACCTATGGTATCTTTGTAAATGTTTCTATTTCATATTTATGTGGGTTGCACCCACCCAGTCTTGATAATGGTGCACATAATGAAATTAATGTTGCATGGAAAGGTTGGAAGGAATAATAGCATGGGCTATCTCAAGGCATTGGATAAAGAGCTGCATTCTAAGCCTGTTAGCAAAATGGAAAGCTATTGAATATGAGGTGCTGCAATGGTATGAATACAAAATTTGTTGATGGATAGAAAATGGAGAGTTGTAGTGGCTGTTTCCCAGATATGGAAGTTACATTTCCAAGATTCAATGCATCGACTACTGTTTTTAATTTGGCTTAACTCTCACTTGAGGAATAGGAGCATTCATGAAATTCACAGATGAAATGAGACTGGGACAGTAGATTGGAATCAATGAATAGGACTGGAATAAGGTGATATGATTTTTAAAGTACTTTTAAGTGATCTATTCTAGAAGAATGCAAAGAGTAAATATATGGTAAAACTTTAAAAGGGAGATGCTGGAGATGCCTTGGGTGCTTATGTGCAAATCTTTGAAGATGGCAGGACAGATGAGCAAAGTGATCAAACTAGTGCATTGGGTGTTAAGCATACAAATAGAAGTAAGAGTTCTTTGCATTGCAAGTGTCCCTACCACTGGACCAGGAGACCCCATGAAGTTGCCTTTTGACAGGAAACAGCAAGTGGGAATGTGGGGCTTTTTTTTCCCAGGTTAGTTACCAGCAATCAGCTGGGACCACAACTGTTTACAATTTAAATTAATAACTTGGAGGAAGGAATTCAAATGCACTGTAGTCCGATTTCAAGCTGATGCAAGAACTGGTACAAAGACAGATTGCAAGGATGCATGTGGTATTGATATAGTGTCATAGAGATGTACAGCATGGAAACAGACCCTTCAATCCAACTCGTCCATGCCGCCCGGATATCCCAACCCAGTCTACTCCCATTTACCAGCACTTGGCCCATATCTCTCCAAACCCCTCCTATTTATATTCCCATCCAGATGTCTTTTTAAATTCTGCAATTGTACCAGCCTCCACCACTTCCTCTGGCAGCTCATTCCATACACTGACCTCTGCCCCTTAAGGTAAATTGGCAAAAGGTTGGCTAAGGAATATGAGAAAACATGAAGTTTTTCGTTTTGAAAAAGAGCAAAAGAACAGTATTCAAACAGAAAAAACCTGCAGATAGCTGCAACATAAAGGGACTTGGGATACCTGCATGCAAAATTCACAAAGCTAGTACACAGGTGCAGCACGTAATTAGTGATTAATGGAATGTTAGCCCTTGTTTCAAGAGGGTTGGAGTTTGACCAGTTGCAGCAAGACCTCTCTACTCAATGTGCTGATCAGACCACATCTGGAGTACTGAGAAGCTTTGTTCCCTTTATTAAGAAAATATATTTCATTGAAGGCAATTCTGAGAAGGTTGACAAGGATGATTCCTGGTATGAAGGGGTTTTATGAGCAAAAGCTAAGTAGTTTGGAGCTCTACTCATTGGAGCTCAGACAATTCGAGAGATGATCTCATTGAAACCTATAGGATACTTAAGGGGCTTGACCAGGTCAATGCTGAGAGGATGTTTCCCCTTATTCTAGAGTCTAGAACCAGAGAGCATAGTCTCAGAATAAAGACCAATTTGAAGGAATTTCTTCTGAGGATTGAGAGGTCTTTGTAACTCCTTAGCATAGACCTGTGGAGATAGAGTTATTGTGTATGTTTTAACTTTGAGATAGATAACCCTTGATCATCTGACTGATCAAGAATATGGGGTAATGCAGGAAAATGTATATGAGAAATTTCAGGTCAGACATGATCCTGTTAAATGCTAGAGTAAGCTGTAGGGGCTGAACAGCCCACTGCTGTTCCTATTTCTTCTGGCCTTGGTCTTATTGTCGCTGAAGTTAGTGCCATGTGTACTGAGTGGACAGCCTGGTCACATCTGTGAGATTATATACTTTGTCGGTGCTATTCTTAAAATGTAATTTACTCTCAAATATCAACTGCAGTCTGCCTCCTTGATTCATGGTTGTTTTTTTATTGATGTTGGTTTGATTGCTCAAATACAAGTTATAAAAGGTGAAATTTTGTCCTCTTTGGTTTTCTCATGGGGTCATTGGATAAATTTATTCTCTTTTGTTGATATCTATGGGAATTGTAACACTAAATGCTTTTGTTCAGAGCAGTTCCTGTGTACAATGGTCCAAAACAGACACAATAACCGAATTACATCTTACTGATCCTTTTGGGAATAAATGTTTGTCATCTTTGCTTCATCAGCATGTCTTCACTTATCTTGCAAACTTTTATTAAATTATACAGTAAATGTAGACTTCACATCATGAGTCTCTAAATATGTTTTTGTATATTTCAAAGTTTTGTACTATTTATAGTTTCTTTTTAGTCTGATCAAATTGTATGCAGAGATTTTATCAGACACTTGGAAGTAGTCAGACTTGAGAACCAGTATTGTATCTGAGGGTTCCTGAACAGTGACATTGCTTCAGAACTTGGAAATTCTTCAATTGGAATTCTAAATCCTTTTCTTTGATTTTAGCTATAGATTTTCATCTAATAGCAGCTCACAAACACATTTTTATGTTTGATTGGCAAGGTCTTTACTAGAAGCATTTATCTGGAACCTCCTTTAGCTGTGCAAATGAGATTTTTGATAGCATAGACTTACTAGCACATCTTTGTGTTGTTTTTGGACAGTTGCATGCATCTATGAAAATCTTCTATATTTTTCTGTTGCAAGCTCCTATTGCACAGATACCACTACACAATTTGAGTCATTGTTTCACTTTAACTTGAAGGGCCAATGTACCTTTCAGTTAGGGTCTGACGAAGAAGATATCTGAGCTCCAGTAACAAGGATTCTATTGCAGAGTTAATTACAGAAGTAATCAATGAATAGCAATGAAAAATTGAACAATTAATTTGTAGCTAACGTTAATTTAGATTATAGTTGTAAAACATCTTGCTGCATTCATCTGTGTGGCTGCTATCAAACAAAAGCAACGTTACCTGAACACTTGTGTGAATTGCTTGAAGCATTGTCTGTTATATTTGGGGATAACTTTTTACTCTGTAATTTTAAGGAGCTTGCTACTTTGAGAAGCTTTTGTGAAGTCTTAGTGCATAACATTATGATTCAACAATATCAGGCTTCCAATTTAAAAGCATTATTCAGTTGTCTTGGGTACACCTAAATTGAAGATTTGGATAAATCTTCGACCAAGGCCTCATCTTCCATTAGCATAAAAAGTTAACATTGTACTGTTCAAAAAGGCCGGGGAATTGATTAAATCTCAAAATAGCAGAAAATATACTGAACATCTAAGTTTTTTTTATCCTTACTGATTTTGCTTCTGTTTCAGATATTATGATCAACTGTGTGCCATTGAGCCCAAGTTTCCATTCTCAGAAAATCAGGTATTTAAATCTCTGTTGCTCTTTAAGTAGATGTTTTGTACTGATTTTTTTCAATTGTTTCATTCCTGCATGTCAGTAAATTCTGCTCAGTACTCCTATGTTGCCCACCTCTTGTAGTTGTTAAAGTACAGATTTGAGATGGCCCAGGGAATCCATTATGGACTCAGACCTGTAAGCGCCTCTCTTGGTTCGTCCCAGAGATCGTACTCTTTGGAAGTCTGGAATAAGAAACCTCTTACAGACAGATTAGTTTAATTTTAGTCATCCCTTTTATTTACCAATAGCATCACTGTTACAACATAACACTGATACCTATAAGCAAAACTAACTAGGTTCTCATAATCTAGGAGAGTAGGGTACCAGCTGTTCAAGTGCCCCAGCAAACTACTCCGAAGTATTGATGTAAAGTGGCTTCCTTTATACAAAAGTTTACAAAAACGTTGCATGTTCTTATTTGGATAGTTAACAGTGAAGGACAATAATTCCTAAGGAAGAAAAGTTAATTGACAGGTCCGTGTACGCTTGACTGATCACTCCTACAGGCCCTAAGCCATTCATCAAGTGGGAAAACATACCCAGCTGAGTTAGGCGCCTGCTAAAGAGATAAACTAAGGAAGAAAAGTTAATTGACAGGTCCGTGTACGCTTGACTGATCACTCCTACAGGCCCTAAGCCATTCATCAAGTGGGAAAAACATACCCAGCTGAGTTAGGCGCCTGCTAAAGAGATAAACTCCTATCATAAAGAGGTACCAGTCTCCACTAATTGGAGAGTTCATAAAATAACCTTGCACAGCTCACATGTCTGATACAATTGTTTTACAAAATGGCTTCTTAGCAGGGGGGGCAATCCTTTGACCATAAAATGGCTCCCTGACACATTGTGCCAGAATCTCTTCAATAGAGGCCTAGAATAATTTCTAAGCTAGGAGCAGACTCCTGCTTTTTAAGCACTGAATCATTCTGTACTTGCGGCTGAGATGTTACCGTAAGGTTGCATTTAAATTGATTCATTAGTCTTCGAATTAAACATGCTTTCTTTTCAGGGTTGTGATTCAAATTCAAATAAGACATAAGATCTGATTAGATAGAATTGATAGTGGGGCAGTCTGTAATGTCTGTAGAGTGGTCTGCAAGGACAGCAAATAAGTTAAAGCTTCATCACTATTACCTTTTACAGTTTGTATTTAATAACTGGTAATGGCTACTCAATATCATCATAAAGTCCCAAAATGCAAATAAATTCAATCCATAGCAGGTAAGCACTAAGAGTTAATTCTCTACTGGCTTCAACAGCCTCAGCACTAAAATGGTCTCTCTCGTGACCTTTTGAACTCTCAAGTCAGGGTCTTGTAACATCAAAGATGTTTTTTCTCAGGGTTTGCCCCGCTTGCAAGGGGTAATAAGAATCCATTATAATTGACAGGATCTGACTGTCAATTACAAGGCTTTTGATCGTACAGAGTTTCATTTCAGGGTCAGAATCAAATGCTGTTATTAATTTCACAAGGCAACGGCTGTGAATGTTATCACTTGGTGTCCTGTTCACACAGATTCACTGATGCTCAGGCAAATGTTCTTGAATTGCCTTAGGGCATCCTATTATCACTTGGTGAGCACAGATATGTTCATGATTTGGAAATGCCGGTGTTGGACTGGGGTGTACAAAGTTAAAAATCTCTCAACACCAGGTTATAGTCCAACAGGCTTCATAAACCTGTTGGACTATAACCTGGTGTTGTGATTTTTAACAAATGTTTTCTGCATTCTTCGAGTTTCCCCCATTTTTCTGAGCCTCCCTGCCTGTCTATTTTCTAGTGCAGCAAATGTGTTCTATAATTCAGCATTATATTTTTGTCTAAATGTTTAAGGACAAGTTTTAAGACTATGGACTTTCTCATAGTGGTCTTCCTCCACAGCTTGACATAAAAGATCCCATTACCTGATTGAAACAGAAGCAGACAGAATTTGCCATTTATCTGTTGGCACACCTGAAGACCTGAAGAAACATAGGATAAAATGCACTAGCATTACAGCTAGAATTTCTGTCCATTTACCTCATTGCTGTTTTTGCATCCTTTGTTGTTTGCAAGTTGGCTGCTATGCCTGCCTACAGTGCACCAATCAAGAATTTTCCAAAGTCATTTATTGGCTTTGAATTGCTTTAGAATTAAAAATGATTGTGAAAAGCCTTTTAAAAATGGAATTTCCAGTTGCTGAAAGAGTCATTATTATCTTCGCATTGATTCTGTTAGAGTTCATGGAGATATCTAATGTTTGTCAAAACCTTCCATCTATCCATCTTCAGAATTTATTTTTCATGTTCCTATTACTCTGGTATTAGAATTTGATACTCGGATAGTAATTAAATCTGCCTGTATCCTTACAAAATTGAAAGAAATATTTAATGGGGAAAGGCTTCAGTTAAAATTTAAATAAAAGAATGTCATATATTGATTGGTTCTTCCTGTGATGTTAAATCATGGAACCTCTACAAGCTTGGAGAAATAGCCAATTGTCAAGTCTATTTTAATTTTCTTTTTAACAGGTAGTTAGCCGAATGTTAGCTTGCATTACCAAGTTTGGCATTGACACGGTTTTATGGATCCTCAACTATTCCATTGAGAATAGGCTGGGAAGTGGACTTGAATTATAAGATCAGGCATTGTTCTATTGAATAGCATTCTAACTTGTTGAATATGGATGCGAGCTTTTTGTGATTCTTAGATGAGGATTCCCAAATCCCAGCGTTCCCACTTTCCACAGTCTTTCTTCATCTCCTGTATTTGTCCGACCAAAGTGTTAACCTCACATTTCCCCCATATTAAGTTCCATCTGCCAAGGTTTTCCTGCTTAATCTGTCGACAATCCCTCTGCAGAATTTTTGTCATTCTAACCACTTGCCTTTCCATCTATTTTTGTGTCATCTGCAAAGGTGGTTGTAGTAATTTGCTTTCCTCATCCAAATCATTGATCTATATTGTAAATAACATAGTCTCAGCATTGATATCTGGTAATATACTCGTGATAAGTTGCCAAAAAAGAGAATCATTGCCTACCCATAGTGCAACATTCTAGTTTTGCAATGGAAGGTTCCCTTTCTGATAGCTGTGTTTACGAAATTGTTTAATCGGACATTGAGTCTGATCATTCAATGGGTCAAAAAAAGATTATTATTCACAAAGCCAGCAGTACTTGCCTATCCTAACTGCCCTGAGAAGGTTGGTGATGAGTTGCTTTCTTGAATTGTTGTAGTCATTGGGGTGTAGGGACACTCAGTGCTGTTGGGAGGGGAGTTCTGGGATTTTGACTCCGATATTGAAAGAACAGTGATATCATTCAAGTCAGGACCGTGTGTTTTAAAAAATTCTCAAGGTCAGGTTCGTAGGAGAGTAGTCAGTGCTGTTGGGAGGGGAGTTCTGGGATTTTGACTCCGATATTGAAAGAACAGTGATATCATTCAAGTCAGGACCGTGTGACTTGGAGGGGAGCTTGCAGGTGGTGATGTTCCTACGAATCTGTTGCCTTTCTTCTTGGAGGCAATGGTCACAGTTTAGAAAGTGTTTTAGAGGTAGCCTTGGCATGTTACTGCTGTGCATCTTGCAGGTAAAGACTGGATGGAGTGCCAATCAATTGGTCTACTTTGCCCTGGATGTATAGCGTTTTTTTTTTATGTTGCTAAAGCACCCAGACAGAAATATTTCATCACACTCCTGCCTTGTGCGTTGTAGCTATGGGCAAACACTGGGGGAGGGGGGGGTGGAAGATGAGTTCCACACTACATAATGTCTAGCTTCTGACCTGCTGTTGTAGCTGCAATATTCATAGAGCTGGATGAGTTCAGTTTCTGGTCAATAATAATCCTCAGGATGTTGATTGTTGGATATTTGTTGTTGGTAATGCCATTGAATGTGATCATTTGAGATGGTCATTCCTCAGCATGTGTGGTTGGGATGTTACATGCCTCTGACTAGCTCAAATCTGAATGTTGTCTTGGTCTTGCTGTATGCGGACGTCAGCTTTTTCAGCATCTGAGGGTATACAAATGGTATTGAACATTGCACAACCATGAGCAAGCATTCCCACTTTTGGCCTTTATGATTAAGGAAAAGTCATTGAAAAAGCTGAAGATGATTGGTCTTGGACACTACCCTGAAGAGTGAGAGGTTCTTGTGGTGCTCTTAAGAGTGTTCCTACAACTGGGCCAGAGGCTGGGTTCAAAACCCATCTGTTCAGGCATGTTTTAGAACAAGTCCTGAGGCTGAGGAAGTTGACCTCCAGCAATTACAACTATCATCCATTGTGTGATGTGATTCTGACCAGTGGTAAGTTTTCCTCTTGATTCCCATTTAGTCCAGTTTTGTCCAAGTTTCTTGATGAAGGCAGAACCCAAACAGAGTGTCATTAAGCAAAGATCATTAGGTAAGTTATACCTTTTGCAAGTGTTGCTTGATAACATTGTGGAGATCCCCTTCCATCATTTTTTTAACTGAGAGTAGGGCAGCACGGTGGCTCAGTGGTTAGCACTGCTGCCTCACAGCACTAGGGTCCAAGGTTCGATTCCAGCCTCTGGCAACTGTCTGTGTGGAGTTTGCACATTCTCCCTGTATCTGTGTGAGTTTCCTCCGGGTGCTCCAGTTTCCTCCCACAGTCCAAAGATGTGCAGGTGAGGTGAATTGGCCGTGTTAAATTGCCCATAGGTTAGGTGCATTAGTCAGAGGGAAATTAGTTTGGATGGGTTACTGTTCGGAGAGTCGGTGTGGAATTTGTTGGGCCAAAGGGCCTGTTTCCACACTGTAGGGAATCAAATCTAATCTAGATCGATACGGTGTTAATGAGTTCAGTTGCATTTATCCTGCTTTTTGTGTTGGGATTTTGGAACTACAGATTCTTTACTACAGGATGTGATTGAGGTGAATAGTATATGTTAATTTAGGGTTAAGCTTGATTAGTGCATGGATAAAGGAGTAGAAATGTATGCTTTTGGGCTTGGAGGAGGTTTGATGTGGTGTTGATTCTGTGAAGTTATGAAATAATGCCTGTCTTAAATGTGCTAATAATTTAGAAGCACTCCATTGCAAATTATATTTCCAGGGCTATATCTGGTCATCAAATTTAATGAATCACATTGAGTCAAAAACTGTTACCCCCCAATAGCTAACCAGAGACAGGATTTATCAGTTTAATTTGCGATCTGTCATGAATTAGCCTTTTGCTTTCCAGTAAGCAAGTCCTGAATCTTTTATTGGTTAACATTGTGCTTTGTTAATAGCTATGAATCTGCAGATTTTGTTACCATGCTTGTGTCTTATCATTGTCAGTATTTTGTCAGATTGATGTACAAGTCACTTAACACTTTTTTTTGGCATAGCAAATTTTTAAAAATCGTGCAGGAAAATTTGAGAGCTATTGTCTACTGTGGGATGTGGGACCTCTGTCTGACTGGGCCAATGTTTATTGGGTGTCTGTAACTGTCTTTGAGAAGATGGCGGTCAAACGCCGCCTTGAACTACATATAGTCCAAGTGCTATATGTCAATCCACAATGTTTTGGAGGGAATTCCAGGATTTTGATACAGCAATATATTTCTAAGTCAGGATGGTGAATAACTTGGAGGGGAATTTGCAGATATGGTGTTCCCGTGTATCTGTTGTCATCGTCCTTCCAGATGGAAGTGGTCATGTGTTTGAAAAGTGCTGTCTAAGGACCTTTTGGTGAATTTCAGCAGTGCATCTTATAGATATTTGTGCCACTGTGTACTGAGTGTCGGTAGTGGAAGGGGTGGATGTGGTGTCAAAGAGCAAGCTGCTTTGTCATAGTCATACAGCATGGGAACAGACCCTTTCGTCCAACCTATTTGTGCTGACCAGACATCTCAATTTTCAGAGTCTGTTTGCCAGCATTTGGCCTATGTCCTTTTAACCCTATTCATACACTTCCCCTAATGCCTTTTAAATGTTGTATATACCTCCATCACTTCCTTTGGCAGCTCATTCAGTACGTGCACTGTATTTTTGTGAAAAGGTTACCTTGAGGTCCTTTAAGTCTTTTTCCCCCCCCTCATTTTTTAAACCTATTCTCTCCCAAGTTTTGGATTCTCCCGCCATAGAAAAATGACTGGCTGTTCATCCTATCCATACCCCTTTGTCTCCAATGCTTCAGAGAAAAAAGCCCCATTCTCTCTCTGTAACTCAAACCCTCCAATTCTGGTAACTTGTAAATCTTTTCTGCACCCTCTAAAGTTTAACAACAAGAAATGTATGAAGTATTCTAAAAGTCGCCTCCCCTAATGTTCCAACTCCTATAGTCAATGTTCTGCCAAATGCTTGCTTCACCACCCTGTCACCACGACTATGCTTGAAGGAACTATGCAACTGCACTCTTGGGTCTCTTTGTTTTGCAGCACTCTACCATTAAGTGTATAAGTCATGCCCTGGTTTGCCTTCCCAAAATGCACCACTCATTTACCTAAATTAAACTACATCTGTAACTCCTGGGTCTGTTGGCCCATCTGATCAAGATTCCAATATACTGATATAATTTTCACTGTCCACTACACCATCTATTTTGGTGTCATCTGCAACCTTACTAACCATGCCTCCTATGTTCACATTCAAAGCATTTATATAAAAGACAAAAAGCAGTGGGTCCAGCACTGAGCTCTGTGGCACACCCCTGGTCGCAGTCTGTAGTCTGAGAAACAATCCTCTGTCTCCTACCTTCAAGCCAATTAATCTTACTAACAGTCTACCATGTGGAACCATGTCAAATGCTTTGCTGAAGTCTGTATAGACAGTGTCTATATGTCTACATTCATCTCTTCTCTTTGTCACCGCTTCAAAACCTCAATCAAGTTAGTGAAGCACAATTTCACCCACACACACAGCCTATTGACTCTCCCTAATCAGTCCTTGCCTTTCTGAATGCATGTAAATCCTGACCCTCAGAATAGGCTCCAACTTATCCATCACTCACGTGACCCTGGATGGTGTCAAGCTTTTGGAGTGTTGTTGGAGCTGCAGCTATCAAGGCAAGTGGAATGTATTCATCACACTCATGACTGATGCCTTGTTGATAGTGGACAGGTTTTGGGGATTCAGGAGGCAAGCTACTCCTTGCAGAATGTCTAGTTTTTGGTCTGTTGTGGCAACTGAATTTGTGTGGCGTGTCAGTTGAGTTTATGATTAAAGATAACCTACAGGATATTAATCATGAGAATTTAGTAATGATACTGCCATTGAATGTCCAGAACAGTGTGTGTGGGTTGTCTCTTGTTGGAGATGGCCATGGCCTGATATTTGTGTGGCACAAATATTGCCATTTTCCACCCCAAACCTGGATCTTGTCTAGCTCTTCTTGCATTTGGACATGGACTGCTTCATTATCTGAGGAGTCACAAATGGTGCTGGACATTGATTATTGGCAAACATCCCCATGTAACACCTTTTATGATAGTGAGGAGGTGGTTGGGAGTAGGACACTACCCCGAGGAACTCCAGAAGAGATGGCTGACCTGCAACAACCACAACCATTTTCCTGCATGCCATGTATGACTCCAACCAGTAAAGAGTTTTCTGTTTGATTCCCATTGGTCCCAGCTTTGCTAGGGCTCCTTGATGCCACATTTGGTCAAATGCAGCTTTCATATCAAGACCTGTCACTCTTGTCTTGCCTCTGGAATTCAACTCTTTTTGTTCATGTTTGAACCAAGGATGTAATGGGATCAGGAGCAAAACCCAAACTGGGTGTCACTTTATAGCATTGTGTGTGATGTTTTGTAATATTAATGTTGTTTGAGAGTAGATTGAGGCAGTAATTGGCCTCGTTAGATTTGTACTGATTTTTATGTACAGGACACAGCTGGGCAATTTTCTGCATTGTTGTGTAGATGCCAGTGTTGTCACTACATAACGGAACAACTTGGCTAAGTGTGGCAAGTTCTGGAGCACAAATCTTTAGTACTGTTGGCAGCAAAATGGCTAAGTGGCTAGCACTGCTGCCTCAGCGCCAGGGACCTGGGGTCAATTCCAGCCTTGAGCATCTGTATGGAGTTGCACATTCTCCCCATGCTTGCATGGGTTTCTGCTAGATGCTCTAGTTTTCTACCACAGTTTGCTCCAGTTTCCTGCCCATTCACAGATGTGAAGATTAGGTGGCTTGGCCATGTTAAATTGACCGTAGTGTCAAGGGATGTGTAGGCTGGGTAAATTAGCCACCCCAAACGTAGGGTTACTGAGATATAGGGTAGAGGACTGGGTTTGGATGGGATGCTGTTCAGAGGTTTGGTGTACACTCAACGAGCTGAATGGCCTCCTCCTGCATTGTTAGGAGTGTGATTCTACAGACAGAAGGGCCTGTAGTCTTTTCAGTATCCAGTACCTCCAACTGTTTCTTGGTATGACATGGAGTGGATTGAATTGGCTGAAGACTGTGATGCTTGGGACCTCTGGAGTAGGCGACGATGGATCATCTGCTCAGCACTTCTGGTTATTCTGCGCCAGAAGATCTGACTTCAAGTTCCATTTTTTTCAGATATATAATAGTACTTCTGAACAGGTTGATCAAATAACTGCAGGAATTTGATTGTGCTTTACTGTCCCACTGCTGACTTAATTAATTGACTTTCTGTCTTCAGTAGACTGTCCAAAACTGCTTTGTATAGGATTCCATTACAGTGACCTATTACTAGGGATTCCGCTGAGATTTCCTGCTTGGTGATTGCAACTGTGAAGCTCTGGAGAAATGTCCGATGTCATTTGATTGTTTTTTAAAAAAACTTTTTCCCCTGGGAATTTTTCACATATGCGCATCTGAGGCAGTAGTACTAATTATTAACCTCCTGTGCCACCCACGTATACAGAAATTTTCACTCCCAGCTAATTTTGCACCAAACTGAAGCATCTGACTGTTTAAAATCCTCAAGAATTTGAGTTGAAAGTTGGGTATTTGTTATAGGCATGGCTTCCAGTTATTGCAAATGTTGTTCATTACTTAATTGTATTCAGTCATACTTTAATCAAAACGAAAGGAATTACAAAATTAAAAATCAAATTAAACAAAAATGATTGTAATCAATTAATAAGTATTCTCATCTATTTTGAGAAAATTAGATTGCATTTAAGTGGCATACATTGAAACGTTTTTCAATTCTGAAAATCATGGTTAATCATGTAGAATTGACTTAAAGGTTTAAAAGCAAATTGTTTTAGCACAGACACATTTTTCGTGTTCAAATTTTTCAAAAAGTCAACTAAAAACTCTTGAAAATTGATTTGATTTGTTTAAACAAGTTTCTGGGCCTCTGCAAATAATAGAAAGTACTAAATATATTCTTGTTTACATTGGAAAATTTAGCTCTGCAACCAAATAGCAAGACTGAAGAAGAACTCATTTAAGCCAAGACAAAGAAGGTTCTTGTTTAAATCATAGCTGCAGGATATTCCAAAGCACATTATAAAGAATGATTGATCGTTACACGGCAAGGGAATAGCCATTGTATTCATAGCCAAACCCCTCGAACAGAACTAAAACTTTAAGATCCAAAACACACTTTTTGATGTTCGAGCAATTAAGAATCAACAATGTTGTTGTGGATACAGAGTAGCACACAGGCGAGATAGCACATTTCCTTATGTAAAAGATGAGTGAAGCATGTGAGTTTTTGCAACAGACACAAAGTAACACACCATACTGCTGTGGTGAGATTTGAACCCATGACCCTCGAGCATCAGGCTGGGCCTCGAGATCACAAATCTTAACTTTTCCACCACCATCTCCCCATTGCATTTAGACCTGAACTTTGAAAAAACTCCACCTATCCAGCCTTTGTTTTCCATTTATCGCCATACTTCTGCAGGTACTGATTTCCTCATCCACAACACCTCTATTTTCATGCTGCAGCCCCATTGCTTTCTCAACATACTGTTGCCCCTGATACTGCCCTCAGCTCTGCTTCTAAGGGGCATTTTTCTATAGTCAGTGGTCATCTTAAACTGCTGTGCACTACTTCTTTCATCCTTGTCTCCAAGAACAAATGTGAGGTGCCTCTGCGACCTCCCTTCTCCAAGCCCAAAGAGTACCCCTCCACTTAGACTGGCCTCAGACACTAAATATGGATTATTTTCTAGCTTCTCTCTCGTTCCTTGGATCCTCACCTTCACTATACAACCAACACGCTGCTCCCTTACTCGTGTTTACTAAATTGATAACCTTGTAAATTCCTGGTTTTCTCAGGTGTGGATACAGTTACTTGTGTTCTTATTTCAAATGCTGTTTTCTTCCCCTGTGAATCTGCTATCAACACCACTCTGTCTTTGTCCAAAAATAAAATCCATTTCAAATCCCTTCCACTTCATCGTCCTTGAATGTGTTGTCACCTCCAAAACCTGACCTCCTCTTTCTTGGAACTCCATGTTTGAAATCCATTTAAGTAAGTTTCCACCCTTATAATAGTACCAGAATTACTCTGGTGGCCTGTAAAGGCTTTAAAATAGTTGCAGTGCTGCCTTCTACTAAATTTATCCAGAATATTTAATATAATAAAATATTACAAATGGCTTCAGAGACGTGTAATCTGATTGAGAATGGTAATTCAGCCAGTTTTAGGAGGAAATAAAAGGTTGCCTGAATGATCTTTCAGAAATAATGTTCAAAAAAACAAATGTGTAGATATTTAACAATCAAATTCCAGATATTACAGCCCGAGTGATTGAAGCTGAGTCAGTTATACTTGGGGTGACCGTACACTCTAGCCATGCAAATTGGGAATATGCAAGGGGATGGGGTTGAATGTCGGTTGGGCTGCACAGGATTATATCAATACAAAATGTGGCTATGGGCATAAGAATGAGTATTTTGAATTTCAGATATTGGTAACTCCTGATTTCTTTTAAAAAATAGAGCACACAAGCCTTCAGGGTTTGTGAGAAGGTTTAAGCACATGACAAGTACTTGACAAGTACTTCTGCTCTAGACATTTCAATTTGTTGGCTCTTTGATCATAAGCAAATCAAATGTTCTGTCCTTGAGAGAGCATTATTCTAAAATTAATACAATTCCATTTTCATTTCGTTTACAGGTGTCAAAATTTATGATTGTGTGCATATGATTTGTTTCACTTGGATTTATTTTTTTAGAAATGCTACATGGCTCAAAAAAGGCATTTAAATAGTTTAATATATTTTTTAGGCAATTTTAAAATATTATTTGTTTCCCTGACCACAGTTGCTATCTCCCTATCATGGTACAAGAGTAAAGAAATAAAATTTTAAACTCTGTGCATCCAGCTTTGACCATGCAAGATACCTTCACTGGAATTTCATGCACAAAAAGGCTACTAATTGGTACTGTAGTACATGCAATGAAATGCTTAATTTTTTCAAAGCTGATGTTTCAAGAAACCTGACAATCTGTGACTTAATGATTTTTTTTCTTTCCCCCCCCCCGCCAAAAGCTTTGTTTAACGTTCACCTGGAAAGATGCATTCGATAAAGGGTCGCTATTTGGAGGATCTGTTAAACTTTGTAAGTACTTATTTTCAGGGTTTCCCGAGAGAAATATCTTACTTTTTAAAAATCCTGGCTGAACTTTTCTCTCTCCTCAGCCACTTTTGTTTACTGTTTTATTCAATCAATCATCTTTTTCATCCTCCTTCTCTATCCCCTTTTTTTCTCTAAAATTCTCCCTAATTAGTTGCATCTTTGCCTGTGTACCTTCCTGTCTCCTCTTTTGCTCTTTCCTGCTAGTAGACTTTGACTCCATTGCTCCAAAAGCCCCAGAAATTGTCTCTTTTTTTTTAACATTTCCCTTTCCCCTTTCCCTCCCTATTTTGTTGCTGTAGAGAAGAACTTTACCTGCAGTTATTTAAATAATGTTTTATTCCTGGCCGACAGTGACATTTTTTTATTATTTTGGGATACCAAACTCTTGATTAGATTGTTTTAAAGAATGCCATAATTCAGTCTGCAAATGTGACTGAGCTTCAGATTACCTCTCACTTGAATTCTCCTCCAATTTCCAACTTGAACCTTCTATTCCAAAAAAGCTTAACATAAGCTTGATGACTAATACTTCATTAAAATAAGCACTTTGCAGCCTTTCAGAGACTAATCGTTGAATTTAACAATTTATGATCATAATCTTTGTCTCCTTTTGTTTTGGAAAATGGCTGTCGATAATTGAGATCTCAATTTATTCTGAATTTAAGGCCATCATTTTTTTTTATTTCTTGCCCAATTGCCATGTAATTTTTCACTTGGGTTATCACACTTTTTTTTTAATCATTTAATTACTCTTGCCTTTCATTTTACTGTAAACCTTTGTTTGTCCACCCCTCCTTCAGTGCATCTTTATTTGTTTAGAACCTGTTATAGATTCTATTTTATCCAGTTCTGAAATGTTCACACTTACTTTCTCCTCACATGCCTTCATGCCTGTTTATTTCCCATAATTTCTGTTCTGTCATTGGATTACCAGGTTATGCAGTGTTTTGCTTCTTTATAAATAAACCATAAGCATTGTGACTTACTGGTAACTAATATCTCCAGCACTGAAAATATGCTTTGACAAGTTGTGGAGTCTGTTTTCGTCAGATTTTAGTGACTTGTGTAGAATTTAAAATGTTGAATTTTGTTTATTTTGCTTTATCTCTTCCTGAATTCTATCTTTATTTCTTTTCACTTTCTTTTGTACCTTTTTTGACATTGCATTAACTATTCCTAGGATAACTCCATCTGCCACTTCTCAGCCCATTGGCCCATCTGGTCCAGATCCTGTTGTAATCTGAGGTAACCCTCTTCTTGTAAGACACAGAATTTATAGCAAAAGTTTACAGTGTGATGACATTTCAGCACTCCACACCAGCACCCTCCACAATGACGGCATCGTGGCAATAGCCTCAGTACTCAACACCAACAATTGCTAATCTCCAAACACCATCCCACAACTCATCTGCTTTATCCTCGATCACAATGTATTCACCTTTGACAACCAGACACATTGAACAGCCATGGGAACAAATTTGCACCACAATATGCCAACATTTTCATGCACAGGTTCGAACAAAACTTCTTCTCAACGCAGGACCTCCAACCAACATTATACACCAGGTACATTGACGACATTTTCTTCCTCTGGACCCATGGCGAGGAGTCACTGATAAAACTACACAGTGATATCAACAAGTTTCATCCCACCATCAAAATCGCCATGGACTACTCTTGACTATCTGTCTCATTCTTGGACACACGCCTCTCCATCAAGGATGGGCACCTCAGCACCACACTCTGCTGCAAATCCACAGACAACCTCACAATGTTGCATGTCTCCAGCTTCCACCCAAAACATATTAAAACAGCCAGCCCCTATGGACAAACCCAACGTATACATTGGATCTGTTCCGATGAGGAGGACTGGCACCTGGAAGTACTCGGGGATGCCCTCATAAGGACGGGGTATAATGCTCAATTCATCGACTGCCAGTTCTGACGTGCCACAGTAACAAACTGTCATGACCTCCTCAGGACACAGACACGTGCCGCAACCGACAGGGTACCCTTCGTTGTCCAGTATTTTTCAGGAGCTGAAAAACTATGCCATGTTGTTCGCCACCTGCAGCACATTATCGATGAGGAGGAGGACCTCGCCAAGACCTTCTCCGAACCTCCACTGCTTGCTTTTAACAACCGCCAAACCTCCAACAGGTCATTGTAGCAAGCTGCCCGGCTTTCAGGACAACTCCATACAACCCTGTCACGGTAGGCGCTGCAGGACGTGTCAGAGTGTGGATATGCTTACCACCATTATACATGGGGATACCTCCCACCATGTATGTGGCAGGTACTCATGTGACTCAGCCAACGTTTTCTATCTTATACGTTGCAGGCAAGGATATCCTGAGGCATGGTATATTTGGGAAACTGAGCAAAGGCTATGGCAACAGATGCATGAGTACCGCACAATAATCAACAGACAGGAGTGTTCCCTCCCAGTTGGGGAACACTTCAGCAGTCCAGGACATTCGACCTCGGACCTTCGGGTGACCATCCTCCAAGGCAGACTTGGGGACAGGCAGCAGGGAAAAGTGGCCGAGCAGAGGCTAATAGCTAAGTTCCATACCCATAGGGAGGGCCTCAACCAGGACCTTGGGTTCATGTTACACTACAGGTGACCACCATTGCATTACACGCACACTTGCGCGCACACACACTCACGCGCGCGTGCTCCTACACGCACACAACCCCCCACCCCAGATACACATGCGCACACGCAAACCCACATGCACACGTATACATATGTTTGTGGGGTGAACATGTACTTGCAGAGTTACATTGTACTTTGCTCAAAACTGCATGAGTTTACGTAAGACTCTGTTAACTCACTTTTTAGATTACAACCAGTCTAAACATTATGGCACAGACAGAGAACACGGGGCTAACACCAATTGTTACAGTTAACCTGATAATGTAACTTTTTAATAAAGTTTTGTGATTTACACATGAAAGAAGTGAAACTATCATGGTATTCGAACAGATGAAAAACTCAACAAATAATCAAGGTATTTTTCAATGTATAATTTCAGTTACGTCACACTGTAAACTTTTGCTATAACCTCTGTGTCTTAAAATTGTGTCCTCCACATCCACCTGATGAAGGAGCGGCACTCCGAAAGCTAGTGCTTCCAATTAAACCTGTTGGACTATAACCTGGTGTTGTGATTTTTAATCTAAAATGATAACACTTTATTTCATGTTTCATCAAAAAAAGTTCCATTTTTGCTCCTTTATGAAGAAGTAAGACCTCTTGACAAAGGAAAGAAGCACAATTCTCTGTAAGATCTTTTGTGTGGGCAACAATTGGAGATAATGCACCATGTGGGAAATTTTTTTCATACCTTTACTGAATGATTGACAAAAACAATTCTGTTATGGAGATAGGGTGCAGTCGAGAATTTATTCACTGACTTTAAGA
>NC_057713.1:107567336-107601838 GCF_004010195.1 Chiloscyllium plagiosum | reverse complement strand
AGTTAAAATTCATCCCCATATATTTAGTATGAATATGTTGTGCTTTACTGAAATCTTTGTGTCACCACTGAGTTGGTGCATTACTGATACTGAATCTTAACTGAACAGGGACATTAACGACATTGTATTTAGTGCAAAACAATTTGACATATAAAACACAAATTAGTTCCTTGTGTTAGGTTCTTTTCCCGAGGTAGGTTCTTTTCCCGAGGTTTCTCACACGAGATGCTATTCGCACGCACCAACCTCTCCAGACAGTTAAAGTTTATTAAAGCTAGGTGACTCTCTTTGACCCTCTTCGCAGGCATGTGAAGTCGAGTCAAAGTGAGGCACTGAACAAAGAAAACACATTCCCTTCATACAGGTCAGTTGCTCTGCTAACAGATGCTCTGGCTACTCCCCCACAGTCACATGCCACACAAGACAACCCTGAGTCACTCAGTCACATGTTACCCCAGGTGCAATGGCAGGATGAGATCATCCTCTGAGAAAATGCTAAAGACCTAATCCTGGGGAATCGTTATGCAGATGATTTCCTGACCCAGTGATTTCCCCAAGACAATGTAGGTATGATGCCTCATAACTTTGGAGGATGGCTCGAAAGCATTTCTGAATGGAAGAGATTGAATGATAGTTTAATCTGATAATAGTAGGGGAATAGTAGCAAATGACTGTCTAATTGGAGTGGGGCGTCATTCCCATCCTTGCCTGACTGTTGTCCCCACCCACTTCGAGAATGTTCTTTAATTTAATATTAATGTCCAGAGAGAGATTCCCATTTAGTCTTTTAACATTACATTAGTAAAATTCCCTATCGGAATCTATAATATCCAAAAACTATTCCAGTTTAAGCAATTGTAACTACTGTACTTTTCTTATTTCTCGTATTTGATTGCAGCCTTTGCGAGTTTGGGATTTGAAAAGACCTGTATTTTGTTCAACATTGGAGCTCTTGCCAGCCAAATTGCATCAGAACAGAATCTTGAAAATGATGAAGGGTTGAAAGCAGCAGCTAAGTATTACCAGGTATGCAGATGTCATTGCAGGCTCTTTATAACTTTTTTGTTCCTAGCCATACTGTCTTATCCAAGGAACAGGAGAGTCGAGCATAAGCAGATGAATACCTTATACTCGAAGCATCGACTCTCCTGCTCCTTGGATGCTGCCTGACCAGCTGTGATTTTCCAGCACCACACTCTGACTCTGCCTCTGATCTCCAGCAACTTTTTATAACTGCCTTTGTACCTTTTACTGTCACCTGGTTATGCTTTTTGGGGTTCCCTTAACTTAAATACCTGGACTCGAGTGAGTGTAATCTTAGAATCGCGGAACAACCGCATGATGCTGGAAAAAGTCAGCCGTCTGGCAGCATCTTTGGAGAGGGGAACAACATTCGTCTTTCAAGTCCACAAATTACTTCCTTTGCTCTAAAGAAGAGCCATAGTGGAGTTGAAACATTATCTGTTTTCCTTTCCACAGATGCTGCCAGGTTTGCTGTGTTTCTCCAGTGTTTTTAATGTTTGCAGATGCGTGAAATCATAAACAATCTTGCAGGACAAGAGTTGTCATTTTAAGCCGTCATGCCTTTGGAAGTGCTATCCAGTTTGCCCCACTTCGACCTGCAGTTTTCTCTTATTGTATGATTATTCAATTTCCCTTCAAAAGTTGAATTTGTTTCCTTGCCACTGTCACAGTTTATGGGAATAGGATGCTGTAAATCAAGCCCCACTGTTCCCCAAGTTGTCACAAATATAAGAATTTGATTAAACCACTGAATTGCCCAGTTTATCCAAACATCTAATTAAAGTCACGAATGTAAACCAGTATTTTGCTTCAACCAAAAAATAAACTATACGTTGTATCAAACAGTTTTTAACTAATAGCAAAAAATAGACCAATTGCTAATCTACAACTGTTCAACTGAAATTTTACCCCTTTTTAAAAATTCCCATTCACTATACAGGCACAGAAAGAAAGATGCAAATATCATGGGTGGACGAAAGAAAAATATGGGAAACTCTGTTCAAGTCCACCAATTTGGACCATGTTTTTTTTTTAATTCCTTCTGAATCTCCGCTGATGACATGAATCTGCGGATACACCGACACTGTCTTTCACTGGGTGAGAATTTACCCATCAGTGACTTTTTTTTTCCCTTTCAGCAGGGGAATTGCAGAGAGCAATTGAGGGGAATGATGATCAAGAAATGTGAGACATTAGGGATCTGTTAAGAAACTTCTCCAAATGGAGAGGAAGAGATGGGTTATTTTTCTGTGCAGGTTGGATGTTTCTGCTGCATGGACTACACTCAAGGCTATAGCTTTTTGCCAGGAATAAATTAAAAGGTTGTGTGTTGAACTCTTCTGAGCCTAAAACAACTTGGCCCCAATTGAAAAGCTGGTCAAAAGCCTGCTTCTGGGTGGAATTGCCCTGCGTATGCACAGGTGCTATGGATTTGTCTGAATATCTTGTTTACTGCTCCAAACGGCAGCATTGTCTATACTCAAACTCGTTTTAAAAGTTGCAGACACTTTCTTTGATTTAAAGCAAACAAAAGTGAACTTCACGGCTCACATCTCTAATAGCATTGCATCCAAACATGATTTGCTGCCTTTAAAAAAAATCACTTAATCTCTGGCTGTTTTGCCAATTACCTTATCTTTCAGCCTAGTAATGTGATTAGTCATTTCTAAAAGTTATGCTAGAGCTGCTTTATTCCTTTTCAACAAAACAAAATTCTTCTAGTGCTGGATATCTGAAATTAAAATAGAAAATGTTAGAAATATTCAACAAACTAGGCAGCAGCATTGCAGAGAAAAATAGAATTATCATTTCAGGTCAGTGACCTTGCTTGTTAGAGTGGAAATGTGCTGATCAAGAAAGTTTTCTTGTGCATCTTTTTGGAATTCCCATTTCACACTCTAATTTTCCTTGTCTCTATTCGGATAGTTGAAGCTCCCATTATAGATATCCTTTAGTTTTGCATCTTTCTGAGCTTTGCTTGCAGATTTGCTTCTCTACATCTTTTCCATTTCTTATTGGCCTGCAGGATATAATTCCTCTTTTTTTCCATTAGTCTACCTAAATGACTTCAATCTTTGAATCCTCAAGCACAAGCTTTTCCTGGGAAGTATAGTTGGTCAACGTTGTCACTACCTCACATTTTAAACTTTTTAAAAGCTTTTTCCTGAACTTTTTTTTTTGTCGGGAAAGTTTCAAATCCTTCACTTGTTTGAACCAGATATGGTGTCATAATCCCGTGTGGCATCTTCCAACTGAAACATTGCCACCTTATTAGCAATGCGTTGCGCATTTGTGCGTGACAAACCTACCTGAAAATATCTTGTATTTTTCTCCAAAATAGCAAAGGACCATGGATAACGAAAACTTGAAATAAAAACTAAGGACTAGAAGTACTCAGCAGGTCAGGAACATGTATTCGACTCGTTTGTTTTCTGTCATCAATTAGATGAACTTATTCACATTTGGCAGGAACATTAGAGAATGGACGTACTATTTAAATGGTGAGATTGGACAGAACTTGATGGTACAGAAAAATCTGGGGATCATGGTATATAAGACCATAAGACATAGGAGTAGAAGTAAGGCCATTCGGCCTATCGAATCCACTCTGCCATTTAATCAGGGCTGATGGGCATTTCAACTCCGCTTGCCCAATTGCCCTTAATTCATCATAAGATAAGAATTTATCAATCTCTGCCTTGAAGACATTTAACATCCCAGCCTTCACTGTGCTCAGTGGCAATGAATTCCACAGACCCACCACACTCTAATTCTAAGGCTGTGTCCACTGGTCCTGGTCTTCCTGCCTAACGGAAATAAATTCCCAGCGTCCACCCTTTCTAAGCCATGCGTTACCTTGTAAGTTTCTATTAGATCTGCCCTCAACCTTCTAAACTCTAATGAATACAATCCCAGAATCCTCAGCCATTCATCGTACGTTAGGCCTCTCATTCCAGGGATCACCCATGTGAATCTCTGCTGGACACGTTTCAGTGCCATTGTGTCCTTCCTGAGGTGTGGGGCCCAAAATTGGACACAATATTCCAAATGAGGCCTAACTATAAAGTCTTAGAAGCACATTGCTACCTTTATATTCCAACCCTACTGAGATAAATGACAGCATTACATTTGCTTTCTTAATCATGGACTCAACCTGCAAGTCAACCTTGAGAGAATCCTGGACTAGCACTCCCAGATCCCTTTGTACTTCGGCTTTATGAATTTTCTCGCCGTTTAGAAAATACTCCATGCCTGTATGTGCAAGACCTCATGTTTGCTCACGTTGAATTTCATCAACAATTTCCTGGACCACTCTCCTAAACTGTCTAAATCTTTCTGCAGCCTCCCCACCTCCTCAGTACTACCTGCCAGTCCACCTAACTTCGTATCATTGGCAGACTTTGCCAGAATGCTCCTAGTCCCTTCATCCAGAACATTAATATATAAACTTACTGCTGCGGCCCCGACACTGAACCTTGTGGGACCCCACTTGTGGCTGCCACTCCGAAAAAGAACCTTTTTATCCAAAATAAATTGCGAAAAGTTAACATCCGGATAAAGCAAATTATTGGCAAGGCAGAAGGTTGAGGGGAGATCTAATAGAAACTTACAAGGTAACGCATGGCTGGTGTTGATTGCAAAGCGAAGCATAGAAGAATGAGAGTCAATCTTATTGAAATACATAAAGTTCTGACTTGACAGGAAGAATGCTGAGTCGATGTTCCTCCTTGTAGGGTAAATCTAAAACTAGGAGTCATAATTTAAAACTTAGGCATTGCTCTTTTGCAAAACATGATGCTTTTTAATGCTCTGGTCCAGTAAATTAAAATTTCGATGGTGTACATTTCTTTATATTATTTGTAACTTTGCACAAAGCAGTCATGGGCAAGGTTTCTTTTTTTTTAATTTTCATTCATCTGTTACGAATTTGTATTCTGTCTTTGGAAAGAACTTGAACATATCATAAAAATATTAAAAGAGAAAATATTTGAAATTAACAGCATAGTGACATTTGTGAAGATCGTCAGGATTCAAAACAGCAAAAATGGCGGCTATGGGGGGAGTAAAAAATACCAAGTCCTGAAATCCATATAAGATATATTCAGTTACCAATTAATAGTAATTCTGATCATCTGTGTTAAAATCAAAATAATATGCTACTTTGTTATCAGCTGTTGCTGAAGTGAACATTGATACATGTGTCTCAATTTCTTGCTTCTAGGTCCAGTTAGGCATGCTGTTGTAGAGTGTCCACAGAAGGACAAAGTCATCAACTTGTAGGAAACATCTCAAAACAATTATTGCATCTTCATGCTTACGGAATGTTGATGCTGCAAATCCCCACTGTGTTTTTGAGGATAACAAATCTTTATTTTTCCAGAGGGCCATAATGACTCTAGGGAAAGGCATCTCTTGCTGTTATCCTAAGTCATGCAATGAACATTGCATCAATTTGATTCTTGGTCTTAGACAAGTTAGTGACTGTGGTCAGATTTCTAACTTGACGTCACTGACCCACAGCTGTTAAGGAGCAAGCAATGTTTTGGGTTCCTGCTGCTTTCTATTCGTTAATCAATACTGATGACTGGAAGTTACGAGTTCAAACATAAGGATTGGTAATTTAATTGTGGTGCCAGTGGACTCCATATCTCATACGAATGTCTATGCACATGAATGTTGTTGTCAAGGAAATTCTTCATTGTTGTCAAAAAAAAAACTCAAGTCATTTTCTGGCCAAGATGATAGTTGGTAGAGAAATGAGGAGAAAAGACAGACACATTTGGCTTTCAGATTTGCTTTTGTTTTTCAACTTTATCCATCTGTGAGGAGAAATTAGCATCTTGAAATTTGATTTTGATGATAAACTGAAATAAGGGGCGAAATATGTAGATTGTGACACAAATTCCCTTTCTGCCTCACCTTGATATAATTCCTTTCTGCTTTACCATATTATGGTATTTCTAGATTTAAGTGAAGCTATTTCAAAAATGGCACTTGTAGTATTTACTAGGAAGTATTTTGATAACTGCAGTAGTTTTCCGTTTCTCAAAAATGAAGAGGCTAAAATGGTGCTGTTACTGCCCTCTGGTGCTCAAAGTGTAAATTTGGTGGGTAGAAAGATCATTGTCAATGTTAACTGTACTTAAAATCAGATTTTTTAATGTTTATTCCTGCTAATGTTACACGTGCATAAAACTTTTTCTATTAGTGTTATGTAGTTAATTGTTTCTCTCTGGTTTCTCTAGCCATCTGTCCTTGTTTTCCATTGTCTTCCCCTCAGTTTTGTTCTTGATTCTCTTTTGCTTGACTGTCTTCATCATGTTATCCAGTTTCTATCTGAGGTGATCGTGCAAAAATGGGCATAAGCTGAAAAATCCCAAAGTTGATTTTCTTCCCACTAATGCCCCCCCCCTCCCCCCATATTACTTGTAAGTAGCTTAATAGTTAAAAGATGTATTGATATTTTAAACTTGCAAAACTGCATTTTCTTTCTTGCAGGTTAGTGAATTTGTATTGTATTAAATTGGACTGAAAATGAGTACTGATGTAATACCCATAGGAAGCGAAGATGGCTACTTTGTATCCCTAGCCTGCTGTATCATTCACTTAGATCAATGCTGATCTCGAACTTCATTCAGTTTGCCCGTCATTACTGCATATCTTTTAATAACTTGCATAGCAATCTATCACTCTCAATCTTAAAAACTTTGTCTGAGTATGTGCAGCTTTTTGGGGAGAGAAATTCCAGATTTCCACTTTTTTTTGTGCACGGAACATGTCTCTTGATTACCCTCAACTGTAATTTAAGATTTTATGACCGAAAGCTGTACTCATAAGTAATGAGTCAGGATCTTGGAACTTTATGAAATTGAAGTAATCTTAACCTAATCCAAGTTTGATCATGTGGACAGATGGGATGAAATGGTTGTTTTTTCTTCTTCGTTGCAATAGCTTGCCAGTGGAGTTTTCCAGCACATCAAGGATACTGTACTATCAACAATGAATCGAGAGCTCACAATGGATACCTCTCCAGATACAGTTGGGACCCTCAGCCTGATCATGTTGGCTCAAGCACAGGAGGTATTTTTCCTTAAAGCAGCAGCTGGTAAATATGACTATCTGAATTTTGTATTGTTTGTACTTGTTAATGAATTTAATTCTTGTATAATATACACGTGCAAGGTTAAAACCAAAAAAAACTGATTATCATTTTGCTCTCAGCATATTTTCAGCTATGCAAATTAAAATGGTGCAAGTAACAATTGTAGTCATTTCCCAAGTAATGCTCTTCTCCCTGAAGTATAATTTGGAAGATTTAAATATAAAATCAATTATAGAATGCTTTTTTGGATCGAATGGCAATATTGCCCTTGCACCCCCTCCAAAGCAAGAATTAGCAGGGTGCATTTTATTGCAGAATGTTGAGAATCCCATCATAGAGTGGAATTGGATATGCTAATGAAGGGTTGGCAACTAGCCGGGTTTGGACAGTGAAGAGGTATCCAAAACTTGGAGCTTGAGAGATTGCAGAAGTAGGATGCATTAAATTCATGAAGAAGATGGCTGACAGGTATGGATTTTAAGCTTGTGAGCCACTGGCATTTATTAAGAAGATGGCATGGGAGCAACCAGTGTTAAATTGACAAATGTGGCAAAGTTAAGCAATAATGAACTTGTCAGCTTTGAAGATTGAGAGTGATCTGAAGTAGGACTTAAAAGTATTGAGGATCTACAGAAGTTAAAAATGTACAGAACAAATTTGGAGCTGAGAAGGAACCAAGTAATAATTAAAGGAGTCAATCTGATACTTTATAGAAAATAGAGACAAGAAGGATTGCACTAGGGAAGCAAGGTGGAAGGCTGGAGGTGCAAGAAGAATTGGCTGAGAAACCTCTGTTTTATTCAGTCATGGGATGTGGATGTTTATTAGCAACTGCTGATTGCCCAGAGAGCACTTAAACGTTAACCACATTGTAATGAGTCTGGAGTCACATGCAGACCAGACCAGACCAGGTAAGGACAGCAAATTGCCTTTCCTAAAGGACATTGGTAAACCAGGTTTTCATAAAACCTGTTCAGCACTCTATGTTGAATTAGAACTCCCAAATATGGGTACAGCTTTCCAGTCTGGGTCAGCTTCATGGTGACTGCTCATTTCCCCCTAAACGAGCTTGTGAGCTAGAGTCCTAAACTGCCTCCTAATCTATTTACGCACTTGATTTATAATGAGCTACTCAGTGAAAACTGTGACTCGACAGAAACATACATTATGTACACCTCCAACTGAATATTGCTTCAAACTGAAAAGGAATCTAAAACAAGCAATTAATAAGATGTTGGGAACTAAATTGTGCTATTATTCAAATTGGAAAAGAATTCTGTTGGCATTTTCTGTTGGTTTTGTGCCTGCTAAATTGTCAGTAGTATATGCTCGCAGAGTCCTAAATAATTCTGAGCTCTCATGGGAAGATGAGAATATTAGCTGGTCTGAATTTATCATTCTGTCTGGATTAACATTAGTACGCAGCTTGCCATCTTGCATGTCTGTAATTTTCACCTAAATGTTCAGTACCTGGAGGAATTTGATGTAAATTCTTCATATGTAGATTACATTTTTGGGCTATGCAATATAAGCAGATGTGCATCTTTTTGAAGCCCATTTTGATATTATAAAAGAGAATGCAGTAATATTTAGTCTGTAGACAATGGTGTGACTCCTGTTTGAAAACCCACTCTTCACTGCATTATTTGACTTATTATTAATAGTATTCTTTCAGTGGGCTGATGAAATTGTTTTGGAGTTGATGAGGAAAATAATCTCCAGTGCAAATTGGATCAATTTCACCAAAACAAAACCTCTTTCTCATGAGCTGCACAGAAACATAATATGGGTTTAAGGGACTAAGTCCTCAAAGTCGACAGCACAGAATAAAGTCCTTTAGCTCATCAAATCTCCACCAGTCAAAGACAAACCACCCGAGTATTCTCATTTCATTCTCCATCACTTAACCCATGAGGCTTGTATGTCTTGGCATTACAAATGTGCATCTAAATTCTTAAATGTTATAAGAGTCTCTGCTTCTATTGCCCTCAGACAAAAAGTTCCAGATTTACACCATCCTCTGGGTGGAAAAGGTCTTTTCTTCATATATGCTCAAAACTACCTGGCCCGAACTTAAATTTATGCTGTTGGTGGATGATCCTCCTACCAAGGGGAGAAATTTCTTCCTGTCTACCATGTCTCTGCTCCTCATAATTTTATACATCTGAATCATGTCCCCTCTCAATCTTCTCTGTTCTGAGGAAAACAGCCCAAGTCTATCCAATCTGTCTTCAAAATTAAATCTCTCTCCAGTCTGGCCTCTGCAATCACAAACCTTCAATCATGTGGATTTCATGTTTGCTATCTTCCAGTTCTCTGGCACATCTGTTGTCGCCAGAGAGGCATTAAAAATTATTGCTAGTACCAATTGAACCTCCTGGTATTCTAATTTAAAATTTAGCCACCTGTGAGGCAAGAGTTTAATAAAACTTCCTTTAGAGCAAAGTAAAGAACACATACATGCATAATATTAAGTTGTCTAGACTTGAAGGGGCCAACTTAGCAGGATTTGAAGATTTCGAGCTACTATAGTAGCCGATCTTATCGCATGAGAATGATGTGTTTTATCTAATTACACTAATTATAATTTAACTTTCAATTAACCATTTAATGTACATGCTGCTACAACGTCTCGTTCTAACGTTTTTGAATTTTTCAAATATCGTCACAGTAAAGTCCAGCTGTTCATGGTTGGCCCTTCATGAAATTGCTGATTTGCACATTACTTTGTACGTTTTCTCACAGTGCAGCTCTGTTTGCTCACCAACAGTTTTCCCAAGAGTAATCGTAAGCACTGTGCTTGCTTTTATACGTTCATTGATTTACAGTATGTGCGTTCAGTCATTTTGTACCACTTATAAAAATCACATTCTCCAGGAAAACATCTTTCATGAATGGTAGTATTTACTGTATAACAGCATTTACTGTGACTTTTTTAAAGGGCACTTAGCAGGACCCATTTAGATTATATTGGGATGTATAAAGACTATGCTTGATCATGACCTTTGAAGTAAAGACCTGTGCTTAAATTACTATTAACAATTCTGTCTTGCAGATAAAATGAAAGATGCAATTATCGCTAAACTTGCCAATCAAGCTGCTGATTACTATGGAGATGCCTTCAAACAGTGCCAGTTTAAGGAAAATTTGCCCAAGGTAAATTCAAACTGTATAGACAGTGGTGACATCTCATTATTAATTAAATAGATAAAAGTGCAGTTCAAGCTAGTGGTAAGAGTTACCAAGGTTTTGTGTGCATAAATAAAGCTGATTTTAAAGGTTTATGCCATAAATTTATTTTTCCCAAATTTCATAGTTTTGTTACTCAGTTATATGCAGTTTAGCAGTACATTTAAAATATAAAGCCATTTAAATGCATTTTAAATCTCAAATCTTATTTTTACAATGAAAAGTTTCTCGCTGCATCAAATCTGTTTCAAAATATACTTTAAATTGCTAAGATTTGCTTTTGCACGTTCTAATCAAGTATGATGATCACTTCTTTTTAATGGAGGGGGATGGAAGAGAAAACATTTCTTGGAAAATGTTAGGTAAATCCAATGCAATGTGGATGATCAGTAACAGTCTTATGTAAAATTAGGTGGCATGATTACATACCGCTTAATATAAAGTTAACAAACCAACCTTGCTACTCTCAATTATTCCATTTCATGTGACACAGTTAGCAAGTTAACTTAGTACTAACTTTGTGTATCTATTTATTTTCATCAAGCAATAAAGTATAATCTTTCCTACACCAAACTAGCTATTGCTGTATGTTCAGTTGATATCATAACAGCGATTCTTGCAGATGAAATACAATGCAAATGCCTTTGCTTCAATGCATTTCTTTACAAAGTAATTATGTAGATGCCTCTGCAACTTCCTTCTTTTCCCTAAACCCACCAAGCCAAACGTGCTCTGAGGCACTCTTCTACTGTAGCCCAAATTTGTATCTTTCTCATGTTTCTTTGCCATCTCTGCTGAAATCACCACTGTGCTCATCTCATCCAGCTGTTGACTCCTTTGTGCTCTTTTGACCTTGTTCCCAGTAAAATACTTACCAGCCAAATTCCCGTCCTGCCTCCTGTTAACTGAAAGGATTAACCATTTTTTTTCAGGTTCTGTCCTCTTCTCTTCTAAAACTCTACTACTGACTGCCTCTGTCCAAACTGACGCAGATTTAAGCAATTCCTTGCTTTTTTTTTTGTAGTTTTAAATTTCATACGCTGATATTCAAATTCCTCCTTGGCTTCACCAGATTACTTAATCTTGCGCAATCCCACAATACCTCACAATCCATACTTCTGGCACAGGTCTTTCTTGCATCTTTGATTGACCGTACCATGGTGGTTACATGATCAACTGACTGGATATCCAGCTCCTAAAATTCCCTTCCCTAAGCTCTCTGCTCTCTTTCTTAGAAGATTATTAAAACTTACATCTTTGCCTAAGCTTTTGGCTATCTTAACCTAGTATTCTGTCATGGAATGGTCGCTCAGAAAATAATTTTGTTTCATACTGTTCCCGTTAAGTGTCTTTTTTATTATATTAAAACCACTGTATATAGTTTCAAGGTTTAAAATTCGTTAGGTTACAGGTCAAAAGTAGAGTAAATATGAATAAAATTGACTGTTATTCAGGCAAAAGGGCCTTTATCCTGTGACATAAGAATGATGGTCTCACTGGAACATGTCAAGTGCTCTCAATCTTACATGGTGGATGCCAAAAGTTTGATTGCCTTGGCTGGGGAATCATCTCAAGGTACTCAGATGGTTCTTCAGGAATGAGATGAGAAATATCTTCACTTAGGATTGTGAATCTTTTGGAATTCACTAGGTGCTCAATCATCAATCAGTTTTATGATTCAAAGAGAATTGAAGGGCATGCGGATTGGGAAGGATACTAGATTTAAGGTTAAAGTAGGCTACAGGTTCTATGGCCTGCTTCCCGTATGGTGGTATTGTTATAATCCCAACCGATGTCATTACCAATATGTTTAAGTTGCATTTATATGAACTATGAAAGGTTGCAGAAGCCATTTAGTTACAAATCATGGACCGTCTAATGACTGTTCCATTCTGATGGACTTACAATGCTTGCCAATAAGGAAATCTGGGTAAGCAGCATCCAAGGAGCAGGAGAGTCAATGTTTTGAGCATAAGCTCTTCATCAGGAATCTGTTTCGAAACGTAGACTTTTCCCGCTTCTCAGATGGTACCTGACCAGCTGTACTTTTCCAGCACCACACTTTTTTTGACTCTGATATCCAGCATCTGCAGTCCTCACTTTCTCCCAATAAGGAAAGCTGATGAATAAAGTGTTAGGAATTGCTGATTTAAACATCCCATAAAACAAATGTCAAAACAAATTGAATATTAACATGTGATATTATTATTTTTTTTATTTTGGATAGTTTTCTGGATTGATATGTTGATGACCCAACAAGAGAGCAGGTCATTCTAAACTAGGTATTATGTAATTGGCAGTCTAGATGTGCAAGGATCCTTGGGGTTGAGTGGTCATCATAATATGGTGAATTCTTCCAATATATGGGAACTGGTATAGTTAATTCTGAGACTAGGGTCCTGAATCTATAAATAAAAGAAACTGTGATGGTATGAGGCATGAGCTAATGAAGTAATATTGATCGATTTATCGTAAAGGGATGACAATAGTCAGGCATTGGCAAGCACTTAAAGAGCGCATGGAGGAACTGCACCAATTGTTTTCATTCTGGTACTGGCATAAAAGGTGGCACGACAAAGGCTAATAAGGAACTTGAGGATAATATATCATCGAAGGAAGGGGTTATAAATTGGCCAGATAAAACTGCAGACGGGGAGCAGTTTAGACTTAAGTTCATAAAAGATAGTTGTTAGTTGAAATGATCAGCATGTTTATATTTAATAAATTTTTAATGGAGCTCACAAGGCTTCTGTAAAATGGATATTGCATAATTGTATTTTATATATTTTTCATCTTGATGTAATTCATTGAAAAGTGAATTACATCACTTTTAATTCAGTTTTAATTACTTTTGAACTGAATTACTTTTAATTCAGTTAAGGACTTTTGCCACGTCTTTAACTGAAGTTTTATGTGCTGAGATTACTTTATGTTCAGTTTCTTATATCGACATTGGAGTAAATTCTTCAATTTAGCAATTTTGGTGCGAAGCCTATGAGTAAGTGCATCTGGGACACAGATGTCAGTATACACGGCTCACATTGTGTTCAATTTTTCATCAATTTTAATATATGAAAAATTGTGGGTTGACACAATGGATGAAGCTCTGTGCATGGAGTGCTAAATAGTTAAGCTGGCACAAAAACTTTGACATAGTAACTGAAGGAGCAGCTTGTATTAAAGACCTGAACTTTGTGTTGTCCTTGAAGGGTTACTGTTTTCAACAGATCATCTAAATTGTAATCACATTTTCCTCCTCTTGCCCAGCAAGTCTTGAGCATTTTTTTTTGTGTTAGGATATAGAAGGCAGCATTGTGAAACTTGAAAGGGTTCAGGAAAGATTTACAAGGATTTTGCCAGGGTTGGAGGATTTGAGCTATAGGGAGAGGCTGAACAGGCTGCGGCTGTTTTCCCTGGAGCGTCGGAGGCCGAGGGGTGACCTTATAGAGGTTAACAAAATTATGAGGGGCATGGATAGGATAAGTGGGCAAAGTCTTTTCCCTGGGGTCAGGGAGTCCAGAACTGGAGGGCATAGGTTTAGGGTGAGAGTGGAAAGATATAAAAGAGACCTAAGGGGCAACGTTTTCACAGAGGGTGGTACGTGTATGGAATGAGCTGCCAGAAGAAGTGGTGGAGGCTGGTACAATGCAACATTTAAAAGGCATCTGGTTGGGTTTATGAATAGGAAGAGTTTTGAGGGATGTGGGTCGGTTGCTGGCAGGTGGGACTAGATTGGGTTGGGATATCTGGTCGGCATGGACGGGTTGGACCGAAGGGTCTGTTTCCATGCTGTGCATCTCTATGACTCTATGTCCGTAATTTATATTTTACAAGAAAAATGAGATTTGATTCATTAAAAAGTTGTTTGTTGCTTCATAATATTTTCTTCAAAAGCAGATTTTTTGGTATTTCATTTTTCTTTACATTTCATAGCTGCACTGTTTTTATAAATTTGAATTTGTCAAATTTGCATGCTTGAATCTGTAATCATTAATCAATACTTAGTTGTTGAAACATAGTAGAGATTGCATTTTTGTGAATATATTTTTTCATCCTCAAGTTGAATTTAAGTGTTCCTTTTGATTTCATTGATAATTTTAATCAATCTGTTCAGATGTATGATGAGACACATCTGAAGCAGGTGGGCCTTGAACCCAGTCTTTAGTCAGCACTGCTGGCTCACTGCCAGGAACGTGGGTTCGGTTCCACGCTTGGGTGATTGTCTGTGTGGAGTTTGCATGTTCTCACCATGTCTGCATAGGTTTCCGCCAGGTGCTCTGGTTTCCTGCCACAGTCGAACGACATGTGCAAGGTAGATGGTTTGGCCATGGTAAATGCAGGGTTACAGGGAATTAAGGTGGGGGCTGTCTGAATGGGGTGCTCTTCATACGGTTAGTGCATACTTGATGGGCCAAAAAACCTCTATATTCTATCCTGGAGGTAGGGACACTAGCACTGTGCCATAAGAACCCTCATTTTGATTTTGTAAGCAATAATTATTAATTCATTCCTTGTGATTTTGTTAGATCATCAACTCATTCAAGAATTAAGTTGATAATAACAGATTTTTAAACTAAAAACGGTGTTCAAGTAATCATGTTTGTTCAGTCACTAGCTATTCATTTTCAGTTTTGTACAATCCTTGTATAGTAAAGAAGAGCTTATGCACTAATGTAACTAAAACAATTATAAAATCAAAACAATAGTTAATATAAATGTGGATGTGTATTAGTTTATCAGTGAATGTGATGACAAAGTCACTTCTAATTGTCATTGAAACTTGACTTTTAAGATGAATTTTTTTTGTCAAAATGAATGAAACCAATGAGATTTTTCACTTATTTAATGTGTGTGACTATATGTTGTTGTGTTCTGCCTTGTTCTTGTAAGATTTTAAACTATTGGCTATTTTGCATCTCTGCCACCTTTTGGTCTCTTAACCTTCCCATTACTATTTATCTTACAGACTAACCAACTCCCTGACCAGACTCATCTTTATGATCCTTTGAATGAGGTGTCATTCTGTCCTCTCCCTACCTTACTCTCTAATGTAGTGTGGACACTGCAGCCTATTGTAGTATCTACAAAACAACTCCATATGTTCTCAGTTATTACAGAATGCTGTCTGGGCTAGATTTTATTCTTTTCTGAATTTCAGTACACCCAAAAGAATTTTTTTTACTGTATTTGAGCAATTTACTTGCAATTTTCAATAATGTTAAAAGTAGTAACATTAAATGGAAATTTGTACCTCAAATAGGCAATTAAATATTTAATGCATTTTTGAGCACTAATTCAAAGCAAATCCACAGGTAGGGACTGATTTGTTTCTAGTTAGCCTTGTCAAATTGCAGGAACTGGTTTGAATTAACTGAACACTGCAGCAGAGACATGTTTATCCTCTGGCAAGTCAAGCCTTTTTATTGGTTTGACAGTTAAATATGATATAAAATTATACAGATTTCTATTTCCATAAAAGATAGCCAGTGTATGCAATTATCATGTTCACATTGGTCAGGTCAGAAAGCGTTTATCTGAAGGAAGCGTTCATCTTGTCGAGATGGTAGGGTAGATTTCTCCAGATGGTATATCTAAATGTGATTCCTGGCTCTAAATGCTGGTATAGCAACCATGGAGTTGAAGAACCACGAAGCTTTAATTGCTGTTGAATATTTGGCTGGTACAATGAATTTCAGAGTCTCTTGATTCAAAGGATTACACATTAATCTTGCTGAAATCAATTGGCTGTCTCTGGCTTTAACAATCCTATGTTAAATGTTTTTGAGTACCTTGAACCCAGTTTGTAGTAGGCATAGGCATATACCACAGAACACTGCCTAATTTGGCGGAGACAAGAAAGAAGTTTAAATCCGCAATCCAGTCAGCTATTATGTTATTTAATGCCAGACCATGCTCAAGGAATCAAATGATCTATTTTTCCTGATTCTTAAGTTATGTCAGCTTTAGTTCTTTTGAGGTATTCCACAGGTGATAGTTCAACTTGTGATATTAAAATATATTGGTTATGTACACTATTGAATAGGGTGAAACAATTGCTAAATATATCTCAAATACATTTATTTCATTGCTTATTTGTGAAAGTTGCCAGCTCAAGTGAGTGGTATTGTAGTTCAGAAAAAAATGGTAAATTGGTAATCTGACCAGATGTCTATTGCCCCAAATGATTAGCAGCAACATACTGTAACTATAACTGAGGAACTTGGTTGACTTGGAAAAATTTCCACTACTAGTGGCATGTACTGGCTTGGATTTAGTATTCAGTATTCAGACGGGGGTGAATTGTAGTGCTTGTAAGTTGCATGCAAGCAAATTGTTGAATTTAAATTCTGAAAGCAAATGGGTCAAATATAAAATGTTCAAAATATCGCCAAAGTTTTGTTCAGCAGTTGAGTCTCACCATCTAATTCTATAACATAGAGACCTTAACTCAGCTCCTGCATTATCTATTTCCCGTTTGATCCCTTTTTTATGTCTTTCCTGTTATTAATTGAGAAAATGATAACTAACTTCCAGTTCACATCTGACTACATGATTGTCTGTACTTTCACAACAGGTACTTGCCTAATGTCTAATAAATGATTGGACAAGTTAGCTCGAGCGTTAAGTAATATTTTCAAAATTACATTCAATAATTGGGGATTGAGCTTTTGTTTTTGGTACGTGACTCATTTGTTGCCAGAATATTAACAAGAGTGCTTTTAGTAAATAGTTCATTTTTAAAGGATACAGTTGTTTTATTTTGTCAAAATTCAAGCCATTCATAGTCACTTGATTGCCCAACTTACATTTCAAATGATTTAATCTATCGGACTTTCTAAAAACCATTAATGTGATTCTAATTTCCTCTTTCTCCTTCTCTTTCCTTCTTCCCTTGTTGTCTGTGGTTGTTTGTGGTTGGACTTCTCCCCTGGTCAGTATTTTTATTTCCAGGAGGTGCTACCTGTTCTTGCTGCAAAACATTGCATGATGCAGGCCAATGCAGAATATCATCAATCTGTTCTTGCTAAACAACAGAAGAAGTTTGGTGAGGAAATTTCCAGATTACAGGTAAGTCTTGTATTGTTAAGTACTATTTGTAGTGCTTGTAAGTTAAATGTATTGTTCAGTACTTTTTCCATTTTTAAAAAAATAATTTTTCAATATCCCTGCAAAGCACCATTATAATAGTGATAGATACAGTTTACCATTATCCCATAGGGTCCAATATGAAATGGGTTTGGTCAGCTGGAACGTATATTTGCAATGATTTTCACCAAGAACATTTTACATAAAGCCTAATAACCATTATCTCACAGCAGTGTTTGAAGTTAACTGCCCTCTGCAGTGCAGAACCTCCTGTAACCCTGTTAAGAAATGTTTACCATTTGAGTTTGTGTTTCTTATCAAATAAAAGATACATTTCCAAGTTTACGACAGAGTGATTTTTTTTTTGGTCTTTACAATTAAACAAGGCTCTCTATAAATTATGACCCTCTTAACCATGCCATCTCATATGACCTTTCTGTTCCCTTCATCGGCATCGCAGAAAAAGCCATTTATGTGTAAGAAGTTTTGCTCGGTTTCCTTCTGTTTCTGACGTAGGGTTGAGTGGCGGGAGACTGTCTTGCTATACACTTGGAATAATACTTTTTAATACAGTCCACTCTTTGCCCCTCTCCTCTGTGCTATTTTTGTACCTGTTTCTGCTCAGTGACATCCTGCTTTTGCCATTGTGTTCAACAACATACTTCCTTTCCCTGACTGTACTCGTGCTATATGGAATGGCCTTATGTTAGTTTAAGTCCAAGGGCTGAAGACCTCAGGAGTCATAATTGTTCGAGTTCATGAACAAATTAAAGCCCATTGTGATCCAAATCTGAGATCTTTTATCCATTGCCAACTATCCTTTTATGCTGTTTGACAAATGCAAAGAATTGTAGCCATTTTTGACAATTAGATTGAGATAATCCATTCATTGCCTCAGCTTTCTCTGTCCATACTCTCAAACCATACCAACATTACCCTAATTCTTGAATAGTTCTTAATTTATCTCCCGTTGTCTTCAGTGCCTTCTTTGAACTTGTCCAATTTTACTTCAAAATGTTCTCCTTATTTATCAGGAGAGGAGTGATCTTCCAGATGCCACAAAGAAATCTTTGGACATGGCTTGCATTCCCCTTATAATATTTGGATTACACTTTACAAGGGAAATAGATGTTTTGTGCAATAAATTGCATCTGCTGTTTGACATTTTCTGAAGTCTTTCTTAATTACTCTTGCAAAATTTTTGGGGGACCCCCAATATACGTGTCTTTAGTCAAGAAAATATCATCAATTACTCACTTTTCCTTCCTTTCACTGAATTATGTACTTCAATTTACGTAGTCCTTTTAATATCAGACACCTTTTATTTTGCGAATAGATCTACTATGTGGCATTTTATCATATTCCTTTTGGAAATCCAAATTGCTGCATACCGCATCGCCTTCATTAATCCTCTCTATTGCTTTATCAAATAATTTAACCAGATTCATCGGTCACAAATTGGCACAGTGGTAATCACTGCTGCCTCACCGCACCAGGGACCCAGGTTCAATTCCCGCCTCAGGCAACTGTCTGTGTGGAGTTTGCACATTCTCCCTGTGTCTGCGTGGGTTGCCTTCAGGTGCTCCGGTTTCCTCCCACAGTCCAAATGATGTGCAGGTTAGGTGAATTGGCCATGCTAAATTGCCCGTAGTGTTAGATAAAGGGGTAAATGTAGGGGAATGGGTCTGGGTGGGTTGCTCTTCGGAGGGTCGGTGTGGACTTGTTGGGCCGAAGGGCCTGTTTCCACACTAAGTAATCTAATCTAATAAATTTGTGCTGGCTTTTTCTTATTAACCCGAGTTCTCCATGTGCAGATTCTTCTATGGACGATAGTCTCTGGTAGTTTCCGACACAGCATTATGCTGATTTGGCCTCATATTACCAGGTTTACAGTTTTTGCCTTCTGCATTGGCCATTTTCAGAACTCTGGCATTCTTAGTAAGTCCAAGGAAGGCTAAATATTGTGGCCAGAGAGTCTGCCAACTCCATCTTGCTTCACTCCCCAACCTAAATTGAATCTCATTTTTGAAGCATGAGTATGCTGTCAGGAGAACACTGAGGTTTGTGAAAAACTTGTACCATAAGTTCAGTTCACTTTCACTTAGTGTCTCATTCAAATTCTCGAAGCACCTTTTCCACAATCTGACCAGCCTAACCATCTGGTGAATGGAAAGAAGTTGCTACGGCAACTCAAAGTACAGTTTCCTCGACTTAAGTGGTTCAGTGTGAAGGCAGAATTGGCAAACGGTCATGGATTGGCCATACGAATTGCTCCCTTGTATCCAGGGATATGCAGGTTATGTGGACTAGCTATGGTAATTGAAGGGCTGAGGAGATGCATCTGGATGGGTTGCTTGTTGGAGGGTTGGTGCGGACTTGATTCTATAAGGATTCTGTTATTGTATCATCATGTGTGATTGCACTATTAGATAAATACAAATTTATTTAAAAACTGAAGGCAACGGTGGTGAGCACTGCTGCCTCACAGCGACAGAGATCTTGGTGTAATTTCAGCATTGGATGACTTTTGTGGTGTTTGCAGTTGTGCATAATTGAGCTTTTACCATACTTGATTTCTAAAACTAGATTTGATGACACTGAACAATAACAATGTCAGACTGCTATGGTCTCTTAGCTCACTTTTTCTTTCTTTGAATCAAGGATACAACCTGTAGCCATAGTCTATATCCATAGTTTAAAATAAAAACTTGTAATTTTAGCTACTCAAGAAAAATGAGCTCATACTTTTCTACTTCTACTTTCCACACTGTAAAGTAATCTAATCTAATCTAATCTAATCTCAGCACGCATCTGACTTAGTGAAGACGGTTGGCTCTCGGTATGATGAGTATATCAACGTGAAGGACCTGTCAGACAAAATTGCTCGTGCATTAACTGCCGCAAAAAAGGACAATGACTTCATTTATCATGACCGTGTTCCAGATGTGAAAGACTTGGACCCTATTGGAAAAGCCACGTTGGTGAAGCCTACTCCTGTCAGTGTCCCCATGAGTCAGAAATTCACTGGTAAGTTCACAGTAAAAGAATCCTTCAAAAGTGTGCACTTGAAACCTATTTTGTTGCAGTTTCATATTTGATAACTGCAGTACTATTGATGTTTTGAGAGGCTTTGCTTAGAATAAGTGAAGGGAAATCAAAAAGAGCAAGTGAAAAAAATCCCCGTACCAGCCTTTTGAAGACACTGCTCAATTCATATAGAGAGGTACATTTGACGTTGAGAAAGAATCGGAAGCTAGGTAAAGGTTGAAGAGTAGCACTTAATCAAGGATAGCATTTGTTTAATAGTTACAGATGACCTTGGTTCAGGTGATTAGGGTAGAGAATTGGTTTGGGTGGGGATGAAAAGTTGTAGGGGAGACCATTCACGAGCATGATTGGTATTCGGAACCCCTAACAAGAATTACAAAGCAGGACAAAGTATACAAGAAGCAATGTGGTACAGTAATGGCAATAATCATGGGTGACTAAATAAACTGGAAAAATGAGATCGGCATGAGTAGCCGGGATGAAGAGTTTAGAGTTAGAGCAGCACGTTTTGGAACTGACCACAATACAGGTTATATTAGACTTTGGTGTTAGGTGATCTGACAGAATGAATTAACAGCCTTTGAAGGAGCCCTTAGATAGCAGGGACCACCATATGATTGAATTTTGCATCCACTTTGAAAGAGAGCAGACTGGGTCTAAGTCAGGTATTTTAAACTTGAATGAGGAGAACTAGGTGGGCAGGACAACTGAGCGAGATTAAGTGAACTGGCATACTAGGATAAGGAACAGATTGATCGGATCAGTGACAATCATTTCAAAGGGATATTTCAGAATGTGAATTCCTTTTAGAAAGATAAATTCTAATGAGAGAGCCATCTATCATCCATTTTTAACTAAAGAGATTGTTCATTTTGTTGGGAGAATAAAATAGCAGAAGTGTCGTAGTGCATGAGTCAAAAATATTAGTATGCAGTTACAGCCCATCATCAAGAAGGCTAATGGGAAGCTTTCCTTTATTACAAGAGGAGTTGAACATGAAAACAAGGATGTTAGTTTTCAGTTATACATGGCATTGGTGAGACCAGATCCTGAATAGTGCAGTTTTGGTCTCCTTAATTAAAGAGTAATGTAAATACTTTGGAGGTGGTTTCGGAGGAGATTTATTAGATTGATTGAGCAGATTAGAATGAGCAGTTTGCCTTATGAGGATAGTTCTGACTTATTTCATTTGAGTTTAGAATAGAGAGTGACTTGATTAAAGTGTGTAAGAGTTTAAATGGTCTCGATGAGGGAGATATGGCAAAATGTTTCCTCTTGTGGAACACAGAGCTAGGGGTTGCTGTTTTAAGTAGTTTCGGATCACACTTTTGTACAACAGTTGTTACATCTATGTATAATAGTGAAATTGATTCTAAGTTTCTAAATTATGTTCACTTGACCATTTGACTCCAATTTTAGTAATGAATATGTTTTCTTTCATCAAAATAATGTGTAACTTGGAGGTGGGGGATAATCACATTGTAATATTTCTCAATTCAGAGTTAGTATGGCTAAATTCCTAAAACTTTCTTGTATATTTACTTACATATTTAGATCTCTTTGTGAAGATGGTTCCTTTGGCAGTGCAGCAATCTCTGAGCATATACAATCAGCGAAGGGCTGACTTAGTGAATAGACTGATTGCACAAATGAGAGAATCTACAAATCTAGCCAACGGGTAAGTATATGACTAATAGTGGCTCTATATGACTAATAGTTGGCACCTATACTTGGCACTTAGGTACAGATAATTTTGGAGTTTGCTTTGTTAGTCAGGAAAGAGCTGTTCTTTAGCAAGTTCTGTATGATGGCATTTTTGATTTGGACTTCATTGTGAACTTGTTTATAGGAAAACATGCAACAATATTGTACCTAAATAAAAATCTCTATTTGTGCTTACATAATCTTTTGGCTTTAGAGCTTAAGTATTGTTGAGAAGGCACGTTTAGTCAAAGCATTTCATCACGCGCTCATCAGGACAATTTATAAGATCTGGTCGGCGCAAACAAGTTGCACCGAAGGGTCTATTTCCGTGCTGCATGACGCTAAATACCAGAGTTGAGGGAAAACAACATTTATATTCTGGTTGGTGCTGACTCATTGCCACGTGTGGATTTTGATTTGTTGCCATGGTGGAACATCAGTTTATGAAGTCTGATGAGCTTTAGTTGATTGACCAAATTTGAAAAATGAACTAGAGAATAATCCTGAACATCTGAGGAATTAGGCTGGCAACCAACATAGGATTCAGTCCCCAGCTTGCAATATGGCAAACTTGAGTGTACTGGAAACTACATCTGGTAGACTTTGCAAGCAGAGAAAAATATGTGTACGTAGAGCACCTGATTCAGTTCCACAAAATAGGTGACAGCCATTCTTAACACAGTTCATTTCTAAGGGCAATGTCTTGACTGATTTACACCAGGCTGGTTGGCTATAAATGTTAAGCAAAGCTAGCAGTCAACTGTCACTCTGCATTCTGTTTTATTACTGCGATATATTTGTGTAAAGTATGATTTAACAGTTTAGCATGTCCCTATAGGTGCAAAACAAAAAAGCTTCAACAAACTATCTTTTTCAGCAACATGCAATTTAGGCTTAACATTCCAAGTTGATCTTGCTATTTATCTGAATATGTTTTGATTAGATCAATGGCCTCAATTTAACTCTCAAAGTGGTGGATGCACTGTAATTTTCTACAGTAGGGTTTAATACAGGTCAGAAACTGTTTCCTGGTTCCTTAGATGAATTAATTTATTTCAAAATATTCAATTTGTAACATCACTTGCTGATAAGTGAAACTTCAGTCTACCTCAAGTGAATTGGAGTACATTAATACCAGTTGGTCAGCTTTCTCTCTGCAGACCTTTTGTCCTTGACTTTATTAATGCATGTTTTGTCAATAAATGTCTTTTCTGAAAGCAAGATGAGAAAATCACAATTATATCCTGTGTAATACGTATTTTTACTAACTCACTCACCAGCTTGGTATATTTATTAATACTGGGTTCTTATTCATTTATTTGTAATCCTTTTACTAACCTGTTGTTTCTTTCTTTCATTCATAAAAGCGTGTTTCTATGATGCACTTTAGTATTGCAAGATAGACTAAATTGAAACATTACTTTCAAGCCCATTACTGCTCCTTCACATCTTCAACCTTACCAGACCTATTTACGTCAAAGACTACTAACCTATTCAGAAAAAATACCCCCACCACCCATAGTGTCTCCATGACTCACCTGAAACTATGGGAAGATTACAATATTAATCAGCCCTTACCAGCCATTTCTCAGAACCTGAATAGATTGCAGAACATCAAATAGTTTCTCCAACAAGTAAATTCATTAAACAGGGGCTTAACTCCTTTACTGTCAAAACAGAGCTTCTGTGAAATTGCATGAATGAATGAAACTTGCACCAACAAATAAGAAACAAAATCTCATGACGCAGCTGCGGTAATCAGTTTAATATCCTTTTATCTTTTATTAAGTACACGTACAATTTCTAACTTATTTAGAACAGAAAGGCCTAGTACTCCTACTGGCATTTATTAACTTTAAAAGACAAAAGGACTAACACCTCTTAATTATGCAAGCAGACTGGACACACTTAATCCAATCAGGAGTAGCCAGCACTTAGCAAATGTTCAAACAATCTCCTGCTCACAAACCTTTGTTTTATCTGTTGTTCACCATGTTAAAATTATGTAACATCATAGAATTTTAATGGATGTAAGCACAGTGTGTATAAAGAAGCTACTGTAAGAACGATGTTTTGGATTCCACCACCACCTTGAACTATGCTACTGTGTTTGCCGAATAAAAAGGCATTTTCGCTACTCACGATTTTGGTCGTTATTTGAACATCGTTCCAAACCTGGTTAGATTCTGGGGTAGTCTTGTTGCAGAACAAATTGAAGAATACTTGTGGCTGAATCAGTAAAGATTTTTAAAAAAAATTTGTAAAACTTAGTTGTATATTGCAGGGAGGCCCCAGGCTTGATTTTATGTTACTTTCAACCAGTCTTATCCAAGGCAAAAATGGCTGTCTGGATTCTGAGTTGAGATGGGAAACCCATTCATGGTTCCTGTTCTTGAGAGCTGTTTTGTGGTTTGTGCTGGCAAGTATGCATGT
Source organism: Chiloscyllium plagiosum (assembly GCF_004010195.1). NCBI lineage: Eukaryota > Metazoa > Chordata > Chondrichthyes > Orectolobiformes > Hemiscylliidae > Chiloscyllium > Chiloscyllium plagiosum. The sequence continues at coordinate 107,577,252 of NC_057713.1, read as the reverse complement.
GTACACAAGGGCCAGCTGGGTGTCCTCTGCCGGATATGATGTGGAGGTGCTGGTGTTGGACCGGGGTGGACAAAGTTTAAAAATCTCTCAACACCAGAATATGGTCGAACAGGTTTATTTGGAAGTACAAGTTTTTGGAGCGCTGCTCCTTTGTCAGGTAGCTAGTGGAGTTGATCATAGGACACACAATTTATAGCAAAAGGTCACTGTGACACATTGATATATTGAACAAACCTAGATTGCTGTTCAGTCTTTCATCTCTTAGAATGGGTTGCAAGTTTTGATTCATTAATATGTAAATCACAGAACTTCTCTTAAATCACATTCTCGCGATAACTTAAGATTTTATTTTAAAAAAGTGACATCTCAGCTCAGACATTGGCTAATGTTGTGCATTTGTTTCATTCTCCTGTCATCTGGCATGCCTCCCATAGTTATAATTTTAGATGATACAAATATTTCTGCACATGGCTGCACGATTTCCTCCCTAATTTTCCACTATGTCCTACGATAAATCTTCTGGACATGATCTAGTTTATCAACCTTCACATTTTCTAAGAGCTGCCACACTTGCTCTTCTGTAATGTGAACTGTTTTCAAAAAATCTGTATTTATTTTCTTGAGTCCTCTAGCTACCATTTCATTCTCCACAGTAAAAACTGAAGTGAAATATTCTTTTAATATCTTTCCCATCTCCTGAGGTTCAACACCAAGACGACCGCTTTGATCTTTAAGGGGTCCTACTCTCTCTAGTTGCTGTTTTGCTCTTAAGATACTCATACTTGCATATGGAGTGATTTTTAAAAATATATACATCATTTCTCAGTGTGCTGGCCTCCCTAAATCTGCCAGCTGCCATAGAGGATGTTTCTGGGGACGACATTCCTCAGTCTATCTTGGACAAGTCCAAAGCAGTCATTCAGCAAGGTGGCCTACAGACTATAGATCAACTTATCAGAGATCTTCCAGGACTTCTACAAAGAAACAAAGAAATTCTTGATGAGGTAATTATTTCGCTTCCTATCCTTTGCTCTGCTAGATGTTTTTGTGCTGTTTTTCAAAAGCATTAACCATTTTTTTACACTCCATTTATAAGATGAGCACTTGGAAAATATTTAGCTGGTGTGAATTAACATTTTATTTAAAAGTCTTCTGAATTAAATGAGTTTGTATTGCAGGAATTTGAGATTTAGTATGGTTAAATGAGTTTAAGTATTTAGCTACTTTGTAACTTGTGTAACTGAAAATTTAACAACTAAAATGTGTTAATTATCCATTTATAATTGCAGCCAAAGTAATCTTGTTTTCTTTCTCAAAGTAAAATTTACCTAAAAGCAGTAATGCATGCTACAGTACTACATTTTCATGTGAATTCTTTTTAGGCAATGAGAATACTTGATCAAGAGGAAGTCACAGATAATGAACTGAAAGCAAAATTCAAAGAACGTTGGCAACGAACACCTTCAAATGAATTGTACAAACCCCTAAGAGCAGGTGAAAAGCATGTCAAATTTCATTTTAAAAGTTTAGTTTGTTCCAATCTGTCAGTAATCATGTCTTAAATTTACTGCTACAATTTCTGAAGAGCTCAGCTGCTAAAACTGGATAACTCGTCCTGATCTTCTGATATGGGAGGAGGCCTCATTTTGTTACTGGTACACGTTGAGTCCCTTGATATTTCCATATAGCACATACATGCTCCTTATACAGGAAGGTTAAACTTTTTATGACCATCTTACCCTACCTAAATGACTGACCAGAGCTACGCATACTCTGTCTTATACTTGACCAGCATGCTGAATGGATTTACTTTGATTGTCTTTGTAGCAGGGCTGATATTCACTCAAGTGTAATAATATATCAGACTGTTGTCGTGTTCTAATACCCACATCAATTTTCACCCCACTAAACTCAGTGGGCGAGAGGGTTTAGTACTGTAGATGAGAGGAGATGGTGGAATGTTGGGGCTGATTGTTTTGTTTAAGGAAGGTGTATTCAATTCACATTGAGAAAAAGATGCATAGATGCAGCAGTATTACACTATAAATGTAATACTATAATCACTGTAAATGCCGGAGGAAACATCTCTGAAGCGCTTCACAGGAGGCTCCCAAGCACTGAGGATGTCACCTATACAGGGGATGAAATGTCTGCAACACAAATTCCCAGCTCAGCAAACAGAACCACAACAACGAGCACCCAAGCTACAAATCTTCTCCCAAACTTTGAAGTATTACACTAAACAATTTACTGGCTAACAGTGTTCATGGCCCTGCTGGAGTAATAGAACATAGAACAGTACAGCACAGGAATGGGACCTTGGGCCCGTGATGTTGTGCCAAACGTGATGACAAATCAAGCTAATCCCTTCTTCCTGCCCTTGGTCAATAGACAATTGGTGCATGAGTAGGCCATTCTGCCCTTCGAGCCTGCGCCGCCATTCATCATGATCATGGCTGATCATCCTCCATCAGTATCCTGTTCCTGCCTTATTTCCGTTACTTTTGATTCCGCTATCCTTGAGAGCTCTATCCAACTCTTTCTTAAATGAATCCAGAGACTGGGCCTCCACTGCCTTCTGGGGCAGAGCATTCCCCACACCCACCACTCTCTGGGTGAAGAAATTTGTCCTCATCTCTGTCCTAAATGGCCTACTCCTTATTTTTAAGCTGTGTCCTCTGGTTCGGGACTCGCCCATCTGTGGAAACCTGTTTTCTGCCTCCAGAGTGTCCAATCCTTTAATAATCTTATACGTCGCAATCAGATCCCCTCTCAGTCTTCTAAACTCAAGGGTATACAAGCCCAGTCGCTCCACTCTTTCAACATAAGATAGTCCCGCCATTCCAGGAATTGACCTCGTGAACTTATGAAGGCCAGCATGCTATTAGCCTTCTTCACTACCTGCTGTACCTGCATGCTTGCCTTCATTGACTGGAGCCTACCAGGGAGAACACCCAGATATCTTTACCTAACTTGACTCCATTTAGGTAGTAATCTGCCTTCCTGTTCTTGCCACCAAAGTGGATAACCATACATTTATCCACATTAAACTGCATCTGCCATGCATCTGACCACTCACCTAACCTGTCCAGGTCACCCTGTAATCACGTAAGATCCTCCTCACATTTCACCCTGCCACCCAGCTTAGTATCATCAGCAAATTTGCTAATGTTACTATTAATACCATCTTCTATATCATTAATATATATTGTAAAAAGCTGCGATCCCGGCACTGATCCCTGCGGTACCCCACTGGTCACTGCCTGCCATTCTGAAAGGAAGCTGTTTATCACTACTCGTTGCTTCCTGTTAGCCAACCAATTTTCAATCCAAGTCAGTACTTTGCCCCCAATACCATGCGCCCTAACCTTGCTCACTAACCTCTTATGTGGGACTTTATCAAAGGCTTTCTGAAAGTCCAGGTACACTACATCCACTGGATCTCCCTTGTCCATCTTCAGATTACATCCTCCAAAAAATTCCAGAAGATTAGTCAAGCATAATTTCCCCTTCATAAATCCATGATGACTCTGACCAATCCTGTTACTGCTATCCAGATGTGTCATAATTTCATCCTTTATAATAGACTTCAGCATCTTTCCCACCTTTTTGAGGTCAGACTAATTGGTCTATAATTTCCTGCTTTCTCTCTCGCTCCTTTCTTAAAAAGTGGTACAACATTAGCCACCCTCCAATCCGCAGGAACTGATCCCGAATCTATCGAACTCTGGAAAATAATCACCATCGCATCCACGATTTCTAGAGCCACCTCCTTTAGTACCCTGGGATGTAGACCATCGGGCCCCGGGCACTTATCAACCTTCAGACCTAACAGTCTCTCCAACACCAATTCCTGGAAAATATTAATTCCCTTAAGTTCAGGTCCTTCAGCCACTGTAACCTCAGGGAGATTGCTTGTGCCTTCCCCAGTGAACACCGATCTGAAGTACCAATTCAACTCTTCGGCCATTTCTTTGTTCCCCGTAATATATTCCCCTGTTTCTGTCTTCAAGGGCCCAATTTTAGTCTTAACCATTTTTTTGCCTTTCACATACCTAAAAAAGCTTTTACTATCCTTCTTTCTATTTTTGGCCAGTTTATTTTCGTACCTCCATTTTTTTTCTCTGCGTCTTTCCTCTTAGTAATCCTCTGTTGTTCTTTTAAAAGCTTCCCAGTCCTCCGTTTTCCCACTCATCTTTGCTATGTTATACTTTTTCTCTTTTAACTTTATATGTTTCTTAACTTCCCTCGTCAGCCACGCCCACCCCTGCCTCCTCAGGATCTTTCTTCCTTTTTGGAATGAACTGATCCTGCATCTTCTGCATTATACACAGAAATATCTGCCATTGTTCCTCCACTGTCATCCCTGTCAAGGTATTGCACCATTGAACTTTGGCCAGCTCCTCCCTCATAGCTCCATAGTTCCCTTTATTCAACTGAAATATTGTCACTACCGATTGTACCCTCTCCCTTTCAAATTGCAGATTGAAGCTTATTGTATTATGGTCACTACCTCCTAATGGCTCCTTTACTTTGAGGTCCCTGATCAATTCTGGTTCGTTGCACAATACCTGATCCAGAATTGCCTTCTCTCTGGTAGGCTCCAGCACCAGCTGTTCTAAGAATCCATCTCGGAGGCACTCCACAAAGTCTCTTTCTTGAGGTCCAATACCATCCTGATTCTCCCAGTCTACCTGCATGTTGAAATCCCCCATAACAACTGTAGTAACATCTTTGCGACAGGCCAATTTCAACTCCTTATTCAACTTACACCCTCCATCCGTACTACTGTTTGGGGGGAATATTGTCCTACATCCATATTACTGCTTGGTCCATATCCCTCCATTCTTTGCATATTAATGTGCTTATCTAAAAGTTTCTTAAATGCCTCTATTGCATCTGCCACTCCTACCACTGCTGGCAGAATGTTCCAGACTTCTACCACTCCATATTTTTTAAAAAAAACTTGCCTCTTAAATCTCCTTTGAACATTCGCCCTCTCACTTTAAATGCATGCCCCCTGGTTTTAGACATTTCAATTTTGGGGAAAAAATTTCTGACCGTCAACCCTGTCTAAGCATCTCATAATTTTATAAACTTCCCTTAGCCTCTGCCGCTCCAAAGAAAGCAATGAAGTTTTCTAGTCTTGGAGTCATAGAGATGTACAGCATGGAAACAGACCCTTCGGTCCAACTTGTCCATGCTGACCAGATATCCCAATCCAATCTAGTCCCACCTGCCAGCATCCCGCCCATATCCCTCCAAATCCTTCCTATTCATATACCCATCCAAATGCCTTTTAAATGTTGCAATTGTACCAGCCTCCACCTCTTCTTCTGGCAGCTCATTCCACACACATACCACCCTCTGTGTGAAAAAGTTGCCTCTTGGGTCTCTTTTATATCTTTCCACCCTCGACCTAAACCTATGGCCTCTAGTTCTGGACTCTCCCAACCCAGGGAAAATACTTTGTCTATTTATCCTATCCTTGCCCCTCATGATTTTACAAACCTCTATAAGGTCACCCCTCAGCCTTTGTTGCTCCAGGGAAAACAGCCCCAGCCTATTCAACCTCTCCCTATAGCTCAAATCCTCCAACGCTGACAACATTCTTGTAAATCTTTTCTGAACTGTTTCACGTTTCCCACATCTTTCAGATAAGAAGGACACCAGAATTGCACGCAATATTCCCACAGTGGCCTAACCAATGTCCTGTACAGCCGCAAAATGACCTCCCAACTCCTGTACTCAATACTCTTGACCAATAAAGGAAAGCATACCATGTTGACTATCCCTAATCAGTCCTTGCCTTTCCAAATACATGTACATGCTGACCGTCAGGATTCCCTCCAGCAACTTGCCCACCACTGACGTCAGGCTCACTGGTCTATAGTTCCCTGGCTTGTCCTTACCACCTTTCTTAAACAGTGGCACCATGTTAGCCAACTTCTAGTCTTGCACCTCACTTGTGACTATTGAAGATACAAATATTTCAGTAAGAGGCCCAGCAATCACATTCCTAGTCTACCAGAGTTTTAGGGCACACCTGATCAGGTCCTGGGCATTTATCTACTTTTATGCGTTTCAAGATATCCAGCACTTCCTCCTCTGTAATATAGACATTTTTTTAGATGTCACCAACTATTTCCATACATTCTATATCTTCCATGTCCTTTTCCACAGTAAATACTGTAGTCCCTCCTTTCGCTTATATACTCTAATCCAGTCAGCAGCCTGGTAATCCTGGTCTGTACTGCCTCCAAAGTCTCCACATCCTTCCTGTAAAATGGTGACCACAATTGCAGTATTCCAAGTGTGGCCTAACCAAAGTCGTGTAAAGCTGCAACATGACATCCTTATTCTTCTTCTCCGTTCCCTGACCAATAAATGCAAGCATGTCATATTTCTTCTTTACCACCCTATCTACTTGCATGGCCGCTTGCACGAGGCTATAGACTTGAACCCCAAGATCCCTCTGTGCATTAATGTTGTTCAGGGTCGTACCATTGCCTGTGTACTTTTCCTTAACATTTGATCTCCCAAAATGCAGCACCTCACACTTAACCTGATTATACTCTGCCATTTCTCCATCCAGATCTGAAATTGACCTATATCTGGCTATATCCTTTGACAACCTTTAATACTATCCACAACTCCACCAATCTTTGTATTGTCTGCAAACTTACTAACCCACCCATCTACGTTTTCATCTAAGTCATTTATATATTACAACCAGCAGATGTCCCAGTACAGATCCCTGCAGAATACCACTAGTCACTGTTCTCCACCCTTCCTCTAGTACCCTCTGCCTTCTATGGGGAAGCCAGTTCTACATCCAAGTGGCCAAGTCACTGGATCCCATGCACCCTTAAGTGTCTGGATCAGCCTACCATGAGGGACCATGTTGAAAGCCTTACCAAAATTCATGCAGACAATATCTGCTGCTGTACCCTCACTGTTTACTTGCGTTACCACCTCAAAAAAAAAAGGTCAGTCAAATTAGTAAGACATGACCTCCCCTGAGTCGGTTTAAGACATTTGAGAGGCTTCACTGCAAGATGGAAAGGGCACAAATTAAATTGCAGTCTGTGCTGGATATTCTAGAAGATCTGGGCCATTATATTTATTCCTTAAACATGTTCATCTACAATGTCTAACCTGGCCACTGATAATGTAACACTGATTCCTGGTACAATTTGATGACTGCATTTATCTTTATATTCTGCATATAAGTTCCCAATTGACCCTTTCTGAGAGGCATGGCAGGATTGAGGACTTTGGATGTTTTGTCTTGGGTCTTAAACAGTGGAAACATTAGCAGTCACCAGAGCTTTGGGTACACCAGTACTTGTAAGCTTCTCTGGTTGTCCAGTGTATTGATTATAGAGCATGAAAACAGACCCTACACTACAACATGTTCATACCAATCAAGTTTCCCAAACTGAACTAGTCCCATTTGCCTGTTTGGCCCATATCCCTCTAAACCTTTCCTATTCATGTACCTGTCCAATTGTCTTTTAAATGTTGTAACTTTACCTGCATTTACCTCCTCCAGCAGTTCATTCCTCATTGCAAACCACCTACTGTGGGGAAGAAGTTGCCCCTCAGGTCCCTTTTTAAATTTTTTTCCCCCTCTCACCTTAAAACAATGATCTTTAGCTTTGAGTTCCCCTACCCGAGGGAAAGGACCATTGCAATTCACTGTAACTATGCCCCTCGTGATTTTCTCAACCTCTATCAGGACACCCCATAACCTCCTGTGCTCCAGGGGAAAAGGCCCCAACCTATCCAGACTCTCCTTATAACTCAAATCTCCTAGTCCTGGTACCATCTCTGTAAATCTTTTCTGTGTCCTTTCCAATTTAATAACATGCTTCCCATAGCAAGTGCCAGAAGTATATGCAGTACTCCAAAGGTGGCCCCACCAGTGCTGTCACATGATGTCCCAACTCCTATAATCATTGCTTTGACCAATGAAGGCAAACATGCCAACTACTGCCTTCACCATCCTGTCAACCTATGATGCCACTTTCAAAGAACTATTTCCCTGACCCTGTAGGTCTCTCTGTACAACAACAATCCCCAGGGATGGAAATTAAAGTGTGTTTTTCTCATTTACTCTTAAAGTCTGATGAAGACCATGTTGGACAGATTTCAATTCTGTCATTGACCACATGCTATTTTAGATCAAGTGAGATCATAAAGATGAAATGCAAACCCATAACAAAACCAAAGAATTTGGGTCAGTTAGTATATTATCATCTCATCTAATGTTACATAAATTGCTTTGAGACATTCCACACTATTGTGATATTTGTCAGAACAACATTGTGATGAGGCATGGCTGTATCTTATTTCGAAACTTTGTAATGCTAAAATTCTTAGAGTAAGGCAAAATACGTTTTTAATTGGTGGGAGCAATTGGGAATGTATGAGATACGCTAAGTTGAGTTCTCTTCTGCCAATTTCTCACCCTCAAGCGACACATTTTGAATAGTGAGAGAAGTCAGACTGCAACTTCCAACATCAGTACGCATGCTTTTAAAGCTTGTATCCAGAAGTTGCCATTAGATGGCTAAGACGTGGAGAATGGCTGATTTGGTTTGGCTATCTTTGTATTTACAACACAGTAAAAATCAAACCTTTAAATGCCCTCAAAATTTGCACAAGGGTGTGATATGGGGATGTTGTTATATTGGAACAATTAATGAGTAGTTTATTTTAAGTATTTTGATAGTCACAGTTATTTTAGTTTCAATTATTTTGTCTGTATTTTAACTATAGTATACGAATAAAGTTTTGCTTTGAGCAATCCAATTACATCGAAAACACAATGCCTGGCACATCCTTTTTAAAATAAGAAAAAGTTAGGATCAAACCTATCTCCTTGACATGTTTTCAAGGGGTTTGTTCTGATTCATAACATACTCAAGTTGTTTTCACCAATGCATTGTTCCACAAGTATAGATGATTATTTCTTGGTTAACTTTCTGAATATCAAGGTCACATTTTCACCTCATTCAGAGGAAGTCAATAATACTTGGTTTCTATTCTCCAAAATTGCAAACACCTGTTAGCGGTTTAGTTAGAGATGTTTCAAATCCTCATGCAGTCGAATGTACTAATCCAGGCTCTAAACACATCTGCCTGGCTTTTTATGTTCCTTACATTAAAATAAATGTCCCACTGTGTTCATTAACTTGGCCCTATCTGTTCTTTTCTATTAGATTTACTTGACTTAAAGTCTCCTCAATCTGCTCTATGTTCTCTATCACTCTACATGCTGACCACCTACTCTGCTCCTGTTCCCCTTCTCCGGAGAGGCATTAACAAAGCACCCTGCAAGAATATTGGTGCCCTTCCAGTTTAAGTGCAGCCTGTCCTTTTTGCGCTGCCCTGGAAGGGATTCACATGATCCAAATATCTGAAGCCCTCCCTTCTACACCAGCTCTTTAACCATGAATTCAGCTATATTATCTTCCTATTTCTGGCCTCACTAGCACATGGCACAGGGTGTAATCCAGAGGTTAATACAGTAAAGGTTCTGCTTTTTTTAAATATAGATATTTTTATTAGAAATTTAGCATTTTTACAAGTTTACAAAAATAAACAAAACTCTCAAGTACAAACATTGATATACAATTAAATCTTAAATATATAATAACCAAAATTTAACAAAAGAAAAATACCGAGGGGAAAAAAAAACAAAACTCAACTAACTACTAAAAACTATTTCTAAATAATAATAAAAAATAAAACGTATTTAAATGGAGATTTTCCCCCTTGTTCCCAGGGGGTGTCACTTCCTTTCCAAAGGTCCATCGTATCCTCTCCCAACCAATGCCCCACCCTTGACCCAAGCGCTCCTCAATAAAATGAGGAGAATTCAGATATAATACAAAAGCTAGAGTTAACA
>NC_057713.1:107502756-107565040 GCF_004010195.1 Chiloscyllium plagiosum | reverse complement strand
AACACCTGCATATATTTAGTAATGTTAATACCATGTATAAACATATATAACTATAAAATTACAACCTCAACAAATAATAATTAAATATAATAATACAAAATAGCAAGGGAAAACAACCCCGCTCCTAGAGACAGAGGTAAAATAGAATAAGGTAACCACCTCCCCCCACCAACATTAACTAACCCCCCCCGACATATATATATATATATATACATGTGTGTGTGTATATACATACATACATGCACACATACACACACATACATACATAGAATAATAAAAAAAACAACCCCAAGGGGGGGGAGAAAATTGTTAAATAGAGAACAAATAAATAAATCCCTCTCCCCAAATCCCAAGATAATATTAAACAGTAAGGTAAGAAAAAAGAAAAAGGGGGGGATATAAACTGGAGTGGGGGAAAGGCAAACCAACATCCATTGTCTCTTACAATTTATCTAAGAGAGTCCAAAAATTCCTTAGCCTTTTCTGGCGATCCGAAGTTATACACTGATCCTTCATGGTTAACGCGTAGCGTCGCTGGGTAGCATAAGGAGTACTGAATGTTTAAGTCCCTTAAACACTTCTTCGCCTCATCGAAAGCCCACACTTCAACCTCCTAGCTCTCTTCAAAATGGGCTTGCTAGAGCCTGTCTCCCTTTCACATGCTGCCTGTAGCAAGGAAAATCTTCTCCCAGAATCCTCCTCAGTGATGTCTCACTGCTGCTCTTTCTCCTATTGAGCACTGCATCTGCATGATTTCCTTCTCAGTTATGGTGAGTTGATTTCTCCCAGAATCCCCCTCAGTGACTTCTCGCTACCACCACTGTTATCCATTTATATCTTAAATCGCCACCATGATCTTAAATGGGTCCAGAAGTATTTCGATGTCTGACAGCTGTTTCATTTTTCTTATCAGAAGAAAGAACAAGACATTTTTGGTTCCTTCCTTTTCTCTTTCATAATCCATTAATGTCAAAACAAACCGTATCAGTATGTTAGGGATTTCTTCCATAAAGTTCTTTTCCTTCTTGAAGGAAAAAAAGTTACTTCTAGATTGGTAGATGGACACAGTTCAGCCCATTGTACCCATTCTGGTCAACAAAGGTCTGATGACTAAGTCCATTTTCCAGAGCTTGGTCCATAACCCTGGAGGCTATGACAATGCAAGTAATTATCTAACTAAAGGGTTTCTGCCTCGGCACCTTTTCAGGCAGTGATTTCTAAATGTTGCCTACTTGGGTGGGGGAAAAAAAACCTCCTCTGCTCATAACTTTGAACCCATTACTTGAATTCCATGCTCCATGGTTATTGACCTCTCTGGAAAAACTGACTTCCTATTCATCTTATCCATATTTCTCAACTTACATCTGTCAGGTTCCCCTTTTTAATCTTTTCTGCTCAAATGGAAACAAGTCCAGCCTGTTCAATTTTTTCCTCAAATATCAGACCCTCCAGACCAGGCAACATCCTGGTCAATCTCCATCATCATCATCTCTAGTGCATTTGCATCCTTCCTCAAATGTGGGTATTGAAGCTTCATTCCAAATGCAAAATTTTATACAGTTCCAGCATAACCTCTAGGCTAATAAAGGAAAGTGTCCAATAGACCACCTTAGCCAACTTGGCTAACTTTTGTTAGAATGCTTGCTGATATTTCATTATTGTATTTAATTGTTCTTATCATTTTTGGCTTGGAACTGATAGCTGCAAGGTTACTTTTGACCTAAGAACAGTGCTTTATTTAAGAACATACAGGCTGTTACTTGTTTTTGGGGCCAGCCCTAAAAGTTAATTACAGATTGTTTCTTGTTTGAGTCCGGAGAAGCCTTATGCTGAGACAGATGGCAAATGTTGAACGTTAACTGGGACTTCCTGTGAAGTTGGTCAGTCAGGCAGTGAGGCCAGAATTTGAATTAGTTTCTGGACTATTAGGGTCAAAAGGATTGTACCAGCAAAAGCTACAGAAGTTGTATTGTTCCCTGGTTCTCCTTCATTATTGAAAATCAGAGAATAGAATCCCAGTTATAAGAATTAAATAAATATTCCTGAGTCTGTTGGAAGATGTTTGCATGCAGCAGTGTCATCAGAAGCCAAACAAAATATAATTCCCATACTAGTGTTGTTATGGATTGCAGAGCCTGCTTAAGTGAACTGGCCAGTTAAACTTCATGAATTTTTCCCTTCTGATTTAACCGTTAACTGTTTCTGCCTGAGTGTGTGCTAGAATCAAGGCAGGTTGGGTTTAAAATCTTAAATGTTGATTAGATTACTTTGTTGTTTAACTTTGCTGTGCTAAAGTTACTGTATAATGACTAAATCAAGCCTTTTGTTTAAGCTATAAACCGGGTGTCTACTATTAATTATTCGTAAAACCTGGTACTGGTTATTCCAAACTGTCTGGGTCAGTTTTTTGCCATTTGAAATGTTTCAATTTTAGTATGCTGTGAGTACAGAGGTAAAGAGGCTGATTTGATTTGTATGCCTGTCTTCATGTCATAATGCCTTCAGGGATCTGTGGAAATGCACATCAACATCCCTCTAATCTTCAATATTTTCCAAAGTGCTATCATTTATAGTGTAATCTCTTGCCTGTTAGACCTCCCTACGTGCATTACCTCACACCTTTGCTGAGTTGAATTCCATTTGCCACTACTTTGCCAGCAGATCAGTTGAGTGATAGTTCCCCTGCAGTTTACAGCTATCCTCCTCATTATTTCCAGTGCTTCCAGTCCTCATGTCATCTGTGAACTTCTTAATCATACCCCCCACATTTTAGGTCTAAATCATTAATGTTCACTACAAACAGTGAGGTTCCCAAAACCAAGGTGTGTGGGTCCCCACTGAAAATGTACAGTCACAGAAACATCCCTCTAACATCACCTCTGCTGCCTGCTTCTCAGCCAGTTTTGTCTCCACCTTTCTCCTTTATGCTATGGATCTCACGGAGTCTTATGTTCTGGACCTTATCAAAAACCTTCCTCAAGTTCACTTGGACTATATAGACCATATGTATTACCTACTTCAATGTTCCTGGTTACTTCCTCAAAAAAACTTCATCAGGTTTGTCAAATACAAATATATACTGACTATCCCTGATGAAACCTTATCTCTCCAAGTGCAGATATATTCTGTCCCTCAGCGTATTTTAAAAAAACTTTCCAACTGGCCTGTAATTTCCTGATCTATTGCCTCCTTTTTGAATAGTGGGGCAGCATTAGCAGTCCTTCAGTTGTTTAGTTTTTTGCCAGTAGCGAGAGAGGATTTGAAAATTTCAGCTAGTTTTTAAAACTGAAGTTGCATCGGCATATTTGCTTAATCTTGGTTTTGGTTTTTAGATCTCTTTTGGCTACCTGCTATCTGGGCTTTGCTTCTTGACTGTCATTTCTGAATTGGAGAAAGAAATGCATTGAGCTGTGTTTGGGTGACCAAAAGGATGTTTACAATGCACAATAAAAATGTTATGTAGAAAGTTTCAAATAATGTGTTTCTTTCTCGCTTTTTTTCAAAGAGGGAGCCAATTTGAGAGCTACTCTGGACCGAGCTGCCCAAGCAGATAAAGTAGTCAAAGAACGTTATGCAACTAACAGTGAAATAATTGCTTTGCTTTGCAAACCTGAAGCCGAGCTGAATGCAGCTATACCTTCTGGCAATCCTACCAAATCTCTTCAAGGCAGTGAGGTAAAATAGAATTTGTTATTAACCATCAATCTATGTTTTGAAAAAAAAACCATGTCCCCTGAAATGGTAGCTGAGACTGTAGAGTGCACAAGCTGTTTGTCATGTTTTTGCCCTTCTAATTCCTTGAGTAGATAAGTTTCACAGGTGCTTTCTGTGACTTGAGTTAAATAGCTACTATTTTCCAGTGTGTACTGGCGAATTGAGGAGATTGTTTAATTCTTGGATATTTGCATCACTCAGTTCTCTCACATGAGATTCCTACTGGAGTACTGGTAATTTTAGAACCATGTTTGTCTCCCTGGTAGGCCTGACTTAACATTGAATCCAGTTAGATCTGAGACCTGACTGGCTATCTGTTTGTATGTATCCAAATGTCGTATAATAAAGAAAAGTGCTGGTTTCATGTTGTTAGTCAGTGTTGTTTGTACCTGTCAGGCAGGGAGGAAAGGGTCGTGTGAGGAAGCCGTGGTTTAATAAGGAATTGGAATCCCTTGTTAAATGGAAGAGGGCGGCCTATGTAAAGATGAGGCGTGAAGGTTCAATTGGGGCGATTGAGAGTTATAAGGTAGCCAGGAAGGACCTGAAGAGAGAGCTAACAGTAGCAAGGAGGGGACATGAAAGGTCCTTAGTCGCTAGGATTAGGGAAAACCCTAAGGCTTTCTATAGGTATGACAGGAATAAAAGAATGACTAGGGTAGGAATAGGTCCAGTCAAGGATAGTAGTGGGAAGTTGCGTGTGGAGGCGGAAGAGATTGGGGAGACACTGAATGAATACTTTTCGTCAGTATCCACTTGCTCCTATCTAGAATGATATTTGCTATCTTTTCCTCTACATCTCTGGAACTCTTCTGAGGCCTATAGAATACTTCCGACAGGGTGATCTATTCTTTCTTGTTTCTAACCTCAACCCGTACAACCAGAGTAAACAAGTCATCAAACGTCCTATCTGCCACCATAATACTGTCCTTCACTAACAATGCCACACCTTTGCCTCTCTTACTCTCTACTCTGTTCTTACTGAAGCATATACATCCCGGAACCAGAAGAAACCATTCCTGTGCCTGTCCTGTCCATGTCTCCAAAATGGCCGTTACATTGAATTTCCATTTACTAACTCATGCTGCAAGTTCCTCCACCTTGTTTTGGATGGCTTTGGCGTTGAAGCAGACACCCTTCAAACCACGTAAGTTTTCAATATCTCAGGAAGTGATTAATTTAAAAAAATCTTTCGTCATTGTAAGCTGACTTTCCTGTCGAAGTGCCAATTTCTAAAGTTTTCTTCTCTCTCTCTTTCCCTTTTCTTCGCAAGAGATTTCCTGTCCATTGTTTATTGCTATGCCGGAGTGATTCTATCCATTTCTTTTTGTTCTTTGAGAGTGATTCGTTCTTTTTCTCTCTCCTCTGCTTTTAAACGTAATTCCAAACGTTTTAGTACCTTTCCATGTTGATGGATGAGCAGAGCGATCTTGTACACAGATCTTTGAAAGTTGCCACCCAGGTAAATAGTGCGGTGAGGAAGGCATATGGCGTACTGGCTTTTATTGGTAGAGGAATTGAGTTCCGGAGTCCTGAGGTCATGTTGCAGTTGTATAAGACTCTGGTGCGGCCACATCTGGAGTATTGTGTGCAGTTTTGGTCGCCATACTATAGGAAGGATGTGGTGGCACTGGAACGGGTGCAGAGGAGGTTTACCAGGATGTTGCCTGGTATGGTAGAAAGATTGTATGAGGAAAGGCTGAGGCACTTGGGGTTGTTTGCATTGGAGAAAAGAAGTTTTAGGGGTGACTTGATAGAGGTGTATAAGATGATTAGGGGTTTTGATAGGGTCGACAGTGAGAATCTTTTTCCACGTATGGAGTCAGCTATTACGAGGGGGCATAGCTTTAAATTAAGGGGGGGTAGGTATAGGACAGATGTTAGGGGTAGGTTCTTTACTCAGCGAGTCGTGAGTTCATGGAATGCCCTGCCAGTAGCAGTGGTGGTCTCTCCCTCATTATGGGCATTTAAGTGGGCATTGGATAGACATATGGAGGATAGTGGGCTCGTGTAGGTTAGGTGGGCTTGGATCGGCGCAACATCGAGGGCCAAAGGGCCTGTACTGTGCTGTATTCTTCGATGTTCTATGTATGTCTCCTTCCTCATGCTGCCTCGCTGTCTCAGTGGTACAAACCCTACATATTTCTTGTTTGTTGAGTGATAAAATCTGAACACTTTAGCTCTGGCCTGACAATCCAGTACTAGAATTCATGGTTACCTTGCCTATTAGTACAGAATTAATATTCTGTGGTGAGATTTTTAACTCTAAAATTTGGTTGCAGTGCAGATATATATCTGCAAACTTTTAAAACAAAATGTTATGTTGTAGTTACCATTTGTCCAGCTTTAAAATCTATAACCAATGCCATCATCCTTTGTTTACCTGGCAAGTTGAATGCCTGAAAATGGAACTTGCATCAGATTTTTCACCCATGTATTTGAAATTACTGTTCTGAAGTAACGTTGCTTTGTTTATAATAAGAGTTTAAAAAATTGAATTCTCTGACCTACTTCTAACAAATCATTTTCTTGATGTAGGTTATTATGCTGCTGAAAACACTTCTTGCTTCTTTGAATGAAATCAAGAAGGAGAGAGAAACTTTTGAGAATGATATCAAGTCAGTGCAGTTTGACATGACAAGTAAGTTTCTGACAGCACTGGCTCAAGATGGTGCCATAAATGAAGAAGCTATCTCAGTGTCTGAACTTGATCAAATTTATGGAAGTCACACTCAGAGGGTGCAGCAAAATCTGAAAAAGCAGGAGGAGTTGCTTGCTAATATTCAGGTAATTAATATTACACAGTGGTATAGAATTTGTTTGCAGCAGGCAAGGGAGGCGTTTATGCCATTCTTTGCAAGGGCTATTTATTTAGTCAAGTTTTCTCCCTCTGCAACAGATTCATGAGGATAAATGGTCTAACGCTGATCCTATTTGGAGCAACTGACAAACTGGCTCTCACTTAAATAAAAATAGACATTTTGATAAAAATAATCACTTAGTCGTATAGAACTTGAGTATTGCTGAAAATACAGACATGCTGCCAAAATTACAAGAATACTAGATTTCAAACGGCATAATTTATTTTTTGCTGCTGGAGAAGTGGGTACTGAATTGTTAACTGGGGGATTTGTAGAGGCAGTACCATGGAGAATACATCACAGAATAGTTGAGTACCGAGCGTTTCTATAAACTCAAACCAGACAAATTGATGTTGATTGGCCAAGGCATTTCTATGGGGACTGCTCTGTCCCTGAAACACTTTTAGTTGAAAAAGATACAAGAAGTGTACAGGGTCTAGCTGTTTAGAGAATCAGGTCCAGCATGTGAATCTAAGTAGCTTTCGTATGTGTGATTGAGCCAATCTGCAAGACTGACCAATTATCTGAAATTGGTTATTTATATTTTTTTTGCACACTCTCAATTGAACATTATTTACTCAACAATCTCAGAATTATATCTAATATTGGACCCTATATTTGTAAATTTTGCAAGCAATAACTGGTTAAATATGATCATTACTCTGCCTTGTGAACAGCCAAAAGGTTTCTTCATTTGCAGTTTGCCAGTCATTGGGATGTATGGCCTACAAAGTTGGCAGCACTAGCACTGAAATTTGTATACCACTTTATTGATTTCTGGTGGGCATAATATCTTTTTGACTGGGTAGCATCTTGTTAATGGAGAATACCATTCATTTTGCTTCTACTTAATAGCTGCTTGAACCATTAACTTAACCCATTGCTTAGATTTTGGAGACACCTTTCCCTTCCAATGTAATCTAAGGTAGATAGGCAATTTTGAGTCCAAAATGGTGGCTTTGGCCCTTTTTGTGGGTCTACAACAATTTCATCCTAATAAATGAAAACTGAAAAGCTTCTCTTTTTGATATGATGCAAATTGAAAAATTGTGTGCGAATTCTACAAATTAAAATAAAACGTGGAATAACTTTTCACGCTTCAGTAAATTAACTATTTTGAGTACTTAACTACTGAAGAAAATATTACTCAAATATAGCACTAATGTTTAAGGTGGTCAGTTATTTCACCTCTAATTGAAAATTTAAGTTAAAGACTTCCAAACACACGAGAGGAGTTTGGACAGACTGCTATATTGTAACATTAAACCTGTAAAAGAATGAACTTGCTGTTTAATTGCCTTGCTTGAGGACAATATTGCCAGTTATTACACACTTTGTTACCCTGATTATGAAAAAATTGGGACCTCATTTTTGCTTTACTTATTCATTCATGATGTTTTCCCTATGCATCTGTTGCCTTTTTCCTTCTGGTAAAAATCATGGGTCTGGAAAATGTCATTAAAGGAGCATTGTTGAATTACTGCAGTGCATGTTATGGAAGGTTCACACTGCTTCCATTGGGCATTGGTGCTTAAAGGAATGAGTGTTAACCATGATGTACATATTACTAGTTGCACTGGCTGCTTTGTCCTGGATGGTGTCAAGCGTTTTTGGAGTTGCTTACATCCAGACAGGAAGTATTCCTCTCACACTCTTGACTTTTTTTGTAAATGATGGACAACCATTAGGGAGACAGGAAGTGAGTCACTTGCTGCAGATTTCTGAGCCTGTGACCTGTTCTTGTAGATGCTGTATTTACATGGCTGCTCCAGTTCAGTTTTGGACTGATCATAAATCCTCGGATATTGATTGCCGGAAATTCACCAATGGTTAGACCATTGAACATCTGGAAATGATGACAAGATTTTCTCTTGATGGATTTGGCAATTGACTGACTTTTGTGTGAAACAAATGTTTCTCACTGCTTGTCAGCCCAAGCCTCAATGTTGTCAAGGACACAAACAGCTTTAGCATCAGAGGAGTCATAAAACATCCCACTTCCAACCTTGTGTTAGAGGGAAATTTGTGGAAGCAGCTGGCAGTGGTTGGGCCTGGGACACATCCTGAGGAATTCCTACAGTGATTTATTGGAATTGAGATGTTTGGCTGCTAACAAACAAGATGGTCTTCCTTTGTGCTCGATGTGACTGAAACCAATGATCAGTTCTTCTCTCCTGTTGATGCAAATTTTGCTCACTTCACTGATGCCAACCTTGACCAAATACTGCCTTGACATCAAATGCAGTCACTCACCCCCTACTTCTGGATTTGACATGTTTTTGTCCATGTTTGGTCCAAAGCTATTTTTTCAAAAAAAAGTCAGAGTCTGGCCCTGGTGGAAACCGATCCAAGTATCACCGAGCGCATTATTCCTTTGCAAGTGCCGCTTTCCAGAATAAAAGGCAAACCTTGTGCAAGAAGCAACATTTTCTTTCATTTGTTTTTAAATTTATTGCAATGGGTTTCAGAACTTGGATATTCAGGAACCTCTTGGTATTCGTTAGTTGGGTTATCATAAAGATGACTTTGGCAATTTAATAAGACCGTACATAAAATTTGTAAGTGGCACATTTGATTTTCTTCTTTACTTTGTTACTAACCTAACAATGGGGAAATCACCTGGTCTTTGGATTGTCTGACAGCTGACGTACACTGAAGATGCACTTAGATCAGGATGTTCATGGGGTCCATGTAGGAAATGACAAAAAGTTGAAACTATTTGAGGCAAATTACTCTGTACACCCTGGACTTTCTGTCGAAGTATTTTTGGACAGTTCTGCAGTAATTACCTTAAAGTTGTAAACAGATTAAATCTAGTCTGACACTTGAATAACTTCACCATTGACTCGGCTCACCCACCACCACCTTGACTCTTCTCAATCTGTTCCAAAATAATTCTATGCCCCACCAAAACCTCCATCCAATCTGACTGCCCTGCAAGACCAAACCCCATCGAGACCATTCAACCTTTGATTAATTTCCCTGACTCAAATAACCGTTTAAATCCAATGGGCCTGGGTTGAATATCCCTTCCAAATACACAACTAGCTGTTTGATCTGACCCATTTAGTCCCCCTGACTACCACACTGGCTTTACATTTCAAACTCCTTCACGTGACTAATCCACACGTCACTCCTGGTCCTACCTGCTTAACAACTTATTGAACTCACGTACACTACCTGCTTTGCTTCCCTACGTACCTAATAAGCTCACTCACATATTTACTCACATTCAAAGACTGTAAACCTGTGTAGATACAACCATATCCTCTCTTTTCCCAACTCTACTTTGCTCCAGTGGAGTTTCCAAGGGACATTGGACGTTTCTTTGAAAACCAGAATCAAAAGAATCTTGGAAGAAGTGTATAGCAGTGTCACATTAGGGAAATTTTACAAGCACAGTGACCATACCCCTTGTAACTGTCACTGCTTACAATCTCTGACTGGTTTTGAGATGCCAGATGAAAGTGATGTCGTTTTTTGTGATGAATTAAGGAGATTTGGGATTTATGAGAAACTTATTACCTGGAATGCAGAGCAGCATTTGCGGAAAATGGGTGAGTCTACCTATTGAAGTACATTGTCGAGGTAATGGGGAAAAAGAAGTTGGCTCTGAATCGAAGGTCAATTTACTGACCTCTTAGCTAAATGTAAGTCTGTTTCAGGTGGAATATAGAATCAAATAGTATGAAACAGCGAACAATTGTTTATATTTGACGAGGGCAATGGAGGTTGGATTAAATATCTATTTTGATCTGGAAGGGAATCCAAGATTATGATGGTAGATCTAGTAAATTACCAGGATTAGATAAGTAGCATCTAATAATGTTAAAGTAGTAAAGGTGGAAGTACTGGCAATGATTTTGTGATCCTGCTTTGGCTGTGAAGATAGTCCTCTGGCACTGGAGAATTGTAAATGTTCCAGCCTTGTTCAAGAGATGTAAGGCTCAGTCTTGCAACTGAAGTCAGCCTAAACTCTATGATGGAAAAGCTTTTTGAGATAATAATTTGGACCCATATTATTAGTCACTTTGGAAAATGAGAGTGAATTAAGGAAGGCTAACATGGCTTTTTTATAGTTAACTCCTGTTGAACCAACTTAAATTTGTTGGTGACAGCAAGGAAGGCTAGGGTCTGTCTATTTAATGACGTCTTGAACAAGAGACTTGTAAATTAAGTTAGAACTTGTAGAAAGCAGGAGACACTAATAATATAGATGGGTTGGTAGAGTGTTAGGAAATAAAAGATTGAGGAACTTCTGTGGTGGGGTTCCGTGAGGGTTATTGCTCGTACCCCTGCACTTCATGTTGTGTATTGATTGCCTATGCTTTCTGCAAGGCTCAGTTTCAGAATTTGTGCATGATCCAAGACTTGGAGGCATTGTGAGCTGTGAATACGATATAGGTAGTTTGCTAGAATGAGGAGACTAATGATGGGCAGGGTTCGATGCAGAGATGTGTGAAATGGTTCATTTAATTGAATTTAGAGAGTAATGTAAAATAAAAAGCTGCAACCTCTGTGCAGGAGCAAATGGACCTGAGGTTCCAATCTTTTGAGGTTGACAAGGTAGGTTGAGGGGACAGTTGAGTGGGTTATGGAGTTCAGGAACAACGCACTTGTCAAAATCTTTATAAAATGTTTGATGGTCTTGATTGGAGTTGCATGCATTTCTGGACACTATACTTTGGGAGGATTGCTAATGCTTTGGAGAAGATGCAGAGAAGATTCAGAAGTCTAGTTTTGGGAATGAGGAAATTCATTGCAGTTGGAGAGGTTGGGATTCCTCCATGGAAAAGAGGTGACTGGGGGGGTTATTTGGTGGAGTTGTTCACAGTTGTGAATGACCTGGACTGATTGGATGAGGAGGAATTACTCCTCCTTGGGGCAATAGAAAATAGGAAGATGGCAATTTACAGTGATTGCAATTTGCAAAAGAAGCAATGGCAGTGGAAGGCTTTTTTTTTTTTTAATGTGCCAAATGGTTTGGATCTGGAATTTACTGTCACAGTGATGGAGGCAGATTCAGTCATGGTTTTCAAAAGAGTAATTAGTCATTTTCTGAAGAAGAATATTTTGTATTGCTGTGGAGAAAAGGTGCGGAAGTGGCACTAGTTGAAGTATTCCTGCAGAGGGCCAGTACAAACAAGTGAAGAACTTTTTTTTTTGTTTTGAACTAATTTTGAGTCTATGAAAGTCTGAAATAAAAGTGAATCTTACAGCCTGTCAGATTGCACCTAAAAGACAGAAACATATTCAACTTTGGGAGAACAAAACATGTGTCGCGCTCTCCAACTCTTATAAAAGAATTGTTAAGTAATGTGAGGGTGATAGTGTCAGTATTCTCTACTGTGTTGAAATTAACTGCAGATATGTTTGAAGGGCCCAGAGTTTTAAATTTTGGTTTGATATGCTGAGACCTGCATTGCTTGTCAGATTCCAGTATTCTTTCCAAGGAGACAATCCAGGTAGCACACTGCTTAACACAGCTGCATCACAGTGCCAGGGACCTGGGTACACTTCCAGATGTGAATTGGTTGATGGAGGATGTTTTATTTGCTTGTTAATAAGAGTACTAAAAGTAAATAGCATAGGATCAGCTTGCATTTTTTCCAAGCATCCCATACTGTGATAGGTAGTGTGTTTCACACATTTTGTTCGACACAAACTAGGCATTTCCTCATTGTTTGTCTTGCAACCGATTTTTGAATTTTTTATCAAACAAGTCAGTTCCAGGAGTCATCCCAGCAGCCAAATTATGTTCAGTATTTATTTTACTGGTGCTTAACCAAAGAGTTGTTTGTTTATTGTGCTTTTTTTCATAGTACTCTTTAGATTGACATTTTCTGACCAATAATTTGGAACAAATAACCTGAATCTTGAGTCTGTTCTGCCTAGGCTGCTCATGAGGAATTTTCAAAGTCAAAACAATCAAACACAGATGCTAATCAGAGGGAGGAAATACTCAAGAAGTTAGCAGCGGGCCATGATCAGTTTGTTGAACTTGTTGGTAACTTGAAAGAAGGAACACAGGTGAGATTTTTCATGTTTTATTGGTTTAAAATTTTACCTGTTGCCATTCTGCTATCATTAAACATCTCAGTGCACTGATAATTTTAAAAAGATCAATTTTGAATTTGTAGAATGCTTTCAAGTTCAGATATTTTAAAGTGATTTAACACAGCTTTAGCTTGAAAGTTTAATTTCTATTATGACTCATTTTGCAATTTTTTGCTGCAAAATATAAGACCATCTTATTGAGAAGGTTATCCAAAATTAATTGTGCTCACAAAAGCTATTTAAGGTTGTGGGAAATGAGGGAAGTGATTGCTGGGTCCCGGAGGTTGGCTAATGTGGTACCACTATTTAAGAAAGGAGTAAGGAAAAGCCAGGGAGCTATAGACTGCTGAGCCTGATGTCAATGTTGAATGGAATCCTGAGGGACAGAACTTACATATACATATTGAAAGGCAAGGACTGATTCTGGGTAGTCAACATGGCTTTGTGCGTGGAAAATCATGTTTTTGAAGAAGTAACAAAGAGGATTGATGAGGGCAGAAGGGTGGCCATGACCTATATGGAGTTCAGTAAGGCGTTCGACAAGGTTCTCCATGGGATACTGGTGAGCGCGATTACATTTCATGAAATACGTTGAGATCTAGCCATTTGGATGTAGAACTGGCTCAAAGGTAGAAGATAGAGGGTGTTGGTGGATGGTTGCTTTTCAGACTGGAGGCCTGTGACCAGTGGAGTGCCACAAGGATCGGTGCTGGGTCCACTACTTTTCATCATTTATATAAATGATTTGGATGTGAGCATAAGAGGTATAGTTAGTAAGTTTGGAGATGACACCACAATTGGTGGTGTAGTGGACAGTGAAGAAGGTTACCTCAGATTACAATGGGATCTTGATCAGTTGGGCCAATGGACTGAGGAGTGGCAGATGAAGTTTAATTTAGATAAATGTGAGATGCTGTATTTTAGAAAAGCAACTCAGCAGAGCTTGTACACTTAATGGTAAGGTCCTGGGGAGTGTTGCTGAACAAAGAGACCTTGGAGTGCAGGTTCATAGCTCCTTGAAAGTAGAGTCGAAGGTAGGTAGGCTGGTGAAGAAGGCGTTTGGTATGCTTTCCTTTATTGGTCAGAGTATTGAGAACCGGAGTTTGAAGATCATGTTGCGGCTGTACAGGACGTTGGTTAGGCCACTTTTAGAATATTATGTGCAATTCTGGTCTCCTTGCTATCAGAAGGATGTTGTAAAACTTGAAAAGGTTCAGAAAAGATTTACAAGAATGTTGCCAGGGTTGGAGACATTGAGCTATAGGGAGAGGCTAAATAGGCTAGGGCAGTTTTCCCTGGAGCATTGGAGGCTATGGGGTGACCTTAGAAGTTTATAAAATCATGAGCATGGATAGGATAAATAGATAAAGTCTTTTCCCTGGGGTGGGGGAGTCCAGAACTAGAGGGCATAGGTTTAGGGTGAGAGGGGAAAGATATAAAAGTGACCTAAGGAGTAATGTTTTCACGCAGAGGATGG
Source organism: Chiloscyllium plagiosum (assembly GCF_004010195.1). NCBI lineage: Eukaryota > Metazoa > Chordata > Chondrichthyes > Orectolobiformes > Hemiscylliidae > Chiloscyllium > Chiloscyllium plagiosum. The sequence goes on along the minus strand of NC_057713.1, from coordinate 107,550,934 downwards.
TGCGTGTATGGAATGAGCTGCCAGAGGAAGTGGTGGAGGCTGGTTCAATTACAACATTTTAAAAGGCATCTGGATGGGATATGGGTGAAGTGCTGGCAAATAGGACTAGATTAGGTCAGGGTATCTGGTGGGCATAGATGAGTTGGATCAAAGGGTCTGTTTACATGCTGTATACCTCTGACTCTAAGAAGGTTCCAGATTTCAAATAATTAGCTCAAACATAAGCAGAATTTGTGTAGCTGCAATAGTGCCCTTTCAGGAGTGCACCATTTGTTGGTAAAGAAGTATCAAAACAATTGGAGGAATCAGACTCACTCAATTGAGTTCCCAAGCGCTGTATTATCTTTAAATAAACTTGAATCCTGAATGCTGAGGTACTCAACAGCTTGAGGCAGCATCTATTCAATCACTTCAAAGGAACATTTTTATCAGAAATTGCACATAAGTAGGGATCTTCATTGACATGAGAGGTTGAATGCATCCATGAAGGATACAGCCTTCTCTTCTAACTAGTATCAGTTGCAGGATTCAATGACAGAACTGTTGGTATTAAAAACCCCACTTGCCATTGAAGTAGCTACTTTAAAATTAGACATTATTCTGTTGTATTTTTCTACTTTTATGACCATAGGAGATAACTCAGTGAATTCATAGCAATAACATCAGTAAGATGAGATTGGACCAGTCAGCCATATGACATACTAATTTGTATAAGTATCTCTCCTTTGTAGTTTTACAATGGAATCACTGAACATCTCCTGAAATTCCAAACAAAATGTACTGATATTGTGTTTGCTCGTAAAACTGAGAGAGATGAACTTTTGAAGTAAGTGAATGTTTTCTATTTTTCTACAATATTCTTAACCATTTTGGGTGATGTTCATTTTTTGACAATTATTCTTATATTTTTGCTATTCAGTAATTATTTACTGCTGTGTGGTAATCTGGTTTCATTCGGCCTTGCAAAGATATTATAATTGTCAGTCCAGGGAAATTTTTTTTTTTTGTTTAGTGCTGCTTCAAGCAGTACTATGCAGGCTTGCATCAGTTCACAAGAAGCACTGCAATCTTCAATGATATCTATGAAGAGTGCTGCCTGGACTGTAGCATTAACCCATGTCATTCCTTGCTCCTGAAACTGCATAGCAACAGTATACAAATACATTTCTCCTCTCCAGCATTCCAGTCTTTTTCCAAGTGCTGCGATTAAATTTATGACTCAAGGTTAGGATAGGACCAGTGTTTTCACGTACAATTAAGAAGAGTAAATAGGTGATGAAACAGGAAATTCAGAACAAAGGCACCCAACTGTAGTGATTAGAAATACTTTACCCCTGACAATTCATTCCTCTAATGTGGACTATTTTAACAGCAGATGGGGGTAACATTTGCAAATGAAAAAAAGGAAATGGCAGACAACAGAGAAAATACTATACAACATCTGAGGGAAGTTTCTAATGTATCGAAGATGGAGCTCACTAAATTTAAAATAACAGCAATGTTATGTTAGTTTTTAGTACCTTCCTTTCTGACTAAATCACAAGACTTGACGGTTTTTATAAAAGTTTTGAAGAAAATGAGTGAAAATCATAAGTTCTTTTGAGCTGTAATCTTCTGAAGCAGTTTTCATTTCAAAAATTCTCTACATTTTGGAAAATAACAAAAGTAAGTATTATTTAAGAAAGGTGACAGTGAGAACCACACAACTATAGACTTGTTAGTCTAGCATTAGATCTGGCAAGTTATTGCAATCTTGAATAAAGAACAATGATTTATTGTTGTCACGTACTGAGATATAGTGGAAAGTGCCGCTTTGTGTACTGTGCAGGCAGATCGTGTCACACAAAATGCATCAGTGTTGTAGTATAACAGAGTGCAGAAAAGTGTTAGAGCTGCAGGGAGAAAGATCATAATTAATATTTGCGAGGTTAATTCAGAGGTCTCATAATAGCAGGGAAGACACGGATCTTGAATCCGTTCGTATTTTTTATTCAGACTTCTATATCTTCTGCACAGTGGAAGAGAGTATAACTGGGGTGGAAAGGGTCTTTGATTATGTTGGCTGTTTTCCCGAGGCAGTGTGAAATGTAGATTGAGTCATCGGATGGACTATTGGTTTGCACGATGGACTGGGCTGTGTTCATGACTCTGTAGTTTCTTGCAATCTTGGGCAGAGCAGTTGCATTTAGATAAGATGCATCCTATCGTGCTTATGTAAAAATGGTCATGTCCACAAGACTTATCAAATTTCCTTCGCTTCCCGAGGAAGTGGAGATGTTGTGCTTTCTTGACTGTTGTGTCAACATGGGTGGACCAGGGCAGATGGTTGGTGATCATTACTCCAAGGAACGTGATGCTGTCTATCATTTCCACCTCACAACCATTGATGCAGACAGGGGCATGCCCTCCACTTGGCTTGCTCAATGACCTGCTCTTTCACTTTGTCGACATTGATGGAGAGATTGTTGTCTTTACACCATGCTGCTAATCGCTCAATCTCTTTCCTGTATTCTGCTTTGTTGTTTGAGGTACGACCTACAATAGTCTTGTCATCAGCAAACTTAGTGATGCAGGGGTAGAATTTGGCCACACAGTCGTGGGAGTGTCAGGAGTATAATAGGGGGTTGAGTACACAGCCTTGCAGGGCACTGGCGTTGAGGATTATGGTGCAGGAGATGTTACCTATTCTTACTGATTGCAGTCTATGGGTCAGGAAGTTGAGGATCCAGCTACATAGAATGTAGAGAAATCTGAACTGAGAGAAAGTCTTTGAGGGATTATTACAAGTATCACATAGGAGGAAACCAAATTATTTAGTTAGTTCAGTAATAACTAATGAACAGAGGAATGTCTTTGGACGTAGGACAAAACAGTGCACACTAGCTCAATTAATGTTTCTAACTCGGTTGGTTTTGGTAGAAAAGGGTAAAAATAATTATATGGAACCAAAGTAGGTGGATGGAGTTAAGATGCAGAGCAGTCATGACTTGTTTGAGCGATGGAACAAGTTCCAGGAGCTGAATATCTTACTGCTATATTGAGTTGGCAGCAGATTTTATTCTGTCATATAAGGAATAAAGCAGCTTTAAAACATTTGGTAACAACATGATTTTGAGACATCCCACACAGATGCTTGCACTCACTTATCTTTTACCTGAATCTGGTTTTATGCAGTTGGGAAATGTGACTTAACTCTGTAACGAAAAAGACAAACTTAGATATTCAGGTTCATACTTTTTTTTTTGTTCTCTTTGTGTTAGGGATTTACAACAGAGCATAGCTAGAGAACCCAGCGCTCCTAATATTCCAGCGGTACCTGCATATCAAATTGCTGCTTCTGTTGGAGGAACCACACCAGCTGTTCCAACTCCTGCACCCAGAACTGTATTTGTAAGTAGACTGATCAGAATAATTGTGGTAAATATCAGTTGAGAATTATGTATTGGAAGCATATAAACTTGTTCAGCTCAGGTTGATATTTTACAAAGCAATTTATCTAAAGTCAACTCAAATCATATCAGGTTTTGGAACTTAAAGCCCAAGTTATGTTCATATCTCGTTTCTAGGTTGTTTTTGTTAATCGATTTAAAAACATTGCACTGGAACCTGACCATGTCAGTGAAGCTAGTTGTCATCTCAGAATGAAATAATCATTGTGTTGCCTTTGGTTGCAGGCCTTTTTGAGGAGACTCTAAAATTTAAACTTTGTTTTGGGCACACAGCTGCAAATATGCACATCATTAAAGCTTCTCCAGTTTATATTTTTTCAAATTTACTCAGAACTGAAGACTTCGCAAAAAATAACTGGAAGATATTCCTGTTTAATTTTTAAGTAACTCAGTCATTTACTAAAGTTACTCATCAGGTCTTAATACAGATTTTAAATTTTTTTCAGATAAATTAATTTGGAGCTGTATTAAACAAACCACAAATGTTCTTCTCCTGCTGCTCCAACTATAGCAAAAGCAAGTGAAGCATACTACAAGCCTGATACATGATGTTAAGTTAGAGAGTCATACTGATCTACAGCATGGAAACAGGCCCTTCAGCCCAACTTGCCCATACCGCCTGGGTTTCACTATTTAAACTAGACCTATTTGCCTGTGTTTGGTCTCTCCACACCTGTCCCATCTATGTACCTGTCTAAATATTTCTTAAATTCGCTTCCACCCTATCTCTGGCAGTCCATTCCAGACACTAAACACCCTCTGTGTGGGAAAAATTGCCCCTGGAACCTTTTGTATCTCTCCCCTTAAACCTCTACCATGGGGAAAAGCAGTTGGCAATCTACCTTATCTGTGCCTCTCATTATTTTATAAAACTCGATAAGGTCATCCTTCAGTCTCTTCCACTCCAGGGGGAAAAAGTCCCAGCCTATCCAAATTCTCCTTATAACTCAAACTTTCCAGTCCAGGTAGTATCCTCGCAAATCTTTAATGTACTACTTCTAGTCTAATCATATTCCTTCTATAATAGGCAATCAAAACTGCATACAGTACTCCAAATGTGACCACACCAACATCTTGTACAGCTGCAATAAGATTCCCAAGTTGTATACTCGGTGCTCTGCCTGATGAAATCAAGCATATTGCAAGCCTTCTTCACCACTCTAACTGTGACTCCATTTTCAAGGAGCTATGAACCTGTAATGCAAGATCTTTGTTCTATAACACTTCCCAAGGCCCTACCATTGACTATGTAAGTCCTACCCTAGTTTGCTTTACTAAAATGCAACACCTATCATTTATCTAAATGAGACTCCATCTACCATTCCTCAGTCCAATAGCCCAGTTAATCAAGGTCTCGCTGCATTCCCAGATAACCTTCACTGTTCACCAGTCTTGGTGTCATCCACCAACATAGTAACCATACGTCCTAAATTCTCTAAATCATTTATATAAATGATATTATATCGTAATAGTTGCTTATTAGTGTATATTAGTAAGTGCTTTTGAACATAGGTTCCAACATTGACTTTGATTCTGAGTTCTTGAATTTGCAATTGTGAGTTGGTTGACTATGGTCAGTAATGTCTGTGAACAGCCAAAGAGGCGTGCAGTTTGGAATGATGTACCAGTCATTGGGATATATGGCCTGCAAACCTGTTATCTCACCAGCACCGACATTGATAAATTACATTGTTCATTTATGTGGTAGACAGAATATTTTTGCCTTGACAATATCGTATCAATACTAGTTGTGTTTCTACTGTAAAATGTTTGTTTCACTCGTTCATATTTTTGAGACTTAAGTCAGGTAGATTGAATACTGCTCAGCTTAGAGGAACTTTGAGGCCAATTTTATAGCTTGTGGAACTGTACAAATCATTGGTTCCCATGGAACTTGTTGGAAAAAACTAATTATTGTGAGCCACTAAAATTTCTTTGGTCTCTTGAGTTTTAGAACATAGAACAGTACAACACAGAACAGGCCCTTCAGCCCACAATGTTGTGCCGACCATTGATACTCATGTAAGGTAAACCTAATGTACGAACCCTCAAATTTCTGTGACCATATGCATGCCCACCAGTCTCTTAAATATCCCCAATGACCTCGCTTCCACAACTGCTGCTGGCAACGCATTCCATGCTCTCTCAACTCTCTGCGTAAAGAACCCGCCTCTGACATCCCCTCTATACTTTCCGCCAAACAGCTTAAAACTATGACCCCTCGTGTTAACAATTTCTGCCCTGGGAAAAAGTCTCTGGCTATCAACTCTATCTATGTCTCTCATTATCTTGTACACCTCAATTAGGTCCCCTCTCTTCCTTCTTTTTTCCAATGAAAAAAGTCCGAGCTCAGTCAACCTCTCTTCATAAGATAAGCCCTCTGTTCCAGCCAGCATCCTGGTAAACCTCCTCTGAACCCTTTCCAAAGCATCCACATCTTTTCTATAATAGGGCAACCAGAACTGGACGCAGTATTCCAAGTGCGGTCTAACCAAAGTTTTATAGAGCTGCAACAAGATCTCACGGCCCTTAAACTCAATCCCCCTGTTAATGAAAGCCAAAACACCATATGCTTTCTTAACAACCCTGTCCACTTGGGTGGCCATTTTAAGGGATCTATGTGCCTGCACACCAAGGTCCCGCTATTCGTCCACAGCGCCAAGAATCCTGGCTTTTAATCCTCTACGCCACTTTCAATTTTGACCTTCCAAAATGCATCACTTCGCGTGGTCCAAGTTGAACTCCATCTGCCACCTCTCAGCCCATCTCTGCATCCTGTCAATGTCACGCTGCAACCTACAACAGTCCTCTATACTGTCAACGACACCTCCAACCTTTGTGTCGTCTGCAAACTTGCTCACCCATCCTTCAATCTTCTCATTCAAGTCATTAATAAAAATTACAAAGAGTAGAGGCCCAAGAACAGAGCCCTGTGGAACACCACTCACTACTAACTTCCAGGCAGAATACTTTCCTTCCACTACCACTCACTGTCTTCTGTCGACCAGCCAATTCTGTATCCAGACAGCTAAATTTCCTGTATCCCATTCCTCCTGACCTTCTGAACGAGCCTACCATGGGGACTTTTGCCGACTTTTGAAAAGTCCATGGGGACTTTTGAAAAGTGGGGAACCTTTTCAAATGCCTTGGTGAAGTCCATATACACCACATCCTCCACTGGACCCTCATCAACTTGTCTAGTAACATTCTCAAAGAACTTGATAAGGTTTGTGAAGCATGACCTGCCCCTCACGAAGCCATGTTGACTGCATTTAATCGAGCCATGCTCATCCAGATGGTCATAAATCCTATCCCTCAGAATTCTTTCTAACACCTTGCAGATGACAGACGTGAGTTTGACTGGTCTGTAACTGCCAGGGATTTCCCTATTTCCTTTCTTGAAGAGAGGAATTACATTTGCCTCCCTCCAGTCCTCGGGTACGACTCTGGTGGAGAGCGAGAATGCAAAAAGATCTTCGCAAGTGGCAAAGCAATCACATTTCTCACTTCCCAAAGCAGCCGAGGACAAATCTGGTCTGGCCCTGGCGACTTGTCAATCTTAATTTGTCAAAATTTTCGGCACATCAGCTTCCTCAATCTCTATCTGTTCCAGCATGCTTACCTGCTCCTCAATGGTATCATTCACTACAAGGTCCTTTTCTTTAGTCAAGACAGAAGCAAAAAAACTCATTTAGGGCTTCCCCTACCTCCTCAGACTTTATACACAAGTTCCCTATGCTATCCCTGATCTTTCTTTGATCATTCTCTTATTCCTCATGTACATGTAAAGTGCCTTTGGATTCTCCCTAATCCTTCCTGCCAAACCTTTTTCGTGCCTCCTCCTGGCTCTCCTCAGACCATTTTTGAGCTCCTTCCTCGCCTGCCTGTAATCCTCTAGAGCTGAGCAAGACCCTTGCTTCCTCCACCTTACGTAAGCTGCCTTCTTTCTTTTGATGAGAAGCTCCTCCGCTCTCGTCATCCAAGGTTCCTTTATCTTGCCCCTTCTTGCCTGTCTCAGAGGAACACATTTATGCATCACTCGTAACAACTGTTCCTTAAATAATCTTCACATGCTTATAGTGCCCTTTCCATGGAGCAATTGCTCCCGGTCCATGCTTCCCAACTCATGTCTGATAGCATCATAGTTTCCTTTTCCCCAGTTAAATATCCTCCCATTGTGCCTGTTTCTCTCCTTCCCCATAGCTATGTAGAATGTGAGGCAGTTTTGATCACTATCACCAAAATGCTCTCCATCCGCAAGATCTGACACCTGCCCCAGCTCATTGCCGAGCACCAAATCCAAAATGGCCTCTCCCCTCATTGGCCTGTCAACGTACTGAGTTAGAATTAATTTGCAACTATTGTTTAAAGATAAATTAACAATCTTCTGTGAAATCTGAATATTTCTCCCGTGAATAAAATTTTGTCCTGCTTTCTGACCGCAATCTTAATGTTTGAAAGATTTTTTAAAACAAATGTGAGTGTAGTATCATCTAGCTTTTAATTAGAATTTGGGATGACCACTCAAAATACATCTTTGACTTATCACTTGACCCCCTTCTTTTCAAATTATTAATCTATGTGAAATTGACCAATTCGTCTTTTTCAAATGTCTGCCCATTTTGAATGCACCAACACAATCAAGTTTATTATCCTGTATGTCTTTTGTGCAATATAATTTATTGTTTGTTTGCAAGAATTTTTACATTTGAAGATTCCAGGATAATTTCCGATAGTCCATTCAAGCCACATGGAGTCAGAATATTGAGGCTGTATCTAACTTATGATCATGTCCAATAACACTTTTTTTTTGTATTGACAGCAGAATCTCATGAAATTACTGTATGTTATGGTGTCCTTGTCTTGTAATATTCTCTTTAGTCACATTCAAAGTTGTTCTTTTTTCCAGCCATCCAAACCTGAACCTCCTGAACCTGACGCATCTTCATCCACTGGTGGTTGTGAAAATGTAGCTAGTTTTTAACTTTGTAATTTATTTTTAATACTTTTTGTTGTGTATGTGTGATGGCACAAGAGTTCAGACAGAATCATTATCCCATTTCTAAATTAGGCTTGGAAGAGGATTTATTATTTCTGGATCGAAAACATGTGACGTCAAAAAGAGAATTGAAATATTTTTTTTTGGAGAATACTTCAGTTAGCTTTTATTTGTAGTTCAGTTATACAGTACACTGTTAAATGAACAATTTGTTATTAATGGAAACAAAAAATTTTGGAAATGCACATGAATCTGCATATGAAAGGGAAATTTTAGATTGTTAGCTAAAAATAGGCAAAAAGCTAAAAATGCACCAAGTAATCATTTGTAAAGGAGGAACCAATTAGATTATAATTCTACTGACTGATATCAATATACCGAAAAGTGTAAATTGCCATATGTAACAGTCATCTTGGACAGATACAAACTTTTGTGTTTTACATCAATGCTATTACCTCTTGATGTACAAACCTTGAGTAGTTGCCATAGCATACCAGGTTTGAAAGTTCCAGTCTTATCTCTGACAGCACCAGTACAGTGTCAGTGGTTTCAAAGTAACAAAAGGAAAAGAGACAGTGAGAATTGAAATCTACTGTGAGAATCTGGCAGAAGTATTGAGAAGACAACCAAGGTGTCAAGTTTGATTAGATTTCCTACAGTGTGGAAACAAGCCCTTTGGCCCAACATGTCCACATCAACCCTCCGAGGGGTAACCCGACAGGACTCATTTCCCTACATTTACCCCTGACTAATGCACCTAACAGTATGGGCAATTTAGCATGGCCAATTCACCTAACCTACACATCTTTTGGAATGTGGGAGGAAACCAGAGCACCGGGAGGAAACCCATGCAGACACAGGGAGAACGTGCAAACTCCACACAGATAGTCGCCCAGAGTGGGAATCAAACCCAGGTCCCTGGCACTGCGAGGCACCAGTGCTTACCACTGAGCCACCATGCTGCCCTAGTTCCTGATTCCATGCTTTGATCAGAGAATTTAAATCCTAAAAGAAAGAAATAAGGTTATTTTAAGCTTTTTGAAATGTGAGTGTGTGAAAGACTGTATGAAAGTGATGAGATTGACATTGGTGCAGGTCATTTCAATTGAAGAACCGTAATTAAACAGCCACCACGTGCACGCATTTTTTTTTAACCTCTTCTTTATCTATCACTTCCATCTGTTAATTTTCTGTCAGTCCTCCTGTAATGTCTGTTTCTCTCTATCAACAAGTCATTTCACCTTTATTTTCTTCTGTGAATATTCATCCATTAATCTCCCTCACTCATACAGATAAGTGACTGTATCTGCCACGTTATTTGTTCAGCCATCATTCACCAAATCTGGGTCCCTCATCAAATATAATTGAAAGCAAGATTTCCCTATTTCATACTCCATTCTCTTTGAAATAAAGACAACATTCCGTTTACCTTCCCTATTACCTACTGAACTTGAATGTTATTTTTTGTGATTTATGCAGAAAGATCCCCGGATACCTCTGTGTGCAGCTTTCTGTGCTTTTTCCCCATTTATATAATATTCATTTCTTCTTCCACTTACCAAAGTGCATAAGCACACATTTTTCTCACATTTATATTCCAGCTGCCACGTTTTTGCCACTTGCGGACCCAGTTATCATCACCACTTATCTTTTTAATTACTTTTATGTCACTCCCAAATTTAATTTTGGCACTCTTACTAGTTGCTATCTGAAAATCCTCCCCTTATCCTAACTGTCTTTTGCGCATTATTAAACTCTCTCTATCTGTGGGAATGTGCTACCTCATCTTAAGGTACCACACATCAGGCTACTTATCAAATGCCCTTTGGAAATCAAATACCTTACATATACAAGTTCACCATATCCTGCTTGTTACCTCCTCAAAATAAATTTCATTCTTTCTTATTCCCTCCTTGGTCCAAATTTCTCCCTAACATCTAAACCTCCACCCTGAAACCTTTGTTTCCAATCTGTGTTTCTCCCTCAGTCCAAGTACCCAATCTTCCAACATTCCACCCATCTTAATACTCTATCCTCAGTGTGTTCTCTGTCCTCCAGTCCAGTTTAAGCCAGTGCAATCCCTTGCTTGGTATTTCTCTTTGTTGTCATCTGGTTCAGGTTCCACTTCACTTTGGGATGGTGTCATGAAATGGGGAGGGGGTGTTGCTGCAGTGTAGAAATTAAAATGGGAATTTCTCCCATGCTGTAAATGCAATGTGTATAGGATTCATTGCCCAGTCTTGAAAACAGCCTAATACAAGTTAATTGGGACTCTTCCATGAGCTCTAATGGCTAATTACTTCACAAACACAACAAAAGTATCCAATAATTAATGTAAAATACTGCAATTTTTTTTGTCCATTGATCTAACCATTCTTCTGTGTGCATGGTGTAAGCAGGTTTGGTTTTGCAGTAAGTAGTTTACAAAGGAAAGCTTTGAAATATGAGAATGCATACTAGTGTCCAACTTTGCTACTTAATGGCAGCTAAAAGTCCTGTTACTATCGTTGCTGTTTGACTTGCATTTGTAAACAGTGCAATGTAAGTTTCTTAAATCATTGCCAACAAAACGACAACTATTGGATGAATAACAATAAATTATGAATGCCTTATTTCTCCAAAATACTTCTGGTACCTATGAAATTAAGCTTGTGAAATAATTGATTGTGACAGAGTTGGACCATACTGTTGGAACAATCTTTATTATGGGTGGTGGTGTAGATATGTTTATAGAAAATAATTGTTGGTGGATATTGTTAGAATTGTGGTTTGCTGGGAATATTCTTTGTATTTAAATGCTTTGTGTATGTTCAGCCCATAGGAAGTAGTATTATAAAATGGCTTTATTTTTAATGTGCTCTTCAATCTCATTTCAAGCCCTCTTTGTTTACAGCAACCTAAACCTCAACCTCCTGCACGGCCCCCACCTCCATCTATTGGATCCAATGTTGCAACTCCTACAACCACAAACACCCCTGCTGTTCCTGCTCCAGTTGCTTCTGTTGGGGGCGCTGGTGTGCTAACACAAGCCCAGGGACCTCCGTATCCTACATACCAAGGATTTCCTGGGTAGGTTTTGACTGAGTTTAGTATTGTCAATCTAAGTGTAAACCATCGTTTTTTTAGAATGAAATAATTGCATTGATTGGAAAAGGTAAAAGTTTTTGTTTTGATTTAGTTGTTCCAGGCTTTTCTTGCAATGCTGTACTTAATTCTAGGTTGAAAGAAAAGTTGGGGAGTTGGTGTTTACACTTGAACTTCTGTCAATTAAGTATACTTTCCGTGCTACTTGAAAATGCGCGTTTGGATTTAGAAGCATTCTCATTCTAGTGCAAAACTATTTCTGCTAAATATGCTTAAGGGCCAAGGACCAGTTGCAAAGTTTGATGAATAAATGCTATTCAGTTTGTAATACAGAGGAACCTTGATTGTCCAAAGGGGACATGTGGGGGAGTATTTCATTCGGTTAATCAAATTCCAGATAATTGAATGCCAGATAGCATTGTATAGCAGAGCATCGGGACATGCTTGGACAATCCAGTATTCGAATAATTGAATGCTGGATAATCGAGGTTCCTCCATAGAGTGTCTTTGGCTTCCCTGCATCACTTGATGTGATATATATTCTGACATATTCAAGGAACTATGTAGAGTGTCCCTCGGTATCTCCATTCAACAGCACTCCCCAGGACCCTGCCATTAACTGTGTAAGACCTGCCCTGGTTTGTCTTACCAAAGTGCAATGCCTCACATTTATTTAAATTAAATTCCCATCTACCATTCCTTGGCACACTTCAAGATCCTGTTGAACTCTTAGATAACCTTCTTCACTGACCACTATACCACCAATTTTGGTGTCATCTGCAAATTAACAAACTTTGCCTCCGATACAGAGGAACCTCTGTTATCTGAATACCAATTATCCGAAAATCAGATTATCCGAAGGAGATCTCAAGGTCCCGACAGAAACATTACATCAACACTGTTTCCCACAGTGAATCGTGTCTTTTGTTTACAATGATTAAACAGGCACCGTCTCCAAATGACTGACCTCCCACCCTGTCTCTCCCCACACTTTCCCTGGAGCCCTACAGAGGGGTATACTCTAACCACCCCGCCCACCCCCAGATAATCTGACCAACATTGTCCTGTACATGGCAAACGTGGAACCTGTCAAAAAGGTGCAATCAAAAGTTGTGTGTGTAGCTGTGGTTGTATGTGTGCGCGCGCTATTTAGAGACTTACCCCACAAAGGCAGCGACGGCGGCAGCAGCAGTCTTATTTTTGGTGTACAGTCTGGCTGCCTGGGAGAGGGGGCGGGGTTGGACAGGGTTTTGTGGGGGGGGGGGGGGGGAGAGGAATGGGGTTGGGTGGGATTACAGGCCGGGGCATGTGGGGGGTGTTGGGAGCGGGGTCTCGCGCACTGTGTGCTGCTGCAGTCTCCTGAACGGGAGCAGACTTTTAAAAAAAATCCAAGCCCCGGAAGAAAGGCATTTAATCGATTAACTGCATAATCAGTTATCGAACAAAGTAGTGCCTGCCCATCTCGTTCGGATAATCGAGGTTCCCTTGTATTCGCATCCAAATTGTTTATTTAAATGACAAACAACTGTGCACCCAGAACCAATTCTTGTGCATACCACTACAGGCCTTCAGTCTGAACAACCCTCTACCAACACTTGCTGCCTCTGACTGTTAAACCAGTCTAGTATCCCTGGATCCTGTGATATATTATTACTAACCAATCCACAATGTGGAACCTTTTCAAAAGTCTTGATGAAACCATGTAGGTAACTATGTGCCTGCAATTGCATGGGAATCCAACAGGAATCAATTCTGACACAGGAAAATAATTGAATTTGCAGGATCTGAATTTTAAAACTTGTACACATGAAAGGATGCATTAAAAATGAGAAAAGCAGATTTTGCTGAACAGCATAGAATCCCTACAGTATAGAAAAAGGCTATTGAGCCTGACTGATCCTCCAAAGAGCATCACGTCCAGACCCATTGTGTTTCATAACCTTTTACCATGTTATAAATATTGAAATGCATAAGAAATGCATTGACAGATCTCAATAAAAGTTCAGTATGATTTTTGTCTCCCCATTGTTGACAGGCCTTTTCAGGGATGACAGGAATCAGGGTCTTTGAAGATTTCTGGTCCTATAACAACTCACTAATGGTATTTGTATCAATTATAAATGAAGGGAGAAGTTCATTTAATTTAACTTTTATCTAAAACTGCAAGTGCATTCTTTTATAAAAGTCCCATCCTGCCCTTTAATCCCACGCCATCCTAAATCACTTTATGTTCAGTGGATCACATTTACTGTACTTGACAAAGAAATGTACTCTGTCAAAATGAGCATTTTGTAAGCCAATGGTATCCAATATTTTCCCCCTTTATTCTTGAATGTGGGCATCACAGGCCAGCATTCATTAACATTCCCTCGTTGCTCTTGAACAGAGTGGCTTGCTATGGGCCACTTTAGAGATAAATTAGAAATCAGCCAAATTAATGTGAATTTTGAGTCACATCAAGGCTAGATCAGATATGGATTGAAGATCCTTTCCCTAAAAGTTATTACAAATCAAATGGGATATTATGACAGCTGTTGATTATTTCTTGGTCATGATTACGAAGACCAGCTTTCACAAAAAAATTCAGATTCCACCAGCTGTCGTGTGTTTTTAAACTTATCCCCAAAATGTTAGCCTATTTTCACCATATGACTCAAATCAAATCTATTAACCTTCTTTTAAAATGCTTAACAATTATTTTAAGTTCACTGCTTCATTGAAGTGTTAGAAAAGAGCATTTGAGTCTCTCAATCAGAAGATCAGGCAGTTAGTAGTGCACTATTTTCAGAAATACATGGATCAGTGATATAATGTAATCCTTAAAATAGTACTAATGTGATGCTATGGGATAGCTTTGGACGAGTTGTCTTCTGGCTGCATAGCTTTGTCCTTTACACGGCCACCTTTTTCATAGTAGAGCCCCTGCAGTGTTGAAGCAAGCCATCCAGCCCATCAACTGCACAACGACCCTCCGAAGAGCATTCCACCCAGACCCACCCCCCTACCCTACCTCTGGATTTCCCGTGACTAATCCACCAAGCCTGCCAATCCCTGGATACTATTGGCAATTTAACATAGCCAATCCATCTAACCCACGTATCTTTGGCCTGTCGGAGGAAACTGAAGCATCTGGAGGAAATCCACACAGACAGAGGGAGAATGTGTATACTCCATACAGACAGTTGCCCAAAGCTGCATTGAACTCTGGGTCCATGGTATTGAAGCAACAGTGCTAACCGCTAAGCCACCATGCTGTCCCACAGTGCATTTGATACAGTACATTTTTGATGCAGTGCATTTATTTGTTTTGGGAGTAGAAGTATGAAAAGTATGATGCACTGTGTGTTGTAAAAACAAAGCTCAAGCCTACAGGGGCCATTTTAAAAAAAAAGCCAGAAGTGGCAGAGCATAGCAGTAAGAGGTTCAGTAATTGCAATGTCAATCAATATTTGAGATTTTTTGCTGAATCTTTTTGTGTAATAATGCTTAATAGGATGTTGGATTGGAAACATACAGTTGAAAGTTGGCTAAGTAAGCAGATGAAGTGAAATTTGAATATTGTATTAAGTTATGACATTTTGTCTATTCCTCGCAAAACACGTGATCTGGAAACTCCCAGAAAAGTATGATTAATTTTGTTCCTTAAATTCTCATATTTTGCTATTCCCCGTTCCCTCACCAAATTGCTTAGAGCTATATTTGACCTATATTTGGGAATATAGGCTGTTTAGCTGTATGGGCTAAGTTGTAAAAGAATATTAATAGATATTAACATGGTGTATAATGCAACAGAAGCCAGCAAAGATGCATATGAAAGTAGTAGCGAAAGCTTTTATTAAAGTAAGCTTTGATTAGTCTTTTGAATCAATGACAAAGGTAAATTCTGACATTTTGAGGGAATTTAATATTTATTCTAATTTTGTGTTCATCGGTAGTTGGGTCGCATTTTTGCATGCTACCTTCAAAAGTATGCTTTGGTCAGATTTCAAACCAGCATTATTGGAAGTGATTAATTCTGCTGGTATGACTTCGCATTGATATAGAAAAGAGCATTGAGTTTGATTTGGCATAATTGATTCTTGTCCTTATGTTGCATATTTCATTTTTCAGGTACTACCCAATTCCTATGTCAATGGCGTATAACCAATATGCTTATGGTCAGTACAGCATGCCATACATGTACCAGCCTCCTGGGCAGCCACCTTTCCAAAACCCTCAGCCACCTCAACAGCCAGGATACCCTTACCCTCCGCAGCAATTCTACCAGCAATAAGACACATTGTGTGTTTAAGATTCTTACGTTGTGGTTAATTTTTAAATTACCTCATATACTTTATCTACTGCATACTCTGAAATATTATTGAGCTAAATGCTATTAAGATGTACTGTTAAAAATCTTAAGATTGCACTAAATGTAACTTTTCAGAATGGCAAACACTAGGATTAATTTAGCAAATCTGATTTTTTTTTTGCATAAACAAATTTAGTACAAACTGCTTATGTGAAATATCTTGTTTAGTTGTTTTTTCCTAAACCAGTTTTGGAAATGGGGTCTGAAATGTTGCACAAATATAAAACAGATTGTGTTTGTAGAGCCGACTTTGAGTAATACTTCATGGTCATATTTGCTTATACTATCTCTGTCTCTAGTTTTGTTATTTCCTACATACTGTTTTGTTTAATCAGGGCCTTGTAAATCTTATGGTAAATTAAGGTATAATTACATTAAAAAAATCAAGACTGAAACTTGGTGTTCTTAGCATTAATAGCAGTATGTAGTTATTGAAACAATTTATAACCGTTTAGTTGTCAACAAACATTCATTTCAAAAGCCTAGTGATCTCAAACTTGATATTACTTGAAGGAATGCAAAATAGCAGGAACTGTTCCTCGTCAAAATTCTTGTCTCTTAGCTCTGCTAATCTATTTGCATTGATTGCAATTTCTCTGCAATAGCTTGGAATTGTTTGAATTGAGTGTAGTACTCAAACCACTCACTTTTCTGAAGTTCAAGAAGATCTTGCATTTTTTTTTAGCACCAGGGCTCTTTCTGATTATTTTGAAAGTATAATTTTGAAGTGGTTATTACAAAGCAACACACATTCCTTCGATTGTTTTGTCAAAGATGCATGATCTTTTGAAGAAAATGTAATCAAATGTTTCTTTCTTTTTATTTTGGAAACATTCATGAAAAATATGATTGTGTCATTTTTTGGGGGTATCTGGAGTGCTTCTAAAAAGTTACTTTTTCACATAACCACATTGCTGAGAGTGGATGTTATTTGCAAACTGTCCAGTTCTTTGTTGCATGACAAATCAGAAGATGCTCATTAGTATTCAGATGACATGAGAGTCGATGAAAATGCAAAAATTATACTGCTGGATTCTGGGCTACCTTCTTACGATGGGATTATGCTTATTGGGACAAAGTGCCTTCATGTACATCACTTCTTGTTCCTATCCTTCTACCTGATACTGAATGGTGGAAATACTTATTATTGAGTATTTGCCTTGAGCAGCACAATATTCATTGAAGAGAAAGTTTTGAATAGTATCTCTGAATCTTTGAATGGGACTCTGAAACTAGCCCTTAAACTGCAACTAACCTGTGCAAAATGTTATTTTGTTTCACTTTGCATAAACTGTGCCTGATTAAGTGTATAACTTGTATTTTCACAAACCATAAGACAGACTGAAAACTTCACCACATAGCGAGTTTTGAAAGATTTGTAGCTCGGGTTGAGGTTGTGGATGTGAGTTTGCTTGCTGAGCTGGAAGGTTCTGTTTCAGATGTTTCGTCACCATTCTAGGTAACATCATCAGTGAGTCTCCGGTGAAACACTGGTGTTATGTCCCACTTTCTATTTATGTATTTAGATTTCTTGCTTCAGGACAGACAAAGCGCAAAGTGACTGAGCAGAGGCTGATAGCCAAGTTCGGTACCCATGAAGTTGGCCTCAACCGGGACCTTAGGTTCATGCCACACTACAGGTTACCCCACTGCACTATTCATTCTCTGTCTGTCTCACGCACATACCCCCCACACACTTTAACCCACGCATGTACCCTTTCACAGGCTTCTAACCCATCACATTCTCACATATTTTACCAAGTTCGTGCACACGCAAATACACACTCTCATCTGCACTCTCACTCGCGCGTGTACATATAAGGAATGGGATTAATTTGTATTTGCAGTTACATTCTCTTTTTTTGATCAAAACATACATAACCTACAGGCAGTCAATGCAAGCAGTCAATCAATGTAATATTTTGTAAATTCCATTTCAGAACTAGTACCAGTCTGAATCAAGATTGAGATACAGGCAGACTTTAACCTCACAACTTTAATGCATTCTCTGAGCTGAGGAGGCACTTTTGTTTTAAAACCTTGTTATCTTGACAATGTGATTTAAAATAAGTTCTGGGATTTACATATTAAAGAACTGAAACCAGCAAACTCATTCTAAACAATGAAAGCCCTAATAAAGGTTTGTTCAATATAACATTTCAGCAGCATGGCACTGTAATCTTTTGCTATCAATTGTGTCTTATGGTCCTGCTTTGCAACCACCTGATGAAGAAGCAGCACTTCAAAAGTTAGTGCTTCCAAATAAACCTGTTGGACTATAACCTGGTGTTGTGATTTTTAACTTTGTCCTCAATTACTTTATTTAATGCTAGACCCAGGTGACAACGAGTTTGATTGAAGTTCTAAAAAGTATTCAACATCAGAAGAAGAAAAAGCCTTTGGAATGAATCCCTGTCAGAATTCTGAAATATAGTTGGAGACAAAAAAAATCTAGATGCTGGAATCCACAGTAGACAAGCAGGAGGCTGGAAGAGCACAGCAAGCCAGGCCAGTGTTAGGTGGAGAAGTCAACGTTTTGGGTATAACCCCCCTTCAGAATTCGGGAATATATTAGAGATGCATTCCTTGCACTATTGAACCTAATTCAACCCTCATGGGCAAGCAATACAAGTTTAGGATATCTAAGGGATACTGTGTTGTTGACTCTATTCAAGAAGGGAGGCGAGTCCAATATCTATAGCAATGGAGGAGTCTCCCTGCTGGCTACTACAAGGAAGATTATTGCAAGGACTCTGTTTAATTGTCACCTCCCATTGGCTAAAGAGCTTTTCCCGGAGATGCATTCCAGTTTTACATTTTGAGCTACATCACAGATAATCTACTTGCTGCATAGAAAATTCGTGAAAAAATGCAAGAAACTGCTAAGATGGTTGTATGTCACCTCTTTTGAAAGTTTTTGACTCAGTCAACCTTGTTATTTATATATATGGTTATTTGTATCGTAACTATGGATGGGGTGCTGGATGACTGGAGAGTGGCTAATATTGTGCCTTTGCTTAAGAAGTGATGTAAGGAGAAGCCAGGGAACTACAGACCTGAGACTCTGACTTTGGTGTCTAAATTGTTGGAAGAGGATTTAAATGAATTTGGAGAGGCAAAGAATAATTAGGGATAATTAGCATGATCTTCTGTGAGGGAAGTCATGTCTCACAAACTTGAGACATGACTTTTTGAGGAAGATTAATGAAGGCACAGCAGTAGACATTGTTTACTTGGACTTTAATAAAGGCTTTGCCAAGTTTCCACATGGTAGACCAGTAAAGATAAATCACATGAAATTCGGGTTGTGCTTGCCAGTTGGGTATAAAGTTGGCTTAAAGGCAGGAGACAGCGTGATGGAGGCCTGTGACTGGCAGTGTTCCATAGGGATTAGTGCTCAGTCTACTTTTGTTTGTCATTGATATAAATGGTTGAGATGAGACAATAGAAAGTATGATTAGTAAGTTTGCAGATAACACCAGAATTGTGGTATAGTGTACAATGAAGATTATCTAAAATTACAAAGAGATCAGGATTAAATGGGTCAATGGGCTGAAGAGTGGCAGATGGATTTTAATTTGGATAAATGTACAATATTGCACTTTGGCAAAACAAACAAGGACAGAACTTATGCAATTAAAAGTAGGGTGTAGTAGCACAGAGACCTGGAGTTCAGGTATATAATTCTTTGAAGTTTGCATGACAGGGTAGTTAAGATGGTGTTTGGCATGCTTGCCTTCATACTCGGACATTTGAGTACAGTAGTTGGGACATTGTTGACTTTGTACACCACATTGATCAGACCTCTGGAGTACTATATCCAGTTCTGGTCACTCTGTTATAGGGAGGGTTTAGAAGAAATTTACTGGAATGTTGCTGGTAATGGAAGGTTTGAGTTATAAAGAGAAACTGGATAGGCTGGGATGTTTTTCATTGGAATATAGGAGGTTGAGGGTTGATTTTCTAGGGGTCTGTAAAATCATGAGGGTGCAGATAAAGTGAATGGCAGTTGTCTTTTCCCCAGAGTAGGATACTTCAAGACTGGGGGGGGCAGTTGTTTTATACAGAGGAGTGGCTAGAGTGTGGAATGAACTTCCAAACGAAGTGGTGGATGTTGGGTACGGTTGCAGCGTTTAAAAGAATTTTAAGATAAGTACATGAATAAGAGATATTTGGAGGGATATAGACCAAGTGCAAACAGGTGGGACTAGTTTAGTTTGGGACTATGGCCAACATGTACTAGTTGGACCAAAGGATCAGCTTCCATGTTCTATCCCTCTAAGACCTTGAAAGCTTATTGACTACTTGCCTCACTATTTTAAATTTGTTACCACCTCCCACCCCCAACCCAATCCCCTGATGACACACAAGCCAAGTTTCACACACAAAGTTGTTCTCCATTTTTCTCATTGTAGAACTGAACTTCATCTCCAGTAAACAACTCAGTGATATGGAGACAATTACAGAACAGATCAGAATATGTTCAAGCAATAATACCTTACGCCTAAAACCCAAATTACTCCACAATGTCAGAAATTGAGCTCTAGTATGTAGATGACACTTGGATGCAGGCATATTCAGAAACTGAGTTCTCGGTCATTATTGACTTCATCTCCAGTCCTTTAATTAGATACATGAAAATTAATGTGATCCTCCAACTGGCTTTGAATAGCACAGTATCTTCCCCAATGCACATCTCCTAGATGAATTAGGAACTATGGAAGATGTGGACCTCTTTCTGTATTTTGAGAACCTCTATTTAATGAAGGCAAAGATAAATATTTAATTGTTTCTATTCTTTCAGTGGACTGAGAATGAATATAAGAACAGCCCATTGAGCCTGCTGTACCATTCGATACAATCACGGCTGATCGAGCATTTCAGTGCCCCTTTCCCACTCCACCCCCATAACCCCTGTATGCCATTAGTAATCAAGTTTCCATCAATTTCTACCTTAAACATGCTCAAGGCCTGAAGTTCCATTACCTGCTGATGCAGAGAATTACAAAGGTTCACAACCCTCGAGATAAAATAAATTCTTATTATCTTGGACCTAAGCAGCATCCCCCTTATTTTTAAATTGTGCCCATGGTTCTAGACTCCTCAACCAGGGAGAACATCTTACCTACATCTATTCTGTATAGCCCTTTTAAGTATTTTGTAAGTTTTTAAATGAAATCGTGCTCATTCCTTACATATAGGCCCAGATTGCTCAATCTCTCTCCATAGGATGGTTGTGCAGTCTTAGGAACGGAACTGGTAAATCTTTGTTGCACTCGTTCTATGGCAATGATATCTTTTCTGAGAAAAGGAGACCAAAATTGCACACACTACTTCGGATCGTCTCACTAAGCTCCTATGAAAATGAAGCAAGACTTTGCTACTCCTGTACCAGATCCTCTTGCAATAAAGACTCTCATTCCATTAGCTTTTCTCATAGCTTGCTGCACCTGAATGTTAACATTCAGTGACTTATCAATGAAAAACATCTAAATCCCATCATACGTTGACACTTTCCAACCTCTTTCTATTACAGAAATACTCCAAACTGGATACTTTCATGTATTTTCATATTCCATCTATCATGTTCTTACCTATTCACTAAACCTGTCCAAATCCTCCTGAATCCACTTTACATCATCTTAACAATACACATTCCCATTTAGCTTTATATCATTTGGGAATGTCTCCCATCCAGTGTGCTTTAATTTTTCTAACTTGTTCAAATCTAAGACTGATCTATGCTGAACTTTGTTTTGAAATGTCAAATATATTCCTGAAAGATGCGGCTGCCTTCTTTGTGCATTCATTAAATCATCTGCATTGATATCAGAGACTGAAATCTATATGTGGTATTGTTGGGATTCTCAAGTTTGAGTGGTGTGAATTTTCCTTCCAATTCTTGGCATTGCACTTTAGAAATGATGTCAAGGCTTGAAAATACAGAGATCCACTGAAATGGTAGCAAAGATGAATTGAAAAGTTCTACAGATGTTTCCCAACAAAAATAATGCAGAACTTTAATAGTGGTGTTCAAATTTATGAAAGGTTTCAATAGAGTAGATGGAGCAAACAGTAACCACTACCTGGAGGCATATGGACTTAAGATATTCAACCAAAGAACTAGGGTTAAATGACTTCCTTAGACTTTGTCCTGCATGGAATTGGAGAAATGATGGGCTGCAATGTTCTACCATTGGGCCCAATCTGGCTCAGTGCTCTTCAATTTCATAGTAGCTGATGGGCTGCTAGAATCTATCACTGGCCTTGGTCTGTCTCTGTCAGACAATTTCACTCCAAGTAGTGTCCCGTTCTTGAAGGTCCTCCTCAAATGTATATTGCCAGCACTTCTTCAGCTGATCCAGTTGTCTTTTCCCACTGGTGGTGGTCATTCAATTCCCACTCTGGCAGGGCATATGTTGCACAGCCAATATACGTTTCCTGTAGTTGTAATAATCTCTCCGTCACAATGTGCTATAGGTGCCTCTGACCAGATCTGTGTAGCCTTTCTCTGTTAAAGGTGCTATCTCTACAAGTGATTACATAAGTCATCTTCCACCATTGCTAATTTTGTGACACCTTTACAATTCTGTTTCATTACTTATTGACAAAGATTGAAGTTGCCACCGCAATGGATACATGGATGTTGATTGATTTTTTAAAAACTGGCAAAGAACAAGATGGACCAGGAAAAGAACATTAAGCAAAGCTGAGAATACAATTGAAGTACAGAAGACTGGATAAAGTTGTGGAGAAGAGCTGAAGGAGCGACAAATGAGAATGAATAAAGTTAAAAGAGGCACAAGGGCATTATAGAGGGCATTATAGGAACTAATTGCTACTTGCAGAAATTCCATTTATTCAGCAAATGCAAGGAAGGTATGGTGCTATTTACTGACGAGGACTAGGAGACAAGGTGGGAGGAACACTTTTGGGAGATCCCAAACTAGCCCAGCCTCAGCTCTCCTAGATTGACAATCAGCCCAGGTCGACAGCTGATTGTCAATCTAGGAGAAATAATCAGATCCCAGATCCAAAGAATAAATAAACTCAAAGAGCAAAAAGGCACTCTGGATCAATGCTAAGAACACTTTAACAAGGTCTGGAGTGCGGCATAGGGGTGGGAGACATGAGAACTTTTTGGCAGTAATTTATGATCTTGAATATTGTTGTAGAAGGGTGGTGGAAGATGATTCACTAGTGACCTTCAAAAGGGATTCAATAAAGTCTGTAAATTGGGACACCTGAGGTTACTGATTGGCATTTTATATAAGTAATGTTTATGTTTCAGAAGGCATTGAGTACAGATCACATTGTGTGATAGTTTGTGCAAAATACTGATTTGAACCCACTTTATATATTAGAAATAGTACTAGACTATCAATGTGTTCATGGAAAAACAACTTGGGGTAAAAGTCCAAGAGAGACAACTTAATTATAGGACATGGGATTAAACAAAACACTCTGCACGTGGAAATAATAAACACATAGCAAAAATAAATTGCAGACATCTTTGAGACTGGTGTTAGCTGACTTTTTAAGCAAGGGTTGTTATTTTCAAAATGGTCATTACATGTGCTGTAAGCATTTTTATAACAATCTTGAAGAACCAGCAAAGACTGTGATCATCCAAATCAGCTACACCAATGCTAAGAATTCCCATTTCATTTGAAACATGGAGTAGTTTCATTTCAGGTTTTTTAGTTCCTTTAACAGCATTAGGACAGTCATAGGACAAATAAAAAGGGAAATGGGATGACATTTCTTATTTAGCATCTGTGGAGAAAAAGTGGACTTAATGTTTTGAGTCCAGTGACCCTTTTTCTCCACAGATCTGCTTAGTTTCTCCAGCAATTTCTGTTCGTAATTCTGGATTTCCAGCATCCACAGTTTTTTTTGTTTTATATTTTTGAGATGTTTTCTTTCTCTTGGTTTATAGGTTGTAAGTGTTGTTTGAAGGCCAGCATTTGTTGCCCATCTCTAACTGCCTTAGACAGATGTTGATAAATTGCCTTTGGAAAAGTCACAGTCCACACCTCTTCCCACTCTACCTCCTGCAAAAATGCCATCCTGTATTTCCAATTCCTCCGCCTCTGTCGTACCTGCTCCCAGGAGGACCAGTTTCACCACAGAACACACCAGATGGCCTCCTTCTTTAGAGACCGCAATTTCCCTTCCCACGTGGTTAAAGATGCCCTCCAACGCACCTCGTCCACATTCCGCCCTCAGACCCCACCCCTCCAACCGTAACAAGGACAGAATGCCCCTGGTGCTCGCCTTCCACCTTACCAACCTTCGCATAAACCAAATTATCCACTGACATTTCCGCTACCTCCAAATGGACCCCACCACCAGGAATATATTTCCTCCCCACCCCTTTCCGCCTTCCGCAAAGACCTGACTACCTGGTCAGGTCCATGCCACCCCCCCCCCCACAACCCATCCTCCCATCCTGGCACCTTCCCCTGCCACCGCAGGAATTGCAAAGCCTGCGCCCTCACCTCCATCCAAGACCCTCACATCCATCAAAGTTTTACCTGCTCATCCACCAATATCATTTATTGTATCCGTTGCTCCTGATTCGGTCTCCTCTACATTGGGGAGACTGGACGTCTCCTAGCAGAGCGCTTTAGGGAACATCTCTGGGACACCCGCACCAATCAACCACATCGCCCTGTGGCCCAACATTTCAACTTCCCCTCCCACTCTGCTGAGGACATGGAAGTCCTGGGCCTCCTTCATCGCCGCTCCCTCACCACCCGCTCCTCTCATTTATCTCTCCAACCTTCAGGCACTCTGCCTGTATTCCTGATGAAGGGCTTTTGCCTGAAACGTTGATTTTACTGCTCCTTGGATGCTGCCTAAACTGCTGTGCTTTTCCAGCACCACCAATCCAGAAATGGTTTCCAGCATCTGCAGTCATTGTTTTTTACCTAGAAACCCAGCTCAGGCATTCATCTACCAAACAAAAGCAAAAGTTCCAAAAGGGAGATGCATCATCAGAAGCTGAAGGAAAGAAGACAAGGGCAGCATGCAGAGGAAATAAGCTGCCAGTAGCCATTGAAAGAAGGTATGGATGCTATAGGAAAATAGGGCATTTTCTGCCCATTATTCATAATGACAATGAAATTACATTATTCCTTGGATTGAGCGGCACAAGGTTGTACCATTATGCAAGTTTTAGGTCCGTTTAAAAACAATGAAATAGCAAGGCTGGGCCATTTAAGTTGTGGGAGTTACAGCAAAAAAAAAGTAGTTTATTTTTCAGTGGCGTTTTAAACACAACCAATCATTTTGGGATTGATTGTGCTGCTAAAATCTTCCAATTACGTTTTAATTCTACTCCCCATCATAAGTCTGTGTTAAATGCTAAATATCAATGTGGAGCAAGGCATATATGATGGGAGATACTTTATAATGGCATATTTCTTATACTTGCATAAGACCATAGGGTTCTCAAACAGATGACATGGCACAGTGGCTCAGTGGTTAGCATGAGGGCCTGGGTTCAATTCCACCCTTGGGTGACTGTGTGGGGTTTGCATGTTCGCCCTGTATCTGTGTGGAATTCTAGTTTCTTCCCACAGTCCAAAGATGTGCAAGTTAGGTGGATTAGCTATGGGAAATGCAAGGTTTGGGTGGGATGCTCTTCAGAGGGTTGGTGCGGATTTGATGGGTTGAATGGTCTGCCCCCACACTGTGGGGATTTTATGAGATTAGCGTATGTTTTATGTGATCAAGCCCATTTCCAGTCTAACTGGGTCTTTTCCCAAATGTGGCACTGCGTTCCCAAATAACATCATCTTTACATTACCTTGAAACTGCAGTGAGAATAATTTGAATTCTCAGTACAAACGGCAATGAAGTATTTACTCAACAGCACCAGGGGTCAGCACTGCTCCATTTCTTATAAGGATTAGCCATTTCCTTCCAAAACAGCAGGCACTAATTCAGATAAAAAATATTTTTAATGTACTTTTCTGAAAAAAAGGAACAAACTTGTTCATAAATAAATACACATGACCACATGATGTGCATGAGTCATAACTTCTTTCATCTTAATGCTGATCAGATGGCAGCCTTCCTGTTTTGGTTTTTGTTAGTCTCTTTCTCCTTCTCGCCTTGTTGCCATCTATCTCTCTGGCTGTCATCTCAATCTGTACTGAAAAATGGCGAAACCTTTGTGTCCTCAAACATGACCTGAGTTTTAAATGCCATATCAAGTAATTTACTAGAATGATATTTTATTTCAATTTCCTCACTGTTGCTGAAACACTCGCCACCTTGATGACAGCGGATAGGTCCACACTTTACAAACTCCTTTGCACCACTTGCAGAAAATCCTGAGCTTCTATCATCCTTCCCTAGCTGTGCTTCATTGTACTTGGGATGGCATTTGCTCCATGTGTCTCTTTTTCCCTCCTCAATAAGAAATCCTGTTCTTCAAACACTGTTCATGTAGCTGCAGCCATTTGATTTCATCATTAGTGCTGAGAATCTCATCCACTGTGGTGAATATCCAATAGCTCTTCCAATCATCCATTGCAAATCCTGCAGGAGTGCCTGGTGTTCCCGTTGGCTTTTCTGCTGGTACGCAAGTGGGAGAACAAATGTGGTCCATTTACCAAATTTGATTAAAGCTCAGATTCTACACTGAATACATTAATGCCTTAATTTTTGCAGTGAACAGCAAATGGTTAGTACCAATTGTTCATTACTTTTATACTTGTAGGTTTTGAGAGATATTACACGCCAACTTGCAGTTACACAAGAACCTAAACAGCATAGTGCCCCCTATAGGGCATTTCCAAACTTTGGGAACAAGACACGTTTCTTTATGTCACTTGAAATCTGCAAAACCTTTATGTTTTAAATTGTGTCATTATATTATGTCAAAATAAAACTGTTCTGAAAAGAGGGTTGGTGAATTCTTGTTAATACTTCAGTGCAGGGAAGTGCCTATGTGACTTAAGGTTGCAGTGGGGATTGAAGTTGAAAAGGATGATGACCTTGAACCCTATTGAGTTGTCGAGATACAGTTCATAACTCTCAGAAGTACAGAACAGAAGTTGCTGCTGCAAAGCAGGATGAAAATAATTGGAACTCTCCCAGGAATAGGTCTTTGCTGTTCAGTAGGAAATGGTGGGAGGAGATGTAAAGGTAAACCGCTTTACAAGAACTAACTAAGCCATATAGTGAGGTTGAATGCAAAATCACTGGAATTCTGAGTCTTTGGGACAGTGGTGACCTCAGGAGGAGAATTTGTCAGGGTGTGTATTGAAAGTTATAATTGTATGCAAAAAAAACTCAGATTGAGTTGGAAAATTATTGAAGGACATTTTGACCTGATGCATTGGAGTGTGGTAAAATAAGTGAAGGGCTAGGAATGAAGTTTGTATTCGTTTTAGTGCTACTTATCTGCAAATAACTTGGAGTAGAATAAAAACATTCTTAAGGCGTACTTTGGTTGCAAAACTTGCCTTTTTCTTTAGTCTGATGTATCAGTTCATTAATGTTGGACCCATATTGATGTTCCAGAATAAAAGCTCTTAAAAAGGGAAGTTTTGTTATTGGATCATTTTTATTGGCATTGTGGAAATTCCTTTATTTTAAAAGTGTTATTGGTCTCTATGGGAATCGACAAAGTTAAAAATCACACACCAGGTTATAGTCTAACAGGTTTATTTGGAAGTACTAGCTTTCAGAGTGCTGCGCCTTCATCAGGTAACTAGTGGGCCAGGATCATAAGACACAGAATTTATAGCAAAGGATCAATGTCATGCAAATGAAGCGATACATTGAACAAGCCTAGATTGCTGTTAAGTCTTTCATCTTTTAGAATGGGTTGCGGGTTTTGGTTCATTAGTATGTAAATCCTAGAACTACTTTTAAATCACATTCTCGAGATAACTTAAGGTTTTATAAAAAAAACTATGTGTGTGTGCATGTGAGGGAGAGAGAGAGACAGCCAGACAGAGAATGAGAGTGTGCATGTGAGTGTGTGTGTGTCTGTATGTGTATGTGTGAGTGAGTGTGCATGAGAAAGTATGTGTTTGCGAGTGTGCATGCTTGGTAGAGTGTGTGCTTGAGTGTGACAGAATATAAGCCCGTGAGAGGCTGTGTGCATGTGTGAGGGTTGGAGGTGTATGTCTGTGTATCTGAGAGAGCGTGTGTATGACAGAGGGCCTGCATGAGTGTGTGAGTATATAGGAGTGTGTGTATGTGTGAGTGTATAGTGTAGTGGGGTCACCTGTAGTGTGACATGAACCCAAGGTCCTGGTTGAGGCCATCCCCATGGGTTTCCAACTTGGCTATCAGCCTCTGCTCAGCCACTTTGCATTGTTGCGCATTCCAAAGTCCACCTTGAAGGATTCACTCAAAGATCCAAGACCAAATGTCCCGGACCGCTGAAGTGTTCCCCGATTGGGAGGGAACACCCCTGTCTGGTGATTGTTGCCTGGTGTCCACGCATCCATTGCCGTAGCATCTTCCTGGTCTTGCCAATGTACCATGCCTTGAGGCATCCTCCCCTGCAGTATATGAGATTGTTGGGGAAAATAAATCTTGGATCAAATCATTTAAAACAAAATAGTCAGGAGACAATTTTGCATTAACTAGCTTTATTATGGCCATGGGGAATGCATCTTCATTCAGAACAAAGTATGACATATTCCAATGCAATACAGAATGTTATAAGTCATATAGTAAAATACAAGCCTACTTCTCATTAATTACACAACCTAGGGGCAGTTGTAAGGTTCCCTTACATTGTCCAGACCTACATTTCTAAATGTCTACAAAACTGAATGTTATCTTATATTCAGGTTCAGCCAGGCCACAATTCCCGATAATGGATAGAGAGAAACAATACATAATTCTATGAAGTAGCACTATCTAATGGCCTAAGGAGCAGAGACAGCCTGTAGCTGCAAGATCAGGCTAGCAAAACAGAATTCATCAGCCAGAGCTCAGACAGCAATACACCTAGCAGGCTAAAATCTTACTGCAAAAAATGCTTTGTGACAAAATGGCTTCTACACAGTTTTGTGTCAATTTTGGTCAAATTCACCCACAGAGGTAGATGCCAAGTCACATGAGTACCTGCTGCGTATGTGGTGGGTGGTGTTCACACGTGTAATGGTGGTATCCATGTTGAGACTGACATGTCTTGCAGTGGTTGCCTTGACGTGGTTGTATGGTCTTGTGGTCGATGTTGTCCTGAAGGCTGGGCAGTTTGCTGTGAACAATGGTCTGTTTAAGATTTTGTGGTTGTTTAAAGGCACGAAGTAGAGGCGTTGGGAAGGTCTTGGCAAGGAGCACATCCTCATCGATAACGTGTTGCAGGCTGTGAAGAACATGCCGTAGTTTCTCTGCTCCTGGGAAGTACTAGACGCTATTGATTGCGTCCCATGTCTATCTCCTGAATTTCTTGCTGTGCCACATCAGAATTGGTGATAGATGAGTTGAGCGTCATACCCTCTTCCTATGAGGGCATACTTCAGGTGTCTGTTGCGTTCCTCCTCATCTGAACAGATCCTGTGTATGCGTGCTTCAAGGTGGACTTTGGGATATGTAACAACGCAGAGTGGCCGAGCAGAGGCTAATAGTCAAGTTTGGAACCCATGAGGATGGCCTCAACCAGGACTTTGGATTCATGTCACACTACAGGTGATCCCACCACACTATACACTCTCTCTCACACACACATGCGCGCACACACACACACGCAGTCATGCAGACCCTCTCTCATAAACACACTATCTCTCAGACACACACACACATACACCACCACCCACTCACACCCATGCGCACACCCTCTCACAGGCTTATACTCCGTCACACTCATGCACATACTGTACCAAGCACGCACACATGCAAACACACACTCTCTCATGCACGCTCATACACATATACGCACACACTTACATGCACACACTCACCCTCTCTCTCTCCCTCACATGCACACACATACACATGTAAGTGTATGTGGTGAATTTGTATTTGCAGAATTGTATTTGCAGATACATTTTGTTTTTGCTCAAAAAGCACATAACCTGCAGGCAGTTAATTCATATAGCATTTTACAAATTCCTACTTTGGAATAGAACCAGTCTAGCTCAACATTGGGATACAAACAGACTCTAACCTTCCTGGACCTCTCCATCTCCATTAGTGACGACTGACTTGACACTGACATTTTTTACAAACCCATCGACTCCCACAGCTACCTGGATTACACCTCTTCCCACCCCATCTCTTGCAAAAATGCCATCCCGTATTCCCAATTCCTCCGCCTCCACCGTATCTGCTCCCAGGATGACCAGTTCCACCATAGAACACACCAGATGGCCTCCTTCTTTAGAGACCGCAATTTCCCTTCCCACGTGGTTAAAGATGCCCTACAATGCATCTCGTCCACATCCCGCACCTCCGCCCTCAGACCCCACCCCTCCAACTGTAACAAGGACAGAAGGCCCCTGGTGCTCACCTTCCACCCTACAAACCTTCGCATAAACCAAATCATCCGCCGACATTTCCGCCATCTCCAAAAAGACCCTACCACCAGGGATATATTTCCCTCCCCACACCTTTCCGCCTTCCGCAAAGACCGTTCCTTCCGTGACTACCTGGTCAGGTCCACGCCCCCCCTATGACCCACCCTCCCATCCTGGCACTTTTCCCTGCCACCGCAGGAACTGTAAAACCTGTGCCCACACCTCCTCCCTCACCTCTATCCAAGGCCCTAAAGGAGCCTTCCACATCCATCAAAGTTTTACCTGCACATCCACTAATATCATTTATTGTATCCGTTGCTCCCGATGTGGTCTCCTCTACATTGGGGAGACTGGGCGCCTCCTAGCAGAGCGCTTTAGGGAACATCTCCGAGACACCCGCACCAATCAACCACACCATATAAATTCTAACTCAGGAGTTAAAGGTCATATTTGAGCTGTATAGAACTTTGGTTAGGCATAGATAGAATACTGGGTGTAGTTCTGGACACCATACTGTAGGAAGGATGTGATTTCCAAAGGAGATTCACCAGGATGCTGCCCAGGATGCACTTGAAAAGAGGCTGGGAAATCTCAGGTTGTTTTCTTTGGAGAAGAGAATTTCGAGGTGGGACCCGATCGAGTTGTGTGAGATTATGGGGGTCGAAAAGTGTGGTGCTGGAAAAGCACAGCTGGTCAGGCAGCATCCAAGGAGATGCTGTCTGACCGGCTGTGCTTTTCCAGCACCACACTTTTTGACTCTGATCTCCAGCATCTGCAGTCCTGACTTACTCCTAAGATTGTGGGGCGCCTGGACATGGTAAATAGAAAGCAGCTGTTCCCCTAATTCAAGGGGTAAATTATAAGCGGGCATAATTTTAAAGAAAAAGGCAGAAGGGGAATTTGAGGAAAAACTTTTATTTCACCCAGAGGATGGTGAGGGTCTGGAATACACTGCCTGGGAGGGAGTTAAGGTGGGAAACCTCACAACTTTTAAGAAGTACTCAGATAAACACTTGAAATGTCATAACATTCATGGCTATAGACCTAGTATGGGAAAGTGTAATTAATGGAGCTGGTAATGTATTTTTGGCAGTACATACTCAATGGGCCGAAGGGTCTCTTCAGTGCTATGTGTTTCGATGATTCTATGATACTGTTTACAGTTCACTTCTTTCATGTACATATCTAAGATAATAAAGGTTTAAAGTTGCAAATGAGTTCATAAACATTATATATGGCCTGTGTACATTTGTGATAGACCACTGATTCTAGTAATAGCCGCAACCTGATATTTTTGATTTTGTAACAAAAATCCATGCATTAGTACTGTTTAAGTTTGTTCTTGGGATGTCAATATCACTACGTAGACTAGCATTTAATTGTAAATCCAGACACAAAGGAAATGCATCCTAAATGATGAATAACATTTGAAGTGGAATTGTTAGCCACAATTCTTTCGTATGTATTAATATCTTGGATGAGGAAAGTGAACAGATTGTAGCCATGTTTTCATGTCCTGCAAAAGTAAGTGGGAAGGCAAAGTGGTGAGAATCACATAGAGGTTTATACGTTGGTTAAGTGAGTGGGCAAAAACTTGGCAGATGGGATATAATATGGAGAAACGTGGGGTTTTGCATTTTGGCAAGAAGAATACAGGAGATGAATACTAGAGAAAGACTGCAGAAAGCTACAGAACAGAAGATTTGTGGATCCTCACCCATGACTCACTAAAAGCTAGCATCCAAGTTCAGCGTGTAGTAATGAAGGTAAGTGGAATAAAAACAGAAATTGCTGGGAAATCTCAGCAGGACTGGCAGTATCCATGGAGAGAAATCAGAGTTAACTAGATGAAGGTGAGAGTGGGTGGAAATTGGAAGCAAAATAGAAAATCCTCTGGATTTAATATCGAATTTAACAATTTTAAGGCATGAACACCTTCCCCTGTGCTTCCCCCTCACCCCCACACTCTGGCCTTGTCATCACATTGGCTGCTACCACACACAACCCATTGCCAGCTACTAATTATCCCAATTAGCAGCTATTCGTTCTCCTAGGCTGGTCTTTATCTACTCCTTTGTCTGTCCAATTGTTTTTCTCTCTCTTTGGATTCTAGATCCACCTATTGTTTACCCCCCTCCCCCACCAGCTGCTACCCACCCCACCCCCACCACCACCACCACCACCTTATCTTCTGCATTTAAACATCCTTTCCCTAGCTACTATCAGTTCTGAAGAAGGGTCACTGGACCTGAAATATTATCTCTGATTTCTCTGCACAGATGCTGCCAGACCTGCTGAGATTTTCCAGCAATTTCTGTTTTTGTTTTACATTTCCAGCAGTTCTTCAGATTATAGGGCAAATAGAATGTTGGCGTTCATTTCAATGGGATTGGAATATAAAAGTAGGGAAGTTTTGCTAAAATTTTACAAGGCACTATTCTTTCCACAGCTGAAATACTGCAGCTCCTTATCTAAGGAACGACCTACAGGTTAGGTTCATTATGCTGTTGCCAGGTTTAGAGGGATAGTCTTATGAGAGGAGATTGAATAAATCTGACCTGTATTCATTAGATTATTCAAGAATAAGCGGTGACCCTATTGAAACAAAATATCTTTAGAAGGTTAGATGTGAAAAGGTTGTTACCCCTTGTGGAAGAGTCTAGGTCCCGTGCATATAATTTCAGAATAAAGGGTTGCACATGTGATAGAGAGATGAGGAGGAATTTCTTCTCTCAATGAAATGAATCTCTCAATGAATCTGTGAAATTCTTTACCATAAAAGCTATTGAAGCTGGATAATTAAGTATGTTTAAAGCTGAGAGAGACAGGTCTTTAATGAGTAAGGGAATCAAGGGTCGTTGGAAAAGGCAGAAATGGAGAGTTGAAGGTTATTAGATCAGCCATGATCTCATTGAATGGCAGAACAGATTTGATGGGCTGAATTACTTACTTATGCACTAATTTCTTATGGTCTTATGTTTTATGCGATTATTATGTAGTTGGATCAGCTTATATAGCAGAAGGTGTGGCAAATGCCTGATAAATGCCAATTATATTGGTCCCAAATTATTAATGTTTCTCAATCCAAATAGATTGTAGTTTTCCTAGCCACTAAAAATAAATAAATTAAATCTCACATTCACAATTTTGAGCAGTAGGCTAGAAAGGCTGAGAGAGAGAAAATAATGGTTTAGAGGGAAAGAGAGAGAGAGAGAATAGCAGCTCAGGGAGTGAGACAGATGGAGAGGGAAGAGGACAGCTCAGGGAGGGGGAGAGTGAGGAGCAGAGGAGGAAAGCTCAGCAGGAGACATTTCAGCAAGTAAGGGAAGGAAAAACAGTCCGGGGGGTCAGAGGGAGGAGTAGTTTAGGCTGTTGTTAGATTATTCTTGTAATTGGTGATTTGGATAAAGCTTTCCTTATCTAAGGCACTTCTTAAAACCTGGACAGTTGGGCTTGGTGCTTCGTTTTATAACATGCCTCAGAGTCGCTTTAGGATGTTCATTAAATTAAGTTGTTAATGTTATGGTCAAAAACTTAGAGAGAAGGTTAGCGTGTCCAAGCATCTAAACAGAATAGTAATCCTGAGAAAAGGAGGAAAGTGATGG
This sequence comes from Chiloscyllium plagiosum, assembly GCF_004010195.1. NCBI lineage: Eukaryota > Metazoa > Chordata > Chondrichthyes > Orectolobiformes > Hemiscylliidae > Chiloscyllium > Chiloscyllium plagiosum. The sequence goes on along the minus strand of NC_057713.1, from coordinate 107,516,951 downwards.
GAGTGGGTTGATTCCATTGATTTTGTTGAAACTAAGATAAATAAATAGCTGCTTTTACAAATGCAAATTGCAAATACAAACAACCTTTTTAATGTTATTTCACCTGTCAAAAATTATTTTGCATGAAGTTGAAAAGTTAATGTTTTGACTTGTTTTGACATTTTTTTACAAAAGGAATCTAGTTAGTTTTGCTTTTTTGTGAAGTGTTTTCTTATGTCAGGCTGCTTGTTCTGTCAGAGCATCTCTATCATTGGATATAGGTTTTTATCAGCTTTTGTTCATAGCAGTCAAATAAAACACTGAAATTTGTGCCACCTACGCCTGACTTCATCACTGAATCTCACTTCAACATGCATCAGTTCAATACAGACTAAAGGGTTGATTAGGATTGCTGCATTACAAAATCCTACAAAAACATCTGTAATATTCACTGAACTTTTGAGAATATTACACAACTCAACATCAGAAGATTAATCTAATTTTCTTATTGACTTTCAAATTACTTGGTTAAGAAATAGAATAGCATAAACTCCAAATCCATAAGAAATCAGTTTATTTTCTGAATCAAATGCTTATTGCAGTACACTTTATAGGGATGGCTACACAATGTGTTGTGTTAAAATAATTAGGATAGTTTTCCATAGCACGATTTTCTGTAGCGTGAGGTTGCAGAGGAACACAACTGTCATGTTATTGCAGAACGACCTGTACAGAGATAACACATGATAATTCTCCAACAAACAAACACCTCCAAAGTCTCTGATAAACACATCAGACCTCAACAGGGGTTATTTTGTCATTTCGTGTCTGATGGCTTCAGGCTCATTAATATTACGTGAAAATGCTGGCATTGGAAATCAGTTTGAAAGGTATCTCCAAACTGTAAAATGTTAGATCCTGAGCCATAGTTATCAATTCAAGAAGTCCAAAGAGCACAAAGTTAAGTATAAGATTCATTTCAAAAGCTTCATCTTTAAAACTTTGACTGATGACGTGTTGACATGACCAAGTCCAGAAGGGGAAGAATTTTTAAGGGGGATTTCGCTGGCTTGATGAAAAGAGCAATTGATTAAATAATCTCTTCAGTGTGACATGTAGTGATGCTTCAAATGAGGATTAGGTTACTAGATCATATTTCTTGTAATGGGAATTGTAATGGCTCGCAATAAATGGGCTTACAGCATATTGTTAAGGACACAGCACTCTCTTGTATCATTAGATACCTGCATCAAAATCTGAGGCAATACTGGGAGTGCCTGCATGATTTTACAGTAAGTTGATCATAATTGATTAATTATAGTTTAGTTATGAACAGGCAAGGTTCTCCAGTTTGTTAAGGTTTAAGACAGGCACCCCAAATCATTCAGCTCCTGAGTGAGAAGGGATGAGCTCCCTGTCTTTATTCATTTGTCCCCATAGTGAGTCAAAACAAGGCTAATTTAAAAACAGACCCCTTCTCTTATGGATATCTTTTCCCAGGCACAAATGAACCTATGTTTTAAGAAGAGCCAATTTGTCCAGACTTTCTTGAGTTAACAAGGACTGGGTTTATTAATTAATAATTACAAGAATAATTAATAAAGCAACACACAGACACACAGATTAGAAATAAGAGTTGAGTCCAAAAAGGGAAAGTATTAAAAATGTCAGATATACAGATCAATCTCTGAACTGTCCATGAAGTGTAGATAGGTGAATATTGTGACTGTTGCAATGGAAGTTACTGGTAGCATTAACACTGGTAATTGAACAGTCAATTTCAAGATTTTTAGCTTTGCAAGTTGTTTGATATGCTGCTGGTCTTATTCTTTTCACCAAGATTGGACTACAGTATTCAGGATGAGAGAGAGTCTTTTCCTCTAGATTGGTAGCTAGCTGGCTTCAAGTGCTCAGAGTGATAGTCCTGTTACCTGCAACACAGAGGTGACTCAGGGACAGCTTTACAATTGTAATCTTTACAATACACTATTTCTTGAACCTAGGCTAGTATACATAGGTACTCTAACCCACCAGTGCTCAAGGGAACCTTAGTTCTATGAACATACACGATAATCTCAGTCCAACTAGCACATTCCAGTAGAGTTGAAAATGGCTTTCTAAAACTCCTTTCCTTGTGCATTGTTCAAAGAGAAGCAAACAAAATATGTTTTCAATGTCAAACATAATCCACAGTGGAGGAGAAAGTGAGGACTGCAGATGTTGGAGATCAGAGTTGAAAAGTGTGGAACTGAAAAAGCACAACAGTTTAGACAGCATTCGAGGAGCAGGAAAGTCAATGTTTCAGGCATAAGCCTTTCATTAGGAATCCACAGTAGGTATGCTTGCTTAGATTAGATTAGATTACTTTACAGTGTGGAAACAGGCCCTTCGGCCCAACAAGTCCACACCGACCCGCCGAAGCGTAACCCGCCCATATCCCTACATTTACCCCTTACCTAACACTACGGGCAATTTAGCATGGCCAATTCACCTGACCTGCACATCTTTGGACTGTGGGAGGAAACCGGAGCACCCGGAGGAAACCCACGCAGACACGGGGAGAACGTGCAAACTCCACACAGTCAGTCGCCTGAGGCGGGAATTGAACCCGGGTCTCTGGCGCTGCGAGGCAGCAGTGCTAACCACTGTGCCACTGTGCCGCCCATAAAGATGTTGAGCTAAAAGATGTCATCAGGGATTCTTGTTATCTTTGTAGTCACAAGCAATCACAGTCCAATCTGCTTTGACTGACATCTTCCCCCTTTGAAGGGTTATTGTTTGAAATTCCATTTGCATCTTTAGGTGTGACATTGAGGGGTCTATCTCTCACTCCAAACACTATTTAATTTACATTTGTAGCTATATTTGACCGTATTAGCCTTTTATTAGAAAGACATATTTTGGAACTAAAAGTGTCTATAGTATTTTCGGGACCTGCCCATAGTCAACAGTCCAGAAGAGCATAAGAAATAGAAACAGGAGTAGGCCATTCCGCCCCTTGAGCCTGCTCTGCCAGTCAGTAGGACCATAGCTATCTGACCTTCCTGCCCTTTCCCTGAAATCTTTAATTCTTAAACTGATCAAGAATTTGTATCACAGCCTTAAATATACACACGGACTCTACCCCGACAGATCTCTGTGGCAAGGAGTTCTAAAGACTCACAACCCCCTGAGAGAAGAAATTTCTCCTCACCTCAGTTTTAAATTGGTATTCTTTAGTTCTGAGACTATACCTTCTGGTCCTAAACACTTCCAAGAGGAGAAACATCCTCTCAACATGTTTCAACGAGATCACCTCTCATTCTTCTAAACTCCAATGAGTTCTAACCTATTTATCCTTTGCTGATAAGACAATCTCTCCATCCTGGGATTATCCTAGTGAACCTTTCCTGAAGTACCTCCAGTGAAAGAATATCTTAAATAAAGTGACCCCAAACTGCTCACAGTATTCCAGATGTGGCCTGACAAGCACCTTGTACATTTTGCAGTAAGACTTTCTGACTCTTATACTCCAATAACGGATAACATTCCATTAGCCTTCCTAATTTCTTGCTCCATCTGCATGCTGGCTTTCTATGTTTCATGCACAAGCATTCCCAAATCCCTTTGTATTGCAATTTTCTTTGGTTCTTCTCTATTTAAATGATATTCTACTCTTTTGTTCTCCTTTCCAAAATGAACAACTTCATATTTTCTCACATTATACGCCAGTTGCCAATTTTTTGCCCATTTACTTAATATGTCAATATCTCTCTGTAAGTGTTTGTGTTCATTTCACAACCTGATTTTTCACCTATTTTTGTGTCATCTGCAAACTTCGCTACAGTACAATTGTTTCCTTTCTCTAAGTTATTAATATGTATTGTATATAGTTGCGGTCCCAGCACTGACTCCGACTGAGTGTTGTGGACTGGCACATTCCAAGGTCCAGGACTACGTGTTGAGGGACGCGCTGAAGCGGTGGGGAAAAAAACCACCGTGTAATGTCTGCCTGCCTAAGAAGAACAGGGGGCCCACTCAGTAAGTGGGCTCCACTGAAGCCTCAGCTAAATATATGGATGGTAAACGTACAGACCTGAATATACGAATGATTAATTCCGATCTCTGTATGTAAATAAATGTAAGGTGTGCCTATGAATGGCGCCACCAATTGTACAGATCATCAAAACCTTTAATAAATAAAGTACATTTCTGAAATAAAAAAAAGCTATTTAAAATAAATAAATAAAGAGGCTATTTTTGCTACTCACTGATTTCGGTTGTTACTTGAACACAATCTCACATGTGCCTTCTGATGTCACATTAAAACACATTGACTGGTTCCCATCTACTCTCTCTGGTTGAGACTTCCTAGAAAAACTCTAATGAATTAGTCAGACATGATTGCCCTTCCATGAAGCCATGCTGACTCTGCTTGCTTAGATTATAATTTCCAAACATTCTGCTATTACTTCCTTAATAATTGATTCACAATACTTTTCCAACGTTTGATGTTAGACTGATTAGTCTACAGTTACCCACTTTATGTCTCTCTCACTTTTTGTAGAGAGGTCACATTGGCAATTTTCCAGTCCACTGGAAGTTCTGCAGAATCCAAAGATTTTTGGAAAATTACAACCAATGCATTCTGTATCTTTGTGCCTCCTTCTTTTAGAATCCTTGGGTGCAAGTCATCAGGAGCAGGGAAATTATCTGCCTTTAGTCCCACTGGTTTGTTTATTACCACTGGTGAAAATGATGCTACTTAATTCTTTCCCTGTATTCTTTAATATTAATGAAAGTTCAATGTATCTTCTACTGTGAAGACTGGTTTAAAATGTATGTTTAGCTCTCCTGCCATTTCCTTGTTTCTCATAACTGTCTCCACAGATTAATTTTCAAAGGGGCCTATGTTCACTTTGATCTCTCTCTTCCCTTTTATATATTTAAAGAAGCATTATTGTTAGTTGTTATATTTCTCACTAATTTGCCCTTGTAGTTTATTTTCTCTCTCTTTATCATTTTGCTAGATCGTGAATTTATCACAGTCTTCAGGACTATCACTGACTTTTACTTCTATATATGCTTTTTCTTTCAATTTAATATTCTTCTTAACTTCTTTCATTAGCCATATTTGAATCTTCATGCTTGCTGAAATATATTTTTGCTGAGAGTCATGAATTACCTCCATAAATGTCTGTCATTGTCAGCTTACTGTCATTCCAGCTGAGCTACTCACCCAGTTCACTTTTGCTAATTCTAACATCATTTTATTAGAATTCCCATCACTAAAGCTAAACACTGATGTTTCAAACCCAAATTTTTCACTCTCAAGCTGAATATTAAATTGTATCATATTATGATCTCGACTTCCTCAGAGGATCTTTTACTTTGTCATTTATTAAGTCTGCCTCATTACCCATTACCTGACCAAGACAGCCTGCTTCCTGATTGACCCCATGATATGTTGCTCTAAGAAACTATCCTTAATGCATTCTAAGAATTTGTTTTCATAGCTACCCTTTTCAATTTGATTAACCCAATCAATGTGAAGATTAATGTCCCCAATAAGTATTGCTCTATTCTGTTTTCATGTTCCTATTATTTGTTGATTTATAGCCCTTTCCTCCAGAGTGACTACTGTTTGAGGGTCTGTACATTATTCCTCCCAATGTCTTTTTGCTGTGTTTTGTTTTTACCTCTGCCCAAAAGGACTCTACATCATCTGAGCCTAGATCATTATTCATGACTGTCTTCATTTTATCTCATATTAACAGTGTTACTTGGCCAGCTTTTCCATCCCTCCTGTCTTTTCGAAAGATTAAATATTCTTGAATGTTAGATTCCCAGTTTTGGTTTCCTTGTAAACATATTTTTGTAATGGCTATGAAGTCAAATTGCTTTACTTTAATTTGTGCCATCAGTTCGTCTACCTTATTTCGAATGCTTTGCACATTAAGATGCAAAACCCTTGAGAATGTTCCATTAGCAAATTTCCCAATAATTTTATATTTCCTTTCTGCAATATGACATTTGTACATTCTGTCCCTTCACTAAATTAAACAAATCAATCGATGTATTTTTAACACATTTTGAAAGATTTCAAAGCACATGACAAAATAAAATCTGAGCTATCCTCCAAAAACTATTCTTTAAAGTTAATCAAAATTGGATAAATTTCCTTCCCTATCAAACTTTAAATCTCATTTAACTGCTTTTTCTCAATTTCCTGTCCTGTGACTTGCAAATACTGTTCCTTGAATTCTCACATAATTAAGATCTTATAATTTCTCAGCTTTGAATGACCAATGCAGGTTTCTAACCAAATGTTTACACAAACCACAACATTACATTGCGGCAACACTTACTTGCTCTGAACAATCTCATTTTTCTAGGAGACACAGCTTGCAGCTGACTTCAGTTATTTGTCCTTTGAACTGAACCCAAAGTTTCTTTTAAATAATAAGACTTGCCCATCACATATTCTGTTACAGTTAATGGTTTTATCATAGTTTTCTCTTCTGTTGTGAACTTCCATAGTATCAACAACTTCCACTAACTCTTCAAAGGTGACAGCAGTCATCTGCTCCCTGACACATGGTGGTTTAAAATCATGGGATGATAAAGATTGGCCTAGTTGATTATTAACACCCTATACAAAATAGACCAACTTCCAAGCAGCACTAGTTTAAAATCCAAACACTTTTAAAAAATATAGAAATCATACACCTTTGACTAATCTAGCTCTCGCCCTTACCAGAGAATCTAACAACATAATGTTCTGTGCAAACTTGGATATCATTTGTCCATATAATTGGGGCTATCTGTATGTAGAATGGAAAAATTGGGCTCCAGAAAATCTTCCTGGATGACACAGTTTATCACCGTCTATCAATTCTGTGATATTCCTTTTGTCCCCATTTTCTGTTTGCTACCTTATCCATGTATGAAATTCAGAACATTTGTTCAATATTCTGAATACAGAATATTTATTCAATCAGTTCTGTGGAAACTTATAAGGTGCTTTCAGACTGTCTAAGTAAAGTAAACCCAAGGGTGGGGGGTGCCCCTGAAGAAACCCCCACAGACAAACAGCACTAAACCCAACCCATGGTGTGAGATGCTCTATCTTTCATTCTGGTAACATTTTCCTTCTGTTCACTGAGCATCTGAGGATTATATCTCCAATTTACTTCTCTATTGTTGTGTGTTGATCTTATGATGTAAATAAATCGAGTGAATTGAGTAAAGTGCTTAATGTTAAAGATATGGGTTAATAAAATTGTAGAATTAAGAAAGCAAACGATAATAATATCAGCAACTGAGTAAAAGATGGATGCAGGTTGTAGGCAAGAACCTGGGTGAAACATGCATGTGTCTTAGATATCAAGGTTCGATGCCCTCTATGGAATGTTAAATACACATGAAGAAGGGTTGTTAGATAATGCACGTTTCACAGGCACTAGCAATGCAATATTACCTTGTTATTCCTTCATGCCCAAAAATCAATAAATTTTGCACACGCCAGGATGTCAAGCTCTTTATCCACCCCCTCCGCCTCTATGCCTACTTCTTCGAACTTGAATCCCATCCACCCTCCGAAGACTCCTTCTCCAACCTCTAACAAACTCCATCCTCCTGGACACCCACTCCCGGCCTCAAGCCCTCCCTCGACCTCTTCATCTCCAACTGACATTACTCGCTTGAATCTCTCCACCCCCTCACCCACTCCAACCTCTCCCCATCCAAACATGAGCCCTCCACTCCAACCCCAACCTCGCCATCAAACTGCTGACAAGGGGGGGTGGGCGCGCTGGTACTATGGCACACCAACCTCTACATCACCAAGGCCAGACGTCAGTTCTCTGACACCTCCCCCTACAGGTCCCCTTGATCATGACCCCATTTCTCATCACTCAACCATCATCTCCCAGACCTTCAACAATCTCATCCCTCAGGAAATCTCCCATTCACAGCCTCCAACCTAATAGTTCCCTAACCCTCTACCGCCTGTTTCTATCTCCTACCCGAAATCCATTAACCTGACTGCCTTAGTTGACATTTATTCCTCTTCTGCAGGCCCAACCAGTCGCCTTTCCACCAACACTCTCATTCACTTGGTAGAACTGTTCCTCACCTGCAACAATTTTTCCTCCCACTTCCACAAACCATAGAGGTGGCTATGGTTTCACATGGGTTTCAGCTTGCCTGCTTCTTCACAGGATACATGGAACAATCCACCTTCCACAGCTACACCAGCACTATCCCCCACCTTTTCCTCCACTACATCGATGACTGTATTGGCACTACCTCGTGCTTCCATGAGGAGCTTGAATAGTTCATCAACTTCACCCACACCTTCCACCCTGACACCAGATTCATCTGGACCATCTCTGACACCTCCCTCCATTTCCTGAATCTCTCTATCATCATCTTCGGTAACCGACTTAGCACCAATATCCATTTCAAACCCACTGAATCCCACAGCTACCTCGGCTACATCTCCTCTTGTTGATGTATATTTTGTTCCACAAATCCAGGCAACACAAGTTTCAGTACAATGGTAGATGCTTTATTATCGGACAGCCTGTGAAGGACTCTCAATGTCCCCAAAAGTAGTCATGCGTCTGCTTGTGGTGACACTTCTCCATGAATCTCTGCTCTACACACAAAGGCAGTACTTTTTTATAGGAATAATACAAAAGGTCTACAAGTCACATGGCTGGTTGTCGTTACATTGTTTAAGATGGACAATTATAATTTTACAAGGCCCAGTGAATGCCCATGTCCTTGAGAACGATTGAATGGATTACAGGGATTGATTATTGTATTCTTCAAGATCATATGTTGATGGGAAGAGATTAAAACAGAAGGGTTTGTCTGTTCTCAATGGGGGATTCACATACCTATGTTAATACGGAGGGGAAGCAAGAAAATGGGAGCAGGAGGCAGTTTAACAGAGTTGTGGCCAAGGCTATCAGTCTTGTCTGGGGAGGACAAATACCTTTGCCTGAGGCTGCAGAGGAATCCACACGTGTGGCTCCAATGGATTCCTTCTCTAAGATTCAGTCAGCCTCCTCCCTAATGAGCTGTTCTGTCTATTCTGTAAGAGGACAGACATGCAACTGATACTGCAATGAGTCTCTTTGGTAGTGGAATGTTTAACCCTTCAGTCCCCAGTATGCCTTGAAAGAGAAGTAAAATATGGAACTGATCCCTTTGTGGCTTTCTAACTTCCTCACTCTTACCTTCCCTCCTACAAAATTGTGATCCTATACTCCCAATTCCTCTGCCTCTGCTACATCTGCTCCCAGGATGAGGGAGTCCACTCCAGGACAATCGCAGATGTCCTCCTACTTCAAAAACCATAATTCTCTATCTCTCATGATTAATAATGCCCTCAAACCCCATCCCCCCAACCACAATAGAGTACCCTGTTCCTCACATACTACCTCACCAATCTCCAAATCCAATACATCATCTCCCGCCACTTTCACCACTTGCAGTCAAACCCCACCCCTGTCTGCTTTCCGTACAGACCGTTTGCTCTGTGACTCCCTCATCAATTCCATACTCCCCACCAACCTGTTCTCCACACTCGGTACCTTTCCCTGCAACCACAGGAAGTGCAACATCTGCCCCTACACCTCCCCTCTCACTTCCATCCAAGGCCCCAACAATCACTCCAAATCCAGCAGCGATTCACCTGTACTTCTAACCTGGTCTACTGCATCTGTTGCTCCTGACGTGGTCTCCCCTATCTTGGAGAGACTAAGCGCAGACTGAGGGACCAGTTCACAGGGCGCCTGTGCTCTATACGCTCCAATCAACACCACCTTCCAGTTGCCAGCCACTTCAACTCCCCCTCCCAGTCCCTTGGCGACATGTCTATCCTTGGCCTCCTCCACTATCAAAAGGCGACCACACGCAAACTGGAGGAACACACCTTATATTCCACCTCAGGATCTTACAGTCCAATTGCCTCAACATAGAGTTCACCAGCTTCAAAATCTCCCACCCCCAACCTTATCCCATGTCCAGCCCTCCCTCTCCTTCCCACCCCCTTGACCTGACTTTGTCTCTCCATCTTCCTTCTCATCTATCCACTCCATTCTTCCACTGATCAACCACAATAACCTCCTACTTTATTCCACCATTCCACCTACCTTTATCCCAGCCTCACTCCTCCCTCTATTTATTTCTCAGCTCCCTTCCCCTTCCCCAATCCTGGTGAAAGGTCTGGACCCCAAACATCGACCTTCCTGTTCCTCTGATGCTGTCTGACCTGCTGTGCTCTTCTAGTTCCACATTTTATCGACTGATTTATGTTTTACGGTATAACCAGTGCTACCCTGAAAAGAGGACAAAGTGATTCATAAATGAATGGTACCAAGGGCCGTCGACAATTTGAAGCCTATGAATCTACCACCTGTACAATTGGATAATAAGAATTTTGAATGAGTCAGTGATTGCTTATTGCATCTAATTAGTTCTGGAGTCATAGTAAAGGTCTAAGAAAAAGCTTTTTTCTGTATGTGTGTAAGATGATGTATTTGCTTACCTCTGCACAGGTCATGCAAGTCAAGATCTTTCTGTGAAATAAAGACTTTATTTAGAAACAAACGGTGCCATTAATTCAATGTATTAGAAAGAATGGGTGTTACTACTTCAACATTTCACCACAACATCTGAGGGCTCAGTGAATACATCAGTACACCCAAGTAAAAATGGTTTGCATAAAAATCACAAGAACTGCGGATGCTGGGAATCAGAAACAGAAACAGAAATTGCTGAAAAAGCTCAGCCGGTTTGGCAGCATCTTTGGAGAGAAGTCAGAGTTAATGTTTCAGGTCCAGAATGGGTTCAGAGCTTTTCCAGCAATATCTGTTTTTGTTAAAAATAGCCTGGTACTGGTCAAATAAATGGCTTCATTCCCCTATTTTATCTATGGAAGTTATGCTTACTGCACGAATTGTACTTTTGTCCTTCCATTGAATATTAGAGTTCTCTGTGATTTTAATAGATGAAGTGAATGGGTCAGAAGTGTGGTAGATGAGGCAGAAAAATCAGAAAACAAAATATTATTTAAATTGAGGCAGACTTCAAAATGCTACAGTATGGAGAGATCTGGATGGACTTCTACTTGAATCACAAGAAGTTAGCATGCAAATAGAGCAAGTAGGTAGAACAGCAATTGGAATGCTTGCTTTTATTGATTGAGGGATGGAGTATAAAAATAGAGGAATCTTATTACTGCAGAAGGTATTGGTGAGAAGATATTGAAGGAGCTGTACACTTTTTTAAATCGGTATTTTTTATTGGAAAAAAAGAAAATTTTAAAGATTTTTTACAAAGTTACAAGAGTAATCCAAACAAGTATAAGCACCAATATAAAATTAAATAAATAAGAGAAAAAAAATAATAACCAAAGAAAGGGAAAAAAAACCCAACTAACTACTAATCTTTCCTACAAACAACCAAAACATAAAATAGGATATCATACATTACCAGCAGTAAACAACAAAATAATTAAATAACTAGATACATGCGCAAAATAGATTTACATCAAGACATAATAAAACCCATATTATTACGGGATGCCTCCACCCGGGGGTCTCCAAACCAGCCAGAACTATTATCGCAGCTCGATAAAATCCCATGGCCGAAATATCTGTGTTGATATAGTTCAAAAAGGGCTGCCATGTTTTATAAAATAATTCAATTTTTTGGTGTACCATATTTGTGAGGAAGTCAAGGGGAATATATTCCATGACTATCCTGTGCCAGTTCAAAAGTCCTGGGGGGCCTTCAGCTGCCCAATTCACTAAAATATTTTTCCTTGCAGAAAAGGAGAATGGCAAATAATTTCCTCCCGTGTAAATCCAGGGAGGGAAAATCTGAAGAGCCCAAAAGTAGGGACACTAGATCCAATCTAATCTCCATACCCAAGATCTCTGTCAAGGCATTTGCTACTCTATCCCAATACCTGCGGATCTTATGGCATGTCCATAGACAATGCGTCAGAGTGCCAACTTCTATTTTACATTTAGGACACATTGGGGATGCTCCTGCCTTGAATTTTGCGAGTTCAGGTGCCACATGAGCCCTGTGAAGTATCTTTCATTGAATAGCCTGAGTTCTATTACAAATAGAGATCTTTCTGGCATTTTCCCAGATGTCCTCCCACATTTTGAAAGAGATTTCCAACCCTAATTCTTGATTCCTGGTTTTAAATAATCGTTCCATGTCCTTCGACACCTTATTATATAATGAATGATAAAGAATACTGACCGAGAGCCGCCCCATCGGCCATAACACTCTCCTTTCCCTATCCAATCTGTAGGGATTAACTGTCCGTGTGGTCTTCTTTTGTATAAAGTCTCGTATTTGGAAATACCAAAAGAGGTCCCTGTTAGGCAGTCCAAACTTCTGGTGCAACTGCTCAAAGGACATCATTGAACAGGTCTCCCAAGCAGGAGATACCTCTGGACTTCCAAGTTTTAAATGTAGCATCTGTCAGCCCTGGCTGAAATCCCGATGCTCCCACTATAGGGGTATAAGGGAAGGTTTTTTGCAGGTTACCGTCATCTTGTCGCATTATCCTCCAGGCTTTAATTGTATTTAATACAATAGGGTTTTTACAATAGTCCATAATAGCTCTCATCTTGTCCATAAATAAAAGATTGATGAGGGAACATTTTGCTTGGGTGGTCTCAATATCTAACCAGATTGACTGTGGGTCACAAGAGACCCAATCAGCTACACAGGATAACAAGGAGTCAATTGATACCGCCTGAAATCTGGAAAGTCCAGTCCTTCCCTTGCTTCTGGAAGCTGCAGCCTTTCTAATTTGATAAGGGGCCGGCTATGATTCCAAATAAAGGAGCCAAGCCAGCCATAGAGCCTACGCAACGCCTGTCTCGGCAGCATCAAGAGGAGCCTTCTCATAGGATATAGAAGACGAGGTAGAATATTCATTTTAACTAAGGTTACTCTGCCTAACCAGGATATTGGGAGATCTCCCTAGTTTTGACGGTCCTACCTTATTTTCTCTAATAAGTGCACGAAATTGGCTTTATACAGCTGACCAAATACTGGAGTAATAAAAATACCTAAGTATGGAAAACCTTCTGGTGACCACTGAAAGAGGGAGCAAGATCAATCCGGTAAATTGGATACACTAGCAAGACCTCCCAATGGCATGGCTTCCGATTTCATAAAATTGATTTTATAACCTGAGAACATACCAGATAGATTGACCACTTGAATTAGGCGGGGGACAGATTTCAAAGGATCACTTAAGAAGAGGAGGACATCATCCACATAAGTAGTAATTTTGTGCTTGCCCAATCCAACCCTCGGAGACGTTATGTTAGGGTCAGCTCATATAGTGGTTCAATCACCAGCGTGAATAATAATGGTGAGAGAGGACATCCCTGACGACAGCCCCTGCCAACACTAAAGCTATCTGAAATTAAACCATTGGTGATCACTGCTGCTTTGGGATCATTATATAATACTGAAACCCATATGCTAAATACCTCTCCGACACCGAACCTTTCCAGACAATAAAAAAGATATGGCCATTCTATCCGATCAAATGCCTTCTCCAAGGAGACAAGTAAACCCATATTGTTCCCTGTTGACATGCTTGTATCATACTTCAGACCCTTCTAATATTATTAGTTGACATGTAACCCTTTATAAACCCTGTCTGGTCCTTTTTATGATGTGTGGTAAGACCCTCTCCAGTTCAAAGTTTGTGCGAAGATTGGTAGTTTGGGTGCTCGTTGTTGTGGTTCTGTTCGCCGAGCTGGAAGTTTTTTGTTGCAAACATTTCGTCCCCTGGCTAGGCGACATCATCAGTGCTTGGGAGCCTCCTGCGAAGCGCTTCTTTGATGTTTCCTCCGGTGTTTATAGTGGTCTGTCCCTGCCGCTTCCGGTTGTCAGTTTCAGCTGTCCGCTGTAGTGGTTGGTATATTGGGTCCAGGTCGATGTGTTTGTTGATGGAGTTTGTGGATGAATGCCATGCCTCTAGGAATTCCCTGGCTGTTCTCTGTCTGACTTGCACTATGATAGTAGTGTTGTCCCAGTCAAATTCATGTTGCTTGTTGTCTGCGTGTGTGGCTAATAAGGATAGCTGGTCGTGTCGTTTCGTGGCTAGTTGATGTTCATGTATGCGGATTGTTAGCTGTCTTCCTGTTTGTCCTATATAATGTTTTGTGCAGTCCTTGCAT
>NC_057713.1:107486972-107499890 GCF_004010195.1 Chiloscyllium plagiosum | reverse complement strand
GCAATCCAGACAGAGAACAGCCAGGGAATTCCTAGAGGCATGGCATTTATCCACAAACTCCATCAACAAACACATCGACCTGGACCCAATATACCAACCACTACAGCGGACAGCTGAAACTGACAACCGGAAGTGGCAGGGACAGACCACTATAAACACCGGAGGAAACATCAAAGAAGCGCTTCGCAGGAGGCTCCCAAGCACTGATAATGTCGCCTAGCCAGGGCACGAAACGTTTGCTACAAAAACTTCCAGCTCGGCGAACAGAACCACAACACCCTCTCCAGTCTTAATGCTAACATTTTGGAAAGAATTTTGAAATCCACATTTAGCAAGGACATGGGTCTACATGATGAGCAATCTTCTGGGGCCTTTCCATTTTTAAGAATGAGAGAGATATTTGCTTCTCTCAACAAAGGCAGGAGGCAGCCCTGACTATGTGAGTAATTGTACATATTTATGAGTGGCCCGGCCAGATCCCCTATAAATTCTTTATAGAACTCAACCTGGAATCCGTCTGGCCCAGGTGCTTTGCCACTCTGAAGCTGCCTAACTGCGTCCAGTACTTCCCAGGTTGTCGGGGGGGCATTCAAGATCGACACCTGCTCTGAGGTTAAGGCCAGAAGGGCGAAATTTTTAAAGAAGGATTCCATCTTCCCAGTTCTATCCTGACAGTCCTGTGATTTATACAGTTCAACATTGAACTTTCTAAAGTTAAAAATCACACAACACCAGGTTATAGTCCAACAGGTTTAATTGGAAGCACTAGTTGGAAGCACTAGCTTTCGGAGCGCTGCTCCTTCATCAGGTGGTTGTGGAGGACATGATTGTAAGGCACAGAATTTATAGCAAAAGTTTACAGTATAATGTAACTGAAATTATACATTGAAAATTACCTTAATTGTTTGTTGAGCCTTTTATCTGTTCGAATACCATGATAGTTTCACTTCTTTCATGTGTAAATCAAGTTACATTCTCAGGTTAACTATAACAATTGGTGTTAGCCAGACAATATGTTGAAAGTGTTAGCCCACTGTGTTCTCTGTCTGTGCCATAATGTTTAGACTGATTCTAATCTAAAAAGTGAGATAACAAGTCTTACATGAATTCATGCAGTTTTTGAGCAAAGTACAATGTAACTCTGCAAGTACAAATTCACCCCACAAATGTATATGTATATGTGTGCATGTGTGTGTGGGTGTGTGTGTGTGTCTGGGGTGGGGGGTGTGAGTGTGAGAGAGAGTGTATATGTGTATATATATGTGTGTATGTGTGTTTAGAGTGTCTTAAGTCTGTGAGGGATTGCATGTATGAGTGTGGGAGTGTGTGTGTCTGTAGGACTGTGTATGTGTATGTGTGCATGTGTGTGTGTGTGTCTGGGGTGGGAGGGATTGTGAGTGTCTGTGGACCCCACTGGAGGGCCGCTGCCCTGGGCTTGACATGTATGCTCAAACCGTCAGGAAATATGTAAATGCCAGATTCATCAGCTGCATTCACAAGGTAGAGCAAAACATCACCTGTTCACGACACAACGCCATCCAGGCTCTCAAAACCAATTACAACATTGTCATCAAACCAGCAGATAAAGGAGGAGCCATTGTCATTCAGAATAGAACAGATTACTGCAAGGAAGTGTATCGACAACTGAACAACCAGGAACACTACAGGCAACCACCAGCTGATCTGACCAAAGGACACACCCGTGAATTGAATACATTGATCAGGACTTTGGATCCAGTCCTTTAGAGTTCCCTATGCGCCCTCATCCCATGTACTTCTTGTGTAGGCGCTTTCTGCTGCCTTCCAAAGGTACACAAAGCCAACACACCAGGACGTCCCATCGTATCGGGCAATGGGATCCGGCAATGTTGAGGGCATATTGAAACCTATTCTACAGGTAATCCCCAGCTTCTGTCGTGACACTACGGATTTCTTACAGGAACTCAGCACCCCCCGGACCAGTCAAACAGGGAACATTCCTCATCACAATGGACGTTTCAGCACTTGACACCAGCATCCCCCACAATGATGGCATCGTGGCAACAGCCTCAGTACTCAACACCAACAACTGCCAATCTCCAAACACCATCCTCAATCACAATGTCTTCACCTTTGACAACCAGACACATTGAACAGCCATGGGGACAAAATTTGCATCCCAATATGCCAACATCTTCATGCGCAGGTTCGAACAAGACTTCTTCTCTACGCAGGACCTCAACCAACATTATACACCAGGTACATTGATGACATTTTCTTCCTCTGGACCCATGGTGAGGAGTCACTGATAAAATACATAATGATATCAACAAGTTTCATCCCACCAGCAAACTCACCATGGACTACTCTCGACTATCGGTCTCATTCTTAGATACATGCATCTCCATCAAGGATGGACACCTCAGCACCACACTCTACCTCAAATCCACAGACAACCTCACAATGTTACACTTCTCCAGCTTCCACCCAAAACATATTAAAACAGCCAGCCCCTATGAACAAGCCCTACGCGTACACCGGATCTGTTCAGATGAGGAGGAATGTGACGGGCACCTGGAAGTACTCAGGGATGCCCTCATAAGAACGGGGTACGATGCTCAACTCATCAACTGCCAGTTCTGACATGCCACAGCAACGAACTGTAATGACCTCCTCAGGAGACAGACACGTGCTGCAACCGACAGGGTACCCTTCATTGTCCAGTACTTCCCAGGAGCTGAAAAAACCAAGCCATGTTCTTTGTGACCTGCAACACATTATCAATGAGGATGAGCACCTTGCCAAGACCTTCTCCACACCACCACTGCTTGCCTTTAAACAACCGCCAAACCTCAAACAGATCATTGTTCGTAGCAAGCTGCCCGGCTGTCAGGACAACTCCATACAATCCTGTCATGGTAGGTGCTGCAAGACGTGTCAGAGTGTGGACCATTATTTGTGGGGGCACCTCCCGCCATGCATATGGCAGGTGACTCAGCCTACGTTGTTTATCTTATACCTTGCAGGCAAGGATGCACTGAGGCATGGTACATTGGGGAATCCGAGCAAAGGTCATGGCAATGGAAGAATGGGCACCGCATAACAATCAACAGACAGGAGTGTTCCTTCCCAGTTGGGGAATACTTCAGTGGTCCAGGACATTTGACCTCGGACCATCGGGTGACCATCCTCTAAGGCGGACTTTGGGACAGGCAGTGCGAAAAGTGGCTGAACAGAGGCTGATAGCTAAGTTCCATACCCATAGGGGGGCCTCAACCGGGACCTTGGGTTCATGTCACACTACAGGTGACCACCATTGCACTATATATACACACTATATATACATATTCCTCTCCATGTATTAGGGCGACTTTGGGACAGGCAGTGCGAAAAGTGGCTGAACAGAGACTGATAGCTAAGTTCCATACCCATAGGGAGGGCCTCAACCAGGACCTTGGGTTCATGTCACACTACAGGTGACCACCATTGCACTATATATACACACTATATATACATATTCCTCTCCATGTATTAGGGCTTTGATCAATACATACCGTCCAGACTCATCTTTTATCTGGCTTAACATTTGGAAAGGAAGATTCTTCTGAATAAGAATGACTACTCCCCTACTTTTTGAACTGAAAGATGAAAAGAAAGCCTGATCAAATCCACCCTGTTGTCGCTTTAAGTGTTCTTTATCAAGTAGATGTGTCTCCTGTAAGAGAGCTATACTGACCCTTTCTTTTTTAAGACTTGATAATATCTTTTTCCTTTTGATTGGTGAATTGCTCCCCTTGACATTCCAGGTGCACCACCTAAATGAATGGCTAACCATGATTGTCCAGGCAAGTCCGAGACACCCCCCCCCCGCCCCCCATAGGAAGAACCCCACACAAAAGACGTTGAATAAAGACCATAGAAAATTCACAAATACAAAAATTCTTTAAAACATTTGCACCAACACAATTAAAAACTACTCCTAAATAAAAAGAACGCAAAACATATTCGAAAGGAGACTTTCCCCTTGCTCCCAGGGGACATAACTACCTATCACTAACCCTGCCATAACCTTTCCTAGCTAGGGCCCTGCCCTCGGCCCAGGCATAATAGAATGGAGTGAACAAATTCACGTGTTTCATAAAACCAGAATTAAAAGTGTGACCCTCCCCTCCCCACCCCGATGTACCAACACCTGGGTGCGTTTAGCAAACACAATACAAAATAGAAATATATAAAGTTACAAAATTACAATCCCAGTAATTATTAGTAAGATGCAGAAAGAGGAAAATCCTGCTCTAGAACAAAAGACAAACCAGAACAAGCCCCCCCTCCCCCACAAACCGTGTAAGCCACACCAACTATAACAAAAGAGACCAAAGGAAGAATAAAGAACAAGCCCCCCCCTCCCCACCCCTAGGGCAAGATGAGTCGAAGAGAGATGAAGAAGAAAAGAAGCGTAAACAAAGGAGAGGCAAAATAGAGTCGTTTTCCATATGATTCAAGTCCCGCAGTCTATTTGAGAGAGTCCAAGAATTATTTTGCTTTCTCTGGTGATGCAAAGTTATAAGCGGATCCTCCATGGCTGAGGCGCAGCGTTGCCAGATAATGTGTGGAGTATTGAATATTTAGGTCTCTCAGACACATCTTCGCCTCATCGAATGTCCTCCTCTTGCGGATCACGGCTGGAGAGCAGTCCTGGACTAACATTATCCTGGAACCCTTGTGCATCAAGGCCTGGGGATCATTCCCCAGGACTCCGGAGGCTTCCAGGAGCATTTGTTTTTCTTTGTAACATTGGAGTCGAATTAGAACCGGGTGGGGGCGTTGGTCCGACTCGCCTGCGTACAGCAACCCGGTGGGCCCACCCCACCCGCACCCAGCCCGGTCCCGACTCCAACTTCAATAATTGTGGGAGCCATCGTTCCAGAAAGTCCACAAGCTGGCCTTCCTCTTCCTGTTCAGGAAGGCCCAGCAACCGAATATGTTTCCGACGACCCCGATTATTGAGGTTGTTGATGCGCTCCTCTGGAGTCCGGATTCGCTGCTCGAGAGCCCGGACCTGACCCACGGATGACTCGGCAGCTGTCTCCGAGGCCGCAGCCCTTTGCTCTGCCCCTTCGACACGTTGCTCGAGTTTTTCAATCTCTTGGTTATGCTTCTGCAGCATGGCCGAGATCGACTCCCACCTGGACCAGGTCTCCTCAATGAAAGCGGCGACCTGCTCCTAGAGTTTGGTGATCCCGAAGAGCAGGCTCGCCACAGAAGGTAAGTCCCCCGAAGCGACCGCGGATGTCTCTACTTCTGCGGGAGGGGGTGGGGGAGGGGTCCCTGCCTGTTGTGAGCTGTGGGAGGTTTTGCCCTTAGTCATTTTAAAAAAAACACCAAACTGTCCAAGTTTGATGTAAAATGAATGAGTACGCTGGGCAAAAGCTATTCCAAATGATTTAAAGGGTGAGGTGAAGGTGGGTGCCCCACTTTGCCCGAGTCTTAGGCAGAGCATTATACAGACTGGGTCGCCGCCATCTTGAATCTCCGAAGGAGCTGTATACTTTATATTTGCATTGGAGGCAGTTCAAATAAGGTTTGCCAAGTACCAAACACGTGGCCTCTGACAGCTAGAAGGGCAAGGATGGTAGATACAGGGACGTCACCACCTGCAAGAGTCCCCTCAAGCCATTCACCATCCTGACATGGAAATATAATCACTATCCCTTCACTGTTGTTGAGTCTATACAGTTTTGCTGAGTCTTCCTGACAGAAATGTGGGTGTGTTTATTCCTGAAGGACTGCTACAGTTCAAAAAGGCAGCTAAGGGTGAGCAATAAATTGTGGCCTAACCAACGCCATCTACGTCCCATGAATTATCTTTCCTCCCGGATTCTTCCCACAATCCAAAGATGTGCAAGTCAGGTGAATTGGCTATGCTAAATTGCCCAAAGTGTTCACGGATGTGCAGGTTAGGTGCATTAGTCAGGGGTAAATAGAACACAGAAAAATACAGCGCAGTATTTTGGCCCTTTGGCCCTCGATGTTGCGCCGATCCAAGCCCACCCTACCGACACTAGCCCACTATCCTCCATATGCCTATCCAATGCCCATTTAAATGCCCATAAAGAGGGAGAGTCCACTACTGCTACTGGAAGGGCATTCCATAATGTAGAGTAGTAGGGGAATAGGTCTGGGTGGGTTAATCTTCGGAGGGTCGGTGTGGACCTGTTGGGCTGAAGGGTCTGTTTCCACACTGTAGGGATTCTATGATTCCATACGGGAGCAAGGGTCCGCTCAAATCCTAAGAGTTCTTGTGTTTTCACTCTGGATGGTATGTTGAGTTCATGGAATTCCCTGATTAATGACTGTTTCAGATGGGATCCCTCAAATTGTCAAGCTCCAGATGAGGAGGGATGAACTCACTCTCCTTTATTTACTTGGTTGGTCGCAACAATTTAGTTAAAACAGATCCCCTCCCCTTTGGATAGCATTCTCCAAGGCCAAGTGCATTGGTTTTAAATAGAACCAATTTGACCAGGCTTTGAGTTAGCAATACTATTATTAAACACAAATTGGCCATGCTAAATTGCCCGTAGTGTTAGATAAGGGGTAAATGTAGGGGTATGGGTGGGTTTCGCTTCGGCGGGTCGGTGTGGACTTGTTGGGCCGAAGGGTCTGTTTCCACACTGTAATATAATCTAATCTAAAAAAAAATAAATAATAATGCATGAGTTAGAAATTAAAAGTGAGCCCAATAAAAGTGTCTGGGTTGTTTATGTAGTGTAGGCAGTGGAATGTTGATAGCTCAGCAGTCGATTTTGAGATTCTTGGCTTTTCTCTTAGCTAAAATTCTTTTGTTCTATTTCCCTTTGACTGACTCGCTGACCAGCCTCCAGCACTCAGAACAAGAGAGTCATTTACCTATAATGCAGTGATAGCTAGTAAATGATTCTTAACTGTGACTGTCACAGCACACTAACGCTCGATCCCAGGCCAGTACTCACAAGAACTTTAGTCCAATAAGGCACACACAGACCAGGGTGGAACTGGTTTTTAACCTTGGTCACGAAGAGATGCATAGTCTGGAAACAGACCCTTCAGTCCAACTCAGCCATGCCAACCAAATGTCCTAAATTAAGCTAGTCCCATTTTCCAGCACATGGCCCATATCCCTCTCAACCCTTCCTATTCATATACCCATCCAGATGCCTTTTAAATGTTGCAATTGTACCAGCCTCCAGCACTTCCTCTGGCAGCTCATTCCACACACGCACCACCCTCTCCCTGAACAAGTTGCCCCTTAGGTTCCTTTTAAATCTTTCCCCTCTCATCCTAAATCTATGCCCTCTAGTTCTGGGGTCCCCCACCCCAGGGAAAAGACCTTGTCTATTTACCCTATTTATACCCCTCATGATTTTATAAACATCTATAAGGTCACCGCTCAGCCTCCAATGCTCCAGAGAAAACAGCCCCAGCCTAATCGTCCTTGTGTATTCTTGAAAAGGGAAAACATAATCATGTTTCTCACCCAGACTACTGTCTTTTTCTCACTTACTGGTCACCAACTGGGGTACTCTCAGGAGATCACAGTTCAGTTTGTGGTGCATGATCCCTTTTGAAGCTTCCTTAACACCTTCAAGCTTGTCTCCAGATAGCCAATGAATTTATATCAGCAGGCAACATCTGGGTGTACCTCCTCTCTAATCAAAACATGATTACAATCTGTAGTTCAGTAGGACCATGGGTGACCTGGGATTATAATCACAGAGCATTTCTGTGTAGGTTCAGCAATGGTACTAACATTCAATACGGCAGTAATGGATGTTTATGATATCATTTAAAACGTTCAAAAGGGATATATTGGGGCATAAAGTAAATATTTTCCCTTAAAAAGTAAAGTCTACTGCAAAATCTGAATTAATTGATTCGTCAAAATTGAGGAGTTGTACTTAAAAGACATGCAACAAGTTTCAGGATAATGATTAGGAAACAATTGTATAGAAAATGTAGAACGGAAAAATGTTAAGATTGAGAAGCCTGCGAAGAGGATTACAAAGAAAATGTGCAAACATCCTAGACTGCTGATGGAAACCTCAGGAAAATAACAGAGGATCTGACAACATTTCAAATGTCTTTGGATACAAATGTTGCGGCAGAGGCTACATGTTGCCAATGTAACACTTCTTGGGGTTAACTCTGAGGAGTTGCACTTCTGCCCTTATGGATAAAGATAGATTAGTCACACAGAAGGACTACAGGAAAGAAGTTTTATTTTCCAAGAAAGAAGTGCTGATAGGGCCCTGTTTGTTTCCTTTTCATCCCCTGCCTTGAGCTTTCAGTGTTACAGCATTTATTTATAAAAGCTTGTCATACATTTATTAATAATTTTCAGCGTGAAAGTTCACAATTCAAAAGTTCACACTTTAATTCATTGAGTGCTGCTATAAACCTGAAAAGTTTCAATACAGGAGATAATTAGCATGCTTGCTAATCATAATACATTTCCCTCAATGAAATGAAAGTTCTCAGATTAATTATTACCTTCTATAAATAAATCCAGAACAAGGCAATTTGCATATCAAAGTCACAGAACAACTGCTGTTTAGTGCATTATGACTTCCTGTGCACCTGCTCTATTTTCATCACCATAGCAACTGCAGATTTCAACGAGAGTCTGACATTTGAAGTTGCATTCAGCCAAAAGAAAATCACAATGAATCACATTGTAAAATGGCTCGAGCATAATTAGAGAAATAGTCACAGCACCAAAGTGTGAGCTAGGTAGTGAGCAGCTCAGTAAAAATTGTAATTGCTTAGTGTGGCAGACGGCGGTGGTATCTGCCTATGTTTTCATGCAAAGAGTCGGATCATAAGTGTAGGTTGTCAGGCGTGAGTAGGGAACTTGGAGCTGAAGTTATTGTGCCTGCTTGCTGGCCCTGAAGGTTCAAGTGTCAAGCCTATTCAATATTGAGAGCTAGTTCCTGGTGGCATGAAGCAATGGACACACTTGGCATCTTGAGAAAATTAGGTTCTACTGCTTTTTGAGGAAGGATGGAGAAAGAGGTTTTTGCGAGAATTGTTAAACATTACACAGCATCAGAACACACCTGCTTTATGATGTCTTGGGGTATTCACTATGTTGATAGCACTATATAAAAGCAATTTGTTGTTAGTGATGGGGTCAGAAGACTCTGAAGCATCGATTGGATTTTATTTTCGGCCAATGTGCAGAAACCATTCATAATATTTAAAAGTCTGTAAACCAAACTGTGAATAAGTTTTTACATATAGAATTTATTTTTTTGCCAGCATGGAGTGCACACTCTTTACCTACAGGTAAAAAAAACTGCAAACCCAAACACAGAGAGCTTGGCACAGATCAGCAGAGCCAAGCCTATACATTGTCCAAATACATTTGATCAATTAAAACTGCAGCTTACCAGTATGGAGTGCTGGTAAACATTTTAGTATTTGCTCAGCTACAACCAACTTTCCTACAACCAAATTGCTGTGCTGGAGCCAAATGGGGAGATTCCTACCCCCGTTCACTCAATATCAGCCACTGGGCAGTATTAGTGAACCAATGTAGGCGCAAGTTACTGCAGATGCCGGAAATTGTACTGAAAATAACAAGTGCTGGAGATCACAGTGATGATTCTTTATTAGCGCTCAGGAGATCTGGCAGCATCTGTGGAGAGAAATCAGAGTTAACGTTTCAGATCGAGTGATACTCAGAACTGGGCAGGGGTGATTATTAAGTGAAGTGTGAAGGGGTCAGCCTTTATACAATAGTGAGGTGGGGTGTTGGAGTGCTGAGGGATAAACGATTTTTTTACAGGCTGTTCTGCTATAACGTGACAGTTGTGTTCCTCTGCAACCTCGCGCTACAGGAAATCGTGCTATGGAAAACCACTATAGAAAATCACACTGTAGAAGATCGCTAATAGGAAATTGTCACACCCATTCATAAGAAAGTTCATGTCATCCAAACAGCATCCACAATTCGTCAATCATGATATAGCCAATTCACACTGACGAAATGCATGGTATAGCAGAATGAACTGTAGTTCAGATTAAGTATTCTGAATATGAGAATGGCAGAATAACAGTGTGTTCAGATGTTTGGATGATGCCACCTTCCAAACCAGTGCTGCTAACATGGCTTCCTTCTTCCATAACCGTGCTTTCCCACCCTCTGTGATTGACAGGGCCCGCAACTGCATCTGACCAATCACCCATGTTTCTGCCCTTGTCCCTCCCCAGTTCTGAGTATCACTCAATCTGAAACGTTAACTCTGACTTCTCTCTACAGATGCTGCCAGACTTGCTGAGCTTTTCCAGCAGTTTCTTTTTTTTAATGATCGGGGCCCTCTTGTCCTCACTTTTGATCCCAACAGTCTCCGCATTCTCCACCATTTCAGACAATTCTAGCAGAATGCCACCATCAAACCCATCTTCCCCTCACTCCCCCGTCTACATTTTGCAAGGATTGTTCCCTCCCGGACACCCTAATCCATTCCTCAATAACCAACACCATCCCCCACCCCACCCTCCCATTCTCACACCACTTTCCCCTGTAACTGTGCAACACCTGCCCCTTCACCTTATCCCTGCTCACCATCCAGGGGCCTAAACAGTCTTTCCACCTGAAGCAGCTTTTCACCTGTACTTCCTCCAATCTTGTGTATTGTGTTCGCTGCACCCAATGTTGCCAACTCTACACTAGAGAAACCAAACGCAGACTGAATGACCGCTTTGCAGAACACCTCTGGTCTGTGCGCGAGCTTGACCCCCAACCTTCCTGTAGCTGGTCATTTTAACACAGTGTCCTGCTCACATGCCCACATATCTATCTTTGGCATGCTGCAGTGTTCCAGTGAATCACAGTGCAAATTGGAGGAGCAACATCTCATCTTCAAACTAGGAACTTTACAACCTTCTGGGCTCAATATTGAGTTCACCACCTTTGAATTGTGAAACCGTTCCCTTCCCTTCCCTTTCCTTTAGCTTTACTTTTTCCATTCTCTGACACCATGTCTGCTCGCCCCATTCCAGTGGGACTGTTGGTTCTTTCAAGTCTGGCAGTTAGACACACCATTGTTTTGCCATTCTCATACTCTAATCACTTAATGTGCTGTGTCAAAATCATTTCTTCCCCAGCACTCCAACCCAACATCCCTCCCCTACCCCACTCCCCAATAATTGCATAAATACTGTCTCCTCCACACTTCACTTTAACTCTGATGAAGAGTCATCTAGCCTCCAAACATTAGCTTGCCTTCTCTTCATTGATGCTGCCTGACCCATTGTGAACTCTAGCATTTTTTTGTTTTCAGTCATTATTAGAGAGCCAGGCTGGTTGGTAATATGGATCAATGTATGGCAAGTGGTGAGGCCACAGAAATGCTCCGTGAACAAAGCTCTGCATCAAGAGCACTGAAGATAAAAGTTTACTCTGACAAATTTTCCAATAGTTCTTAAACTTCAAAAGCAATAATATGGGCAGGTGCGTGTCTCACATTATGCAGTGTAACAGGAATTGAAGGAACACAAAGCAGGATTCTCTGCAGTCCTGCTGTCCTGCAGATTGCCATTCCACTCCCTTTTTTTTACATATTGAAAGAGCTCTTGACAAGAGACTCTGATAGGGTCTTCAGAAAGTTGGAGCAGTACTTCTGTTCCTGCTAGTCCCTGCATATGTTCCAGCCTCCTGCTTGTCAAATGGCCACATCAAACAGTCCCTCTTCAGTACATGTACAGGTACTGTTCTCCAATTCGTACGCTGTTACATTGATGACTGCATCGGTGCTGCACCCTGCACCCAGGCTGAACTGGAGTAGTTCATCGACTTTGCCAACAATTTCCACCCTGCCCTTAAATTCACTTGGTCTATCTTGGACACCTCCCTCCTTTTCCTTGACATCCCCGTTTCCATTTCCAGTGACAGTTTATGGACTGACGTTCACTACAAGCCCACAGACTCCCATAACTACCTGGACTACAGCTCCTCCCACCCAGTATCCTGCAAAAACTCCACCCCATTTTCCCAATTCCTCGGTCTCTGTTGCATCTGTTCTGATGAGGAAACATCCCAGATGTCCATCTATTTTCACAACATGCTTTCCCCCTTCTGTCATCCAGACAACCTCCACCGCACCTCGTACATTCCCTGCTCCACTGCTCTAAACCCCTCTCTGTTCAAACATAATAAAGCCAGGGTCCCCCTTGTCCTCACCTACCACTCCACCAGTCTACACTTCCAATGTATAATCCTCGAACACTTTCCCCAACTCCAACTAGACCCCACCACCAAGAACATCTTCCCCTCCCAGCCCCTCTCTGCCTTCCGCAAGGACTGTTCCCTCCAACAGTCCTTGGTTTGCACCACTCTCTCCACCAGCCCTCCCGAACCCCCAGCTACCTTCCCCTGCAACCAGAAAAGATGCAAAAGCTGTTGGCACAACACACCCTCACCTCCACCCAGAGCCCCAAACAGTCCTTCCAGGTGAGACAGAGGTTCACCTGCCTCTCCTCCAACCTAGTTTACTGCATCAGGTGCTCCCGACGTGGTCTTCTCTACATCAGGGAGACCAAATGTAAGCTGAGGAAATGGTTCACCGAGCATCGCAGCCGGGCCCATAAGGGCAAGCCTGACCTCCTGGTCACCGGCCACTTCAATTCCCCTTCCAAATCCCTCTCTGACATGTTCACCCTCTGACTCCTCCATTGCTGCATTGAATCAGACCACAAATTGGAGGAGCAACACCTCATCTTCCGCCTGGGCAGCCTGCAGCCCAGAAGATGCAACATTGGGGGTGGGGTGGCCATGTTGGTAAGGGATGATATTCAGTCCCTTGCGCAGGGGCACCTAGAATCAGGGGATGTAGAGTCAGTATGGATAGAGCTGAGAAATTCTAAGGGTAAAAAGACCCTCTTGGGAGTTATCTACAG
>NC_057713.1:107410106-107485278 GCF_004010195.1 Chiloscyllium plagiosum | reverse complement strand
GTTTCAGCTCCCCTCCCAGTATCACCTCCCCTCCCAGTATCATCTCCCCTCCCAGTGTCAGCTCCCCTCCCAGTATTATCTCCCCTCCAAGTTTCTGCTCCACTCCCAGTATGGTCTCCCCTCCCAGTGTCTGCTCCCCTTCCAGCGTCAGTTCCACCCAGTGTCAGTTCCCCTCCCAATATCAGCTCTGCTACTTGTGTTGATGTCGTCTAATGACAGCTCCCCTCTTGGATTCACTACCTATCACAGTGTCAGCCTCATTTTTGATGTTCAACTCCTCCCTGATGTTTAGAACAGCAAGAATAGAAGCACGAGTAGTCCAAGCCATTCAATACAAACAGAGCAGACCTTTGACTCCAACTCCCTTGTACCTACTCCCTGTATCCCTTGTTTCTGGAGAGAGATGAAAATTCAATTTATTTCCACCTTAAATGTATGTTAGTCCCTTGATACATGTAACAGAGAATTTAATATAATCAGATCCTGCTATTAAACATGACAGGACCTCTGGGGGACCTTTTCTTGCCAAGTTTCTCAGACATTAAATCATTACACCAAATTTCTCCAAATTTGAGGAAAGACATTCTGTCTATTGAGGGAGTGCAGCGTAGGTTCACAAGGTCAATTCTTGGAATGGCGGGATTACCTTACACTGAAAGACTGAAGTGACTGGGCTTGTATACTCTTGAGTTTAGAAGACTGAGAGGGGATCTGATAGACATATAAGATTATTAAAGGATTGGACGCTCTGCCGGCAGGAAACATGTTTCCGTTGATGGGTGAGTGCTGAACCAGAGGACACAGTTTAAAAATACAGAGTAGACCATTTAGGACAGAGATGAGGAGAAACTTCTTCACCCAGAGAGTGGTGGCTGTGTGGAATGCTCTGCCCCAGAGGGCAGTGGAGGCCCAGTCTCTGGATTCATTTAAGAAAGAGTTGGATAGAGCTCTCAAGGATAGTGGAATCAAGGGTTATGGAGATAAGGCAGGAACAGGATACTGATTAAGGATGATCAGCCATGATCATACTGAATGGTGGTGCAGGCTCGAAGGGCAGAATGGCCTGCACCTGCACCTATTGTCTATTCAATTTCAAATAACCAATCCTCCAACTCCATTTCCAGTCCTGCCTCCTCCCTTCCATCCCTCCAACTGACCTCTCCTTCCAGCTAAAGGGCAGAATGGCCTGCACCTGCACCTATTGTCTATTCAATTTCAAATAACCAATCCTCCAACTCCATTTCCAGTCCTGCCTCCTCCCTTCCATCCCTCCAACTGACCTCTCCTTCCAGCTACCAATCAGATTCTATCAACCTCCCAGGCCATACCTACCACCTGTGTATACCTCTCCCCACCATAACCTTTCACCCTATCTCTTTATTTGCAAATTGTCCTACCCCACCCCCATTCCTGATGAAGGGTTATATCTGAAATGTCGGACTTCTCTACTTTCTGATGCTGCCTGGCTTGCTGTGCTCTTCCAGCCTCCTGCCTATCTGCCTTGGATTCCAACATCTGCAGCTTTTTGTCTTTAATTGGAATTGACAGCAAGTTCCAATAAATTCCTTAACGCTTCCCTTTAACAGCAGCAATCTCATAAAAATGTGACTTATTTCAACAGAGTATTCAATATGGATGCATCAATGCTGTAATACCACTGGACAAAACAGAAACAATGCTACTTTAAATTGGAAAGTTCAAATTTTATTCCATTGGTTACCAATGGTATGAAGTCTCCCTTTTAAATGGTTAGTAGATTCTGAAATTAAGTGATTTTGGTCACATCAACTCTGTTTAGAATGAGGATGAATATGGTATAGAAAAATACCTGTAACTGGATATACTAAATGAGAGTCCTTACACGAACCTGACTGTACGGTGTGGCATGATGGCTCAGTGGTTAGCACTGCTGCCTCACAGGGACAGAGATCCAGGTTCAGTACATTCTCCCTGGGTCTATGTTTCCTCTAGGTGCTTTGGTTTCCTCCCACAGTACAAAGATGTGCAGGTTAGGTGAATTGGCCATGCTAAATTGCCCATAGTGTCCAAGGATGTGCAGTCTAGGTGGATTAGCCATGGAAAAATGCAATGGTATAAGGATGGGGTGGGTCTGGGTGGGATACTCTTTGGAGGGACAGTGTGGATAGAGATATATAGCTGTATAGCATGGAAACAGATCCTTCAGTCCAACTTGTCCATGCCAGCCAGATATCTTAAATTAATCTCGTTCCATTTGCCAGCATTTGGCCCATATCCCTCTAAACCCTTCCTATTCATATACCCTACCAGATGCCTTTTAAATGTTCTAATTGTACAAGCCTCCACCACTTCCTCTGGCAGCTCATTCCATACAGACACCACTCCCTGTATGAAAATGTTGCCCCTTAGGGCCCTTTGAAATATTTCCCCTCTCACTTTAATGAACTTCAGATACTTGAAATCAAGCAGCGGAGGCAGTTGTTATGGACTAGGCCAGACCACTCAAAACATTCTTAAGCAGGCAGCCCTAGACCTAACTTTGCAATTTCTTTCAGTAATTATGCTCCTCTGCAAAAAATCAAGGACAGAGTCTCTTTGAGCCAAGGGACAGCTTTTAGAATAAAAGGGACTAGCTTTGTGACACCTTCCCCCTTTAAAAAAAATGAACCATCAATACCAAAAGATGGCTTCATTTTTAACCCTTCAAAACCCTGATTAGTAGTCTAAACAACATATACACTATACTAACTATAAACATGCAAACATGCACAACCACATGCAAATTCAGACCGCGGTCCACCCACCACCGAACGCCTCCGTAACTCATTCAAGTCTTGATAATACATCGGCAATCACATTCTCACAACCTGCCACATGCACATTTGTCAAATTGTATTGGCTGCAACAACAAGCTCCATTTAAACAGTCTGGCATTTTTGTCCTTAAACTTTTCCACAAATGTCAATGGGTTGTGATCAGTGTATACAATTGTCTCAGATGCATTGCTGGTAATATCAACACTGAAATGTTGTAATGCCAACACTGAGCTTAAAGTCTCTTTCTCCACCATTGAATACTTTTGTTGATGAATGTTCAACTTCCAAGAAAAATTCCCCATGTGTCTTTCTATTCCATCATCATCTTCCTGCAGGAGCACCGCACTGACACCCACATCACTGGCATTGATAGCTACCTTGAAAGGCTTTGTGTAATCTGGTGTGGCTTATACTGGGGCAGTGGTTAACACAGTTTTTAGGCTGTCAAATGCCTTTTGACAATTTGCTGTCCACTGAAACTTCTTGCCCTTTTTACACAATCCGGTAAGTGGAGTAGCCACTTTGCTAAAGTTCGGCACAAACTTTCAGTAAAATCCACTTAATCCCAGGAACCATAGTACTGCTTTTTTCATCAATGGTGTGGAAAATTCTCCAATTACTTTTGTTTTTGCAACCTGTAGGGCCATTTGTCCATGTTCAATAACATGGCCCAGGAAGATGAGTTGGGCTTTGGCAAATTCGCTTTTAGCCAGGTTTATCACCAAGCCTGCCTTCCGATCGAACAAGTACGATAAATGCTGCAAATATTCCTTTCATGAGTGACTAAAAATCACCATGTCACCAATGTACACCACGTAGTTAGTAATCCGGCATTGACTTTATTAGTCAGCCTCTGAAATGTGACTGGAGCATTTTTCATACCAACTGGCATGACTTTGAACTGATATAGTCCATTTGGCGTTATGAAAGCTGAAATTGCCTTTACTCTGTCTGACAGAGATACTTGCCAGTAGCCTCTGAGCAAGTCCAACTTAGAAACGTAAGCTGCTTGTCCCACTTTTTCAACACAGTCCTCCAACTGTGGATTTGGATATGCATCCATGTTTGTAATGGCATTGACTTTGCGATACTCCACGCATAACCATTGGGTACCATCTGGCTTTAGCAGCATGACTATGGGTGAGCTTCAGTCACCATAACACATTTCGATTATACCATCTTGAAGCATGCGCTCTATCTCCTTCTGAACCTATGCCAACTTTAGAGGGTTATGCCTATAAGGATGTTGCTTAATCGGAACAGCATCTCCTATATCTACATCATGTACAATTAGGTTAGTACTTAGTTTATTTCCGCATGTTTCCCCATGTGATAGTAATAACTCTTTTGAGTCATTTTGATGTTCTTGTGGAAGGTAACTCAATAATTTATCCCAATTTTTGGCAACTTCCTCAATGTCCAATTTGATTTGAGGAATGTCCAATTCAGAATCCTCTGAACTAGGTTCTGCCTTCTGTGCTTTAATCATTAACATCTTCTCCTCTTGCTTTCCTTCCCTATCAAAATACCTTTTGAGCATATTCACATGGCAGACTCTGTGAGATTTCTTCCTGTCTGGAGTCCTTATCAAGTAGTTCATCTCACTCAATTGCTTCTCAATTTGATAAGGTCCACTAAACCTTGCTTTTAAAGGCTCACCTGTTACTGGAAGTAACACCAATACCTTATCCCCAATTGCAAAATTGCGAATTTGTGATTGCTTATCGACCTCTTGTTTCCTTGTATGCTGTGATACTTTTAAATGCTGTCTCGTCAACTCTCCAGCTCTATTTAATCGTTCCCTAAAATATGACACATAGTCCAAATGGGTGGTCCCTGAATTCTGACTTATTAATTTGTCCTTAATCAATTTTAATGGTCCTCTTACTTCATGCCCAAAACTTAATTCAAATGGACTGAATTTGGTCGATTCATTCGGTGCATCTCTGACTGCAAAAAGTACAAATGGAAATCCCTTATCCCAATCATCTGGATAATCCTGACCATAAGCCCTCAACATGGTCTGCAGTGTTTGATGCCATCTCTCTAGTGCTCCCTGCAATTACGGATAGTACGCAGTAGATTTGAATTGTTTTATTCCTAAGTTATCCACTATCTCCTTGAATAGTTTGGGTGTGAAGTTTGATCCTTGATCTGACTGGTTCTCTATTGGTAGTCCATATCTAGTAAAAAATGTAAGTAATTCTTCTACAACCCTTGTAGCTGTGATGTTGCATAATGGGATTGCCTCTGGAAATCTAGTCAACACATCCATTATTGTTAATAAATACTTATTCCCACTTTTTGTTTGTGGTAGGAGACCCACGCAATCAATCAAGACTCTTGTGAAAGATTCCTCAAATGCTGGAATAGGTATTAAAGGTGTAGGTTTTATTACAGCTTGTGGTTTTCCGATTAGCTGACAGATATGACACATCTGGCAAAATTCAACTACACCTTTGTATAGTTCCAGCCAGTAAAAATGTCTTTGTATTTTAGCCTGTGTTTTCCTCACCCCTAAATGACCTCCAAGTGGTAGCTTATGCACCACTCGCAGCACGTCCTTTCTATACTCTACTGGCAAAACAATTCGATGAATCTCTGCCCATTTTTGATCTGCTTGAATGTATGATTGTCTCCATTTCCTCATTAAGACATCATTTGTTAAGTAATAACACACAGGAATGCATTCACTTTCTTTCTTAGTAAATGCCTTTTGATATATCTGTTTTATGCTCTCATCTTTCTACTGCAATTCAGTCAGCTTAGCAGAGCTAAAGGTCCTTGCATGTTTACCTATTTGCTCCTTCTCTGTTCCACTTATCTGATCAAAGAAAGTTTCGGGTAAAACTACAGTCAGCTTCCTTATCTGTGCCTTTTGATCTCTCCTGCTTTAATTTGTGCCTCTGTGATCTTGTGATCACTCCGTCTGGGAAAATTCCTGGATAAGCATTCTCCAGGTTTTCAGTTTCCTGCGTCTCCACTGGCTTTTCAACTAGAGTAGACAGCATGCCTACTGGTGAATCAGCTATATCATTTGCAAGGACCAACTGTATTCCTGGAGCTGAGAGAGTTTGTCCAGTACTCCTACAAATTCTTCACTCTTCTCTGGACTCTCTAGCCTCACTTTACATAACTGGGTACTTTTTGTCTCCCTATGAATTCCTGGTACCAGTACCTTCTCTGGCAATAGTCTCTCAGGAGTGCATATTTCCTCATCCCTCAGCATTACAGACTGAGAGGATCCAGTGTCCCTTAATATTGTAACCTCCTTACCTACTGCTCCAGGCCTATGTGAATAAACTTTCCCCTTGCATGTATATTATTTTAAGCAGATCTGGCACTTACTCCTTAATCAACCTCTGACCATTTTGTACACTCTGAGGCAGTTGTCTAACTTCCCTTGTTCTTTTCATTACTATTCCAACAAACCTCCCAGGCTTGTCTAGTTTTTCTACATCTGGCTTTCTCCTAACCCACCAACACTGTGATTTCGTGTGGCCCACTTTATTATAATGAAAACACTGGAGTTTTTTTAACTTCTTTGTCCCCCTCAAGGGTTTCTTTTTTACCCTGTGGTAAATTCTCCTTATGATCTTCACTGAGATCTACCTTTCCCTTTCCACGTGAGGATGTCTCTTTGCCCCAATTTCTATCCCTCATGGACTGAAATTAATTCCGGAAGGCAAAGCGTGATTTATACACCAACTCATAATCATCAGCCACTTCAGCTGCTAACCTTGCTGCTTTAACTCTCTGCTCTTCCACATGAGTCCGCACCACTTCAGACAGTGAATTTTTGAATTCCGCCAATATAATTACCTCTCTAAGGGCATCATAGTTTTGCTCGATTTTTAAAGCTCTTATCCATCCACCGAGATTACTCTGTTTGATCCTTTCATATTGACCAGAGTCCCTCCTTAGATTCCTGAAACATTGTCTATAGGCTTCTGGTACAAGCTCATATGCACTTAAAATGTTTTTTTTTCACCTCCTCATACTCCCCAGATCTCTCCTCTGATAGTGATGCAAATACCTCACTAGCCCTACCTACAAGTTTCATTTGGATCAACAAAACCCACATTGCCATTGGCCACTGCATTGGTTTAGCTACCTTTTCAAATGAGATGAAAAAGGCTTCCACACTCTTCTCATCAAATTTAGGCAATGCTTGAACATATTTAAACAGTTCCTCACTAGGCTTCTGACTACCAGGGGCTTGCTCATTCTCACTCTCTTCCTCAGTAAGCCTCCCCTCAGCCTTTAACCTGACTTTCCTTTTTAACTGTCAGTTTTTGAAGTTCAAACACTCTCCTTTTTCTCTCTGTTCTGCTGCTCTCTAATTTTCCCTCTCTTCTGCTTCTAATCGTAACTCAAACTGTTTCATTTCTGCTGCCCTTTCCTTGTCTCTCGCCTCGAACTCAAGCTGCCTCATTTGCAATTGAATTCTTGCCATCTCGATAGATTCTGATGGTTTCTCCAGCAAGTTTAAAAGCTGACCTACTGCTGTAATCATCTTTCCTTTCCTCACAGAAGCAGACAGTTCCAATTCCAGCTTCTCTATTAATTCTTGAAACTTAGTCTTATTCACTTTTTGCGAAACGTCCAAAGTCACTGCATCCACATCCAGAAAACTTTTGGCAACTGAAAGAGCCATTACTACCCCTAACTTTGTCTACCCAACCAAACCAACACCCGAAATAAAGACACTAGCACCTACCACTCGCTGTTTAAAATACTGCAAAGATCCCCCAATTTGTTTTGGACTAGGCGAGACCACTCAAAACATTCTTAAGCAGGCAACTCCAGACCTACCTTTGCAACTTGTTTCGGTAAGTGTACAGTGAAAATGACCCTGATTAAGTTAGCTCGGTTGACTACCGGATTTTAAAACAGATTAAAAATGTATTCACAAAATTACACAATGAAATACAGAGAACAGAATAAATAATCCCTACAGAACTCAACCTATCCAGTTAGATTTAATTATGATGTCTGAATACACACAACAGTCCCAATAAGCAAACTCCCTTTAGAACCCAGTATAAATGGAACACATGCTTACAGGTTGAAGTTGAAGGACAGAAAAGAGAGAGAGTTTTCACACAGCTCCCTGTTGAACTTCCCAGTTCAAGACTACGAAAAGCTCAGCTCAGATCAGCTCAGATCAGCTAGCTGGGCAAACTCCCTTTAAAACCCAATATAAATGGAACACATGCTCACAGGTTGAAGTTGAAGGACAGAAAAGAGAGAGTTTTCACACAGCTCCCTGTTGAACTTCCCAGTTCAAGACTACGAAAAGCTCAGCTCAGATCAGCTCAGATCAGCTAGCTGGAGAGCTGACCACCCCCCTCTCTTTATATAGGTCACTTCTAAAGCATGACCACTTTGGCCTGAAGTCTCATTTGTTTACATATAAACAAAAGGCTTGTCAAAATCCTTTTCATCCCTGCACCAAACTAGACTGATCGAAGTCCAGCCCGGTTTATTGCCCCTCTGAAAAAATCAAGGACAGAATTTCCTTGAGCCAAGGCACAGCTTTTAGAAAAAAATGGACTAGCTTTGTGTCACAGTGAGCAACCAAGATTCACTGCTGGGTCAGATACTGTGAAGGTTTACTTCTCTGTTTGTTTGACCTCCCACGTCATCACTGCTTTGTCTCTCTCTCTCTTTCTCCTTTTTACAGTGCTGTTGATTTGATCTCTTTCTATTTTCCACAGTTCCAAAACAATTCAACAACTTACAAAACAGTAATTACTGCTCCTAGAATTTGAGTAAATCAACTTAAACATTGGAAATGCCTCAAAAAATAGCAGCCCTTACAGCAACATTTTTTTCTCATTCTCCATGATGGGCTGAATGGCCTGCTTCCATGCTCAGAAATTCTATGACTGGGTTGGGAAATGGAAATATACAGGCCTAAAAATATTCTGTTATTGAAATTAGGGGATCCTACCTGGATAGAAACTGCAGTATATGTTGTTAAAAATCACGCAACACCAGGTTATAGTCCAACAGGTTTAATTGGAAGCACACTAGCTTTCGGAGCGACGCTCCTTCATCAGGTGATAGTCCTGATGATCACCTGATATCACCTGATATCACCTGATGAAGGAGCGTCGCTCCGAAAGCTAGTGTGCTTCCAATTAAACCTGTTGGACTATAACCTGGTGTTGTGTGATTTTTAACTTTGTACACCCCAGTCCAACACCGGCATCTCCAAATCGTGCAGTATATGTTTGTGAAGATAGTTAAGGTTTGGTTGAAAAGCATGTGATACAATCTCCTTATTGAACGTTGGTACTGTACCTTTATCCTAGATAGAATTTACTTCCCTCAGACCTCCATACGACTGGTCGCATGCTAAGTCTCTCGGAGTACTGCTTACTTATATAGAGTAGGGGTTTTGAAAATAGTAGGAGGTTACCTCCACATACACCCAATGTGAGTTTTAGTTCGCAACTTGACTGAATGGGTCTACAAAATTGTTCTTATTATGAACGCTTCCTTGGAGTCTGTAAGCCTTTCAGTCCTCCCAAACAAAGGTAATACGTAGAACAAAGAATTATACAGCTTAGGAGGAAATGCTGCCATGTTGTGGGGTTCAGTGCTTGTGCTGGCTAACATTGCAGATTTACTTACATTACATGGCAGCTCTTCATTTTGGCCTCTCATCATGACTGAGTGGTTAAGGTGATAAATTTTGAATTCATTGAGGTTCAAATCCTTTTGGTTGTGGTTATGGTTTTACACAAGGACGCTTGTGGGGCAGTGGTATTGTCCCTACCTATGAGCCAGGAAGTCTGGGTTTAAACCCTCCCAGTTCCAGATGTGTGTAATAACATCTCCAAATTATTGATTAGAAAATATCTACAGCATAGAAGAAAGCCATAAGGTTCATCATGCTGATGTTACTTCTTTCAGAGAGCTATCTAATTAATCCTCCTTTTTCCCAATAAACCTACAAACATTTTCTTTTCAATTGTATATCCAATTCCCTCTAAAAGTTGTTGTTGAAACTTAGACCATCCTTTTAGGCAATGCATTCCTAACTTTATTCATGTGTATAAAATATTTCTCCCAATCTCCCTGGTTTTTATTTTGCCAATTATTTTAAAGTAATTGTCCTGTGATTAGTGGGAACAGTTTTCCCTTGTGGTGGCTGCTGACAGAATTAATAAATATGTATGATTCCAAAAATAAGGACCAGGATACTGTACTACAAAGCTCTGAAATTGGTACTCTCTATACGTTCACTGGGGCTCCCTATGTCTTATTTTCACAGAACAGCTTTGATATTATTTTTTCATACCGAGTATCAATATTTGATCAATTTTATTGCTAGACTTGAAACACATTCCAAATACTCACAATATTCTTAAATATTCAGCATTAATATCAGAACAAGTAATGTTTTGCACTATTGCGGACTGAACCCCAAGGGGGAGCTAAGTAACCAGAGTAGCCGTGTACGAGATGATACTTTTCAAGGAGTTCCCACCAGATCGTTCCTCACCAAAAATCAGAACCAAAAGTTCCAAATCTCGACACCGGAGCAGCTTGACTCTTGGCATTTGGCAATACTAATTTAGCATTTGTTCTGTTTTGAATTCATTGAGGTTCAAATCCTTCTGGTTATGGCTATGGTTTTACACAAGGGCCCAGTGTCTTTTTAAATTGTCTTATCCTTTAGCAAAACGTCAAAACGCAACCAGATTTGAGGAGGGAGAACGGAGTCGAGAGTGAGGTGCTGGAAGAAAGGTCAAGAAGATTGACCATGGTGATTGCTGCTGAAAATGTGTTGCTGGAAAAGCGCAGCAGGTCAGGCATCATCCAAGGAGCAGGAGAACCGATGTTTCGGGCATAATCCCTTCATTAAGAATGACTCGAAACGTCGATTCTCCTGCTCCTCAGATGCTGCCTTTTCCAGCACCACACTCTCGACTCTGATCTCCAGCGTCTGCAGTCCTTGCTTTCTTCTCTTTGAAGAGGGAGAATGTAAATCACTTGTAAAAGTATCCGGTCCAGGGCTAGTTCCATGATCTGCTGCTCCTGGTTGGTAGCAGCATTTGCACGCAGCGCCACTTGAGAAATTGCAGCAATGCCCTCTCCATTTGCCGGTATTTAATAGTTGTCAGTAAAAGGCGAAATTACTCGAATGCACCTCTAGGTAATAATGTAACGAGTCTCTAAAAATCATTCGCCGAGCTCATAGTTTTGTATAGCTCTTAGTCTCCTATGTTGAAAAGAAAGGTCAAGAAGATTGACCATGGTGATTGCTGCTGAAAATGTTTTGCTGGAAAAGCGCAGCAGGTCAGGCAGCATCCAAGGAACAGGAGAATCGACGTTTCGGGCATAAGCCCTTCTTCAGGAATCATGATGATTACAGAACTTAAAAAATCTGCGATGGTTGAATGAGGCTACAAGAGACTATGGTACAAACACACAATTCAGCTTAATGTCTGCAGGGAACGGAGGGATCGATGCTGCAAGGTTCTTGTTAAAAACTGGGATAATGTAAAGTTACGAGAATGAACTCCCAGAATTGAACATTGTTTTATTTAGGTCACCAAAGATGTTCAGGATTTCTGTAGTGTTGGGAAGTGCAGAAGACCGAATATTTCCGTAGTCTGGAAGCTGTGAGCAGCTATTTAACGTTGTGTCCGGTCATGGTTGGCAGGCTGCACGTGGCATTGAAGAAAACTCATCAACTAATCTCTGTACATGATGTGAGAAACAAAGCTCACTCACTTCAATAATTTCAGTCCGAGACAAAAATCTGAATCAGTAGTGTCATTTATTTTACACTTGCAACACACACCGAATTCGACAAACACTCAATATTTATATAATTTGGCTTCTTTTGTTTTACATTGCTCTTCCCCTATCTACATCCTCCAGTTCCCTAAGACTGGCCCCATTATTCCTGTTTATCCGGTCTTGTCTGTGACAAAATGCTTACTCTGACCTCACAAGGCCATTTGACCTCATCCCATCCTTTGCTTACCATTATCTACTCCCTCCATCTGCGCTGCCCCTCACAGCATCTTATCACTAAGCCCTTTTAATTGGGGTTTGTTCCTGTGTCTCTGTACAAGTGGGAAACCTACTGTTAATACAGGCCTCTCTTCACAGCATTTTATCTAGTGCCTGTATTTCTACCATTGTTTTGCAATCACGTTTCATGCTGGCATACAATTTTAACTGATTATACATTTCCTCTATATAGTGTCCATTCTTGTTGACTCAGCTTTTGGCTGAAACAATTACACACTGATGTGAGTTCATTGACTCTGTATCAGAACTTATAATTGCAGAAGTAACATTAATTCACCGATATCCCACAATGAGGATCTCGCCGGTTGAAAATGTGCGCTCTGCCTGTTACAGATTCATTACTGCACTATGATTGCACCAGACATAATACATGTTCAGCGGGTGGGACTGGGGCAAACTATTTTAATTTTGGGCTATTATCGCACCAATGATTTAATAATTACGAGATGCATAAGTCTTCGAAGTGCAGTATGAATGGTCTAATTTCAATGTCAGCAATGTTGGACTGTATCTGTTTTACATATGAATTGTTCTTTGGCAAGTAGCAAGATGCAGTCCAGGACTTGTAAAATATGGCCAGGGTTTGCCTCCTCGGTGGCCAATGATCATGGAGCTGATGTCATTTTAGAAAATAAAACATTTTATAGAGTCATAGAGACATACAGCACGGAAACAGATCTTTAGGTCCAAGTGTCCATGCGGACAGATGTCCCAAATAAATCTAATCCCATTTGCCAGCATTTGGCCCAATTATGCCAGCTTCCACCGCTTCCTCTGGCAGCTCATTTCATACATGCAATACCTTCTGCGTGAAAAGTTGCCTCTAAGGTCCCTTTTAAATCTTTGGCATGCAAATAGCTTCCTGAGCTGTATAATTCTATGATTTTATGCATAATGGCATCTGAAACCATCTGAACTGGCTTACATCATCATCCAGGATGCAAATTACTTACATTGTCTCTGATGGTCTGACTGAGATTAAAAACTCATGTGGCAATGTGTTCTGCAGCTCCAATCACATTTGAAGGTTTGCTTATTTTAATCTGAATCTGAATAAATATTTTGATGTGCCTTGTGTGTGCAAACTATATCTCATAAGGACTTCATTGCAAAATCTAAATCATAGCAATATAGAGAAATACAGGAGGCCCCTGGGGAGGAAAAGACCAGGACTTTGCTACTTGTCAAAGAGCAATTCATATGTATAATAGACTCCTGTCCAATACTGTTAACATTGAAATTAGAAGATTCTTACTGCACTTTGAGGACTTATGCATCTCGTTCATTGCAAAATCTAAATCATGGCAAGATTGAGGAATACAAGAGGCTATTACTCTGCCTACACAACACAATATTTATTCTAGCAATTGGTGACTCTCCACCTACCTAAACATAGCAATATAACTATATTTTAACTAGATGATTCACAATATTGAGACAGAAAAGATTTAAAATTTCTGCCTAAATCCAGTCAGTTCTGAGTTACAATTGTTACAGGATTAAATGTTGATACATATCTGACAATTTTTAAGTAGAGAGAGCAATAAATCATTTATGTATTTTCACAATAAATAATTTATCCACTGTATTTGAAAATTGGGCAGAAATTTGGACGCAAGGAGCCATCATCCGTG
Source organism: Chiloscyllium plagiosum (assembly GCF_004010195.1). Taxonomy (NCBI): domain Eukaryota; kingdom Metazoa; phylum Chordata; class Chondrichthyes; order Orectolobiformes; family Hemiscylliidae; genus Chiloscyllium; species Chiloscyllium plagiosum. The sequence goes on along the minus strand of NC_057713.1, from coordinate 107,471,792 downwards.
TCAACCTTACAAAACTGCAACTTATGCCTCTGAGTCAGAAGATTGTCAGATCAGATATACTCCAAGACTTGAAGATGTAAGCCTTGATTTTCTTAATTAACAAAAAGGTGTTTATGGGCATGGCTAGCACTTAGAACATAGAACATAGAACATAGAACAATACAGCACAGAACAGGCCCTTCGGCCCACGATGTTGTGCCGAACTTCTAACCTTTCTTAATTAACAAAAAGGTGTTTATGGGCATGGCTAGCACTTGTTTCCCATCTCCCTTTGAAAAGGTGATGGTGTTCCCTGATTTGAACCATTGCAATCTAGATGGTGTAAATACACCCATAATGCTGTTAGGAAGAGAATTCCAGGATGTTGATCCAGCAAAAATGAAGGAACAACAACATTGTTCCACATCAGGATGGTATTCCCATGTACCTCTTGTCCTTGTTCTTGTAGATGGAAGAGATTGTGGATTTGGAAGATGGTGTCGAAGGAACCTGGATAAGTTGTTACAACACATGGTAAATGTAAGATTAAGGGATTTGGTAGGGGGTTAGGTTTGCGTGGAATGCTCCTTGGAGGGTCAGTGCTGACTTGATTTGGCCTCTTTCCCTATTGTAGGGGTTCTATGATTCTATGATATCTTGTAGATGATACACACTGGTGTCACTGTGCGACTGTGAGAGTGGATGTTGAAGGTGATTGATGGGGTTGTCAATTAATTGGACTTTTTGGCTGCATAAAGTTGAGTTTCTCAAGTTTTGTTGGAACTGCTCTTATCCAAGGTGGAGAGTATTCCATCATAGTCCTGACTTGTACCATGTACTGTAGATAGTGGACAGGTTTTGGAAGACAAGGAGTTGGTACTCACAACAGACACATACCCATATGTTGAATTTAGCAGCAAAGGTTTTTGTTATAAATCTTTAGTAAAGTCCAAATATTAGTTTCCACCTTTAGCTTCTGAACCCTTTTCCTCTCCACAAGCTCCTCCCCACCAGGGAAGAACAGTTATTTTTCTTAACAAACCAATTAACAAGACTGTAATCAGAAACATAAACTAGATTAGAGTGATGCTGGAAAAGCACAGCAGGTCAGGCAGCATCCAAGGAGCAGGAACACAGAAACTGTCCACCAGGGGTGCTGTAACTTAAAAGACAGAAACTACGGGGACTAATTCAAATATCATTAGATGAGGAAATAATGGACCCCAGACCCTGTGGTACCAACCTATTCTGAGAAACTTTAAGGGGACTGTGAACACCACATTCTCCACTTCCCAAAGACATTGGGTGTGGATGTAACCATGAACAAGAGGCGGGCAGTTAGGAATTATGACCCATCCATGGCGCATTGTTTGGACCTATCAGTGGCTATTTTAGGCAGGCTGAGGAGCAGGCCCACAAGGAAGTCCTCTGACCAGCCTTTCACTGCCCACACCAGATGTCCAGAGGTCAGGACCGTGAGGCTGAAGGGGACTAAAAAGAATGATGAATGCTTTTTTAAGTAACTATAGAGGAACACAACCTCCCACATTCCATGTGTATGTGGTTCACAGACTTGGCAGAATAGACATTTGGCCTGGGAGCCCATGAACCACTTTAACCTACAATTGCACAGGAATGCTGTGTGCAACATCCTCCCAATAATTCAATTCTTTTCTTTATTTTTAAACAAACGAAACTAATAAATCACCCAATAATAAACACTGCCCACTGAAAACAATGACACAAAAAGCAAAAAAAAATCAAAAACCAAAGAGGGGAATAAGGAGTTGGGGAGGAAGGGAATAAATCAAAATGGTATTCGAGGGAGAGGTAACCCATCTCAGCCCTTGCAGTGCCCACATATCCTCATATTCTGAGTGACTTCACGGGAATCAACAGGCAGCATGTGTTCCCTCTCCAAGGCCACCACGGCAAGAAGGTAACGATGGAATTGAGGCAGGTAGTCAAGGCCTCTCCATGGCTCACTGCTGGACCTGTTGTTGGCTACTTTAAGTACTCAGTTCTTTATTTGTATTTTAAAAAAAACTATCACCAAATCACCCAGTTAACAAACAGCAAATTAAAAAAATGGTCCTTTGGTGCAGTATAACTAATAAAAGATTTTTTAAAAAGGGAGGAAACAAGAGAGTGGACTAAAATAAAATGGAGCTGGTGCCATGGTGTCTGCTTTTGTTCCCCCAGGAAAAGATTGCAACAGTGTATATAACTCACAATGTCCTCCAGTAAACACGACTTAAAACTGTAGCCATGTCGTTGCACGTTGAACAATCCAAAAGTAAAGCAAGTAAGGCAGCTGATCTTTATACAAAGACCTTGTGGAGGAAAGAGAAGCTAGAGATGGGTTGGAAATGGTTGGTGGTTAACATATTTGAAGGAACAAGGCTACAGCGTTTGAGGAGAGACAACAATTAGTCCTGTCAGCTAGCATCAGAACCAGGAGAGAGGTTGAGTAGTGTTAGTGGGAATAGGTTAGTGGAACAGGGTTGAAAGAGTAGAAAATAGATCTTATAGATAAGATGAGCTAGAAGAAGGAGGAGGGGAAATAAGAGATAAATTTGAGAAAGATACAAATTCAAAGCTATTGTAGAGGGAAGCTTTAATGAAGCTTCCAGAAAGAGTGAGAGTAGCAGTGGAAGCATGTTTTCCTAACTGGAGATCTGTGACCAGTGGGCTTCAGTAGGGTTCAGTGCTGGGACCCTTTTTGTTTGTAATATATAAATAAATGATTTAGAAGAGTACAGAATCATATAATGTGGAAACAGGCCATTTGGCCCAACAAGTCCAAACCGATCCTCCAAAGAGTAACCCACCCAGACTAAATTTACGCTGGAGATGTGTTGCTGGAAAAGCGCAGCAGGTCAGGCAGCATCCAGGGAACAGGAGAATCGACGTTTCGGGCATAAGCCCTTCTTCAGGAATGGCTTATGCCCGAAACGTCGATTCTCCTGTTCCCTGGATGCTGCCTGACCTGCTGCGCTTTTCCAGCAACACATCTCCAGCTCTGATCTCCAGCATCTGCAGACCTCACTTTCTCCTCAGACTAAATTTACCACTGACTAATGCACATAACCTACATATCCCTGAATACTATGGACAATTTAGCATGGCCAATTCACCTAACCAGCACATCTTTGGCCTGTGGGAGGAAACTCACACAGACACAGGAAGAATATGCAAACTCTACACAGACAGCTGCTCGAGGTTGGAATTGAACCCAGGTCTCTAGTGCTGTGAGGCAGCAGTGCTAACCACTGAGCCACCATGTCACCCTAATGTAGGAGGCCTGCTTAGCAAGTTTGCAGACAACACAAAGATTGGGGGAGCTGCAGATAATGAGAAGAATTGCCAAAGGATGCAGCAGCAAATGGATAGGCTGGAAATTTGGGTGGAGAAATGGCAGATGGAACTTACTGCAACAAATGTGAGTTGATACATTTTGGAAAGGCTAATGTAGGGGGGAAGTATACAGTAAATGGCAGTGCCCTTAGAAGCATTAACATACAGAGGGATCTAGGCCTACATGTCCACAGTTCCATGAAAGTGGCAATATATGTGGATAAGGTTCCGTGCTTGCCTTCATCATTTAGGGCATAGAGTATAAAAATTGACAAGTCATGTTGCAGCTGTACAGAACTTTAATTGGGCCACATTTGGAATATTGCATTTGGATCTGGTTGCCACATTATCAGAAGGATGTGGAGGCTTTTGAAAGGGTGTAGAAAGGTTTTACCAGGATTTTGCCTGGTTTGGAGGGTATTAGCTCTGAGGAGATATTGAGCAAACTTGGTTTGTTTTCACTTGAACGATGGAGGCTGAGAGGTAACCTGACTGAAGTTTACAACATTATGAGAGGCATGGACAGAATGGATAGTCAGAGTCTTTTTCCTAGGGTAGAAATGACAATTACTGGGGGATATTGGTTAAGGTAAAAGGGGGAATGTTTAAAGGAGATGTAAGGAGCAAGGTTGTTTACACAGAAGATGGTCAGTGCCTGAAATGCATTGCCAGAGGAGATGGTAGAAGCAATGGGACAATAGCAATGTTTAAGAGGCATCTTGATAGATATATGAAAAGGCATGGAATAGAGGGATACAGACCACATAAAGGCAAATAGGTTTTAGTTTAGAAAGGCCTCATGTGTTGGTGCAGGCTTGGTGGACTGAACGGCCTGTTCTGGATAATTCTTTGTTCTTGTTATGTCACCCCACTTGAAAATTAACATAGCTTCAAAAACAAATTTTAATAAACCAATTCAGTAGTATTCAGTATATAATTTACAAAGTTTCTGCATTATGGACCAATAAATACATCATATAAATATGAACACTAAGGGCTAGGTGCCATCTGGGCTGTGGTGTTTACACAGGGCAGACTTGGAGGAGTGAGAGTTCATAACTCTTATTCGCAATTTGTGCAAACTCATTTGAGATCACGATCCACGGCTTGGGTACTGCTGGTTCATGCAATAGGTTCCTTTCAGACTGTAGCAAGTAATATCAGCTACATTTTCTGTTTTCAGGTCTCAGAAATCTGTCAAAGCTCTCTGCACGAGGAGGAACAGTTAAATAACCTTCCTTATGAACAAGGAAAAGCAGGATGTGGCAGTACTAGTTGTCGCCTGCATGGTGACAAAGTGCCATGGATTGCTGTAGGGAACGACTTTGAGCAGTTCAGGGCTGTAAGGTTTGGATGCAGATTGCAATAATTTTCAAGGATGTTTGCACGAATTCACAGCCTGGTGACTGGCATCTATAGAGTAATGAGATCGTGATTTTTGTGATTATATCATGTGTTAGATCCCCAGAAGAGAGAAAGAATAGTCTGTACCAAAGAGTGATGTACCATACCACACAGAGTGGTGTTTACTAGCATAAATAAAAATGTCTTGCAGAAACATATCAAAGTGAGACTAAGTCTGTCTTTGGTAGAGACAGACTACAGTTAACCAAAGAGACCAACACAATGATCCTCTTTGCTTTTATTATCTCTACAAATTCTGCATGACAAACTTCAGATGATTGCACCACCTATTTCCCTCTTGAACTAGCCAGGCGCTGAGAATGTGAAAAAAACTCAACCCGCAGCAGCTCAGATACTAACACCATATCCGCTTAAAAGGCTAAATTAAGGGAAGTACCATCATGCCCTGTAAGAATGTTGTAGTTTCATTGAAATCAGTCTTCAAAATTCTAGAGAATTTAGATCCAGTTTTCTCAACCTCTCCCCAAATCCATCCTTCCGTGGATTAATGTGAACCTCCATTCCATTCCCTCTGTGGCAGGCATAAATCTCCTCATAAAGGGCCCGAAACTGTATAATACTCCAGGTGAGGTCTCAGCTAGGCTTCATACAACTACAACAAGATACCTTTATTCATGTGCTCAACTCTCTTTGTAATGAAGGCCAACAAACCATTTGCCATCCTAATTGCTTGTTTGCCAGCATGCTAACATTCAATGATTATGAATAAGGATAATCAAGTCCAAAATGACACCCACACTTCTGAACCTCTCATTATTCAATAAATATTCTGCCTTTCTGTTTTTACTAAGAAAGTGAATAATTTCACATTTAATTACCTTTTGTCCATATTTCATGTTCAAGCCCATTCACTTCATTTGCCTAAGATGTTGTGAATCTCTTGGCCCCACCCTCGCAATTTATAATCCCACCCAGTTTGGAGTCATCAGCAAATGTGGAAATTATACCACTGCTCCCCACATTCAAAACATTTATACAAATTGTGAACAATTGTGGACCTAGTATTAATCGTTGTGATACCCCCAGTTCTGAGGAAGGGTCACTGGACCCGAAATGTTAACTCTGATTTCTCTCCACAGTTGCTGTCAGATCTGATGAGCTATTCCAGCAATTTCTGTTTTTGATATTCACTAGTAACAGTCTGAAAATGAGTGATATTTTGACTCTGCTTTCTTCCTATTATTCAATTCTCAAACCATACTAATATATTTCTCACAATCTTCATGCACCTTAATTTAATTTACTAACATCATGTGTGGGACCTTACCAAAAGCCTTCTGAAAATCCAAATACACCCCCATCTGCTGGTTCTCATTTATCCATGCTCCAATATCATTAAAAATCTTTAACAGATTTGTAAAAACATGACTCTCCTTTTTAATAAATCAATGCTGACGGTGCCCAATTTTCTTCTCTAAGTGTCCAGTTATGACATCTTTTACGATAGATTCTCCTAACTACTGGTGTCAAACTCACAGCTTTTAGATTTAGAAACCTTGCAGTGTGGAAACGGGCCCTTCAGGCCCACACTGACCCTCTGAAGATTGTTCCACCCAGACCCATTCCCCTACATTTACTACTGACTCATGCATCTAACCGACATATCCCTGAAAACGATGAGCAATTTAGCATGGCCAATTCACCTAACCTGTACATCTTTGGATTGTGGGAGGAAACCAGAGCACCTGGAGGAAACCCATGCAAACACGGGGAGAATGTGCAAACTCCACACAAACAGTTGCCTGAGCCTAGAATCAAACCTGGGTCCTGGTGCCGTGAGGCAGCAGTGCTAACCACTGAGCCGCCCCTTCTTTCATTCCCTGGCTACTCCCCATTTGCTCCCACTCAGGCCCCAAACCACTTACGCTGCTACTAACAAATTTTACAGTAACACATCTCTCTATGTCCCCTTTAGAGGAGAAGGGAAGGAGGGAAACACTAGTATGGTGTGCATTTCTCCTTTCTTCTCCTTACTCCATTCTGAAATAGTGGGGTTACATTTGTAATTTTCCAGCAGGAGAAACTGAGGACTGCAGATGCTGGAGCTCAGCCGAAAGTGTAGTGCTGGAAAAGCACAGCAGGTCAGGTAGCATCTGAGGAGCAGGGGAATCGACGTTTTGTGCATAAGCCCTTCATCAGGAATGAGGCTTGTGGGTCAGGGCTGAGAGATAAATGGGAGGGGGGGTGGAGTTGGGTAGCTGGGAAGGTAGCTGGGAAAGTGATAGGTGGATGAAGGTGAGGGAGAAGGTGATAGGTCAGAGGGGGGAGTGATGGACGGGTCCGGAGGATGGTGCCGAGTTGGAGGCTTGGGATTGGGATAATGTGGGCGGAGGGGAAATGAGGAAGCTGTTGAAATCCACATTTATCCCTGTGTGGTTGCAGGGTCCCAAGGCGGAATATGAGGCATTCTTCCCCCAGCCATAGGGGTGGTAATGGTTTGGCGGTGGAGGAGGCCCAGGACCTACATGTCCTTGATGGAGTGGGAGGAGAAGTTGACTTGTTCAGTCACAGGGCAGAGGGTTGATGGGTGTGGGTGTCCCAGAGATGTTATTTGAAACATTCTGCAAGAAGGCGTCCTGTCTCCCCGATGTAGAGACCACATCAGGTACAACAGATGCAGTAGATGATATTGGTAGAGGTATAGGTAAATGTCTGACAGAGGTGGAAGAATCCTTTGGGACCTTGGATGGAGGTGAGGGGAGTGGTGTGGGTGCAGGTTTTGCACTTCCTGCGGTGGCAGGGGAAGGTGCCAGGAGTGGGGTTTGGATTGGTGGGAGGTGTACTGTTAACATCCGATGCCTGGAGGAGGAATGTCTCATATTCCGCCTTGGGACCCTGCAGTCACACTGGATAAATGTGGATTTCCACAGCTTCCTCATTTTCCCTCCCCCCACATTATCCCAGTCCAAAGCCTCCAACTCAGCACCGCCCTCCGGACCCGTCCATCACTCCCCCCCCCGACCTTCTCCCTCACCTTCATCCACTTATTGCTTTTCCAGCTACCTCTCCCCAACCTCACCCCCTCCCACTTATCTCTCAGCCGCAACCCACAAGCCTCATTCCTGATGAAGGTCTTATGCCCGAAACGTTGATTCTCCTGCACCTTGGATGCTGACTGACCTGCTGTGCTTTTCCAGCTAATGTACCAGTATACAAGAATCCAGCATTGATAGAATTTTGAATGATAACCACCAAAGCATCTATTATGTCTCTATTCATCTCTTTTAATCCTCTGTGATGAAGCTTATTTGTTGCAGGCGAATTATGAACCTTAAATCTATTAAATCTTTTGAGGACTACCTCTTCACCAATACTAATTTCTTTTAGTTCCTCAGTTCTAGGCACCCAGTATTTTGGGAGATTTTCGTTAAAACATTCTGACGCAAAGTAACACTTTAGTTTTGCCTTCATTTTCTTGATTTCTTTTATATATTCCCCTGTCTGCATCCGTAATGGAGCCATCTTTGCCCTCGCTAATCTTTTCATTTACACATGCCCAAAGAAGCATCTACAGTCAAATTTTGACATCGTATGTGTTGTCCCCAATTCCAAATCATTTATATAAATTGTAAATAATTGTGGTGTCAAATTGATCCCTGAGGTACGCCACTCGTCATTGATTGCCAGCCAGAATAGCACTCATTTATCCCCACTCTTTGCTTCCTGTCAGTCAACCAATCCTCTATCCATGCTCTACCCCTAACACCATCCATCCTTATCTTATGCAGCAGCCTCATATGCGGCACCTTGTCAAAGGCCTTTTGGAAATCTAGGTGCACCACATCCACTGGGTCCCTGTTGTCCACCTTGCTTAAAATGTCTTCATAGAATTCTAAAAGATTCATAAAGCATGACCCTGCCCCTCATGAACCCATGCTGCGTCTGTCCAATGGGACAATTTATTTTGAGATGCCCTGCTATTTCTTCCTTGATAATAATCCCAAGCATCTTCCCAACTACAGAGGTTAAGCTCATTGGTCTATAATTACCCATCTTTTGTCTACTTCTCTTTTAAACAGTGGCGTCACATTTGCTATTTTCCAACCTGCTGGGACTGCCCCAGAGTACAGCGAATTTTGGAAAATTACTGTCAGTCCACCTGCTATTTCTCCTGCCATCTCTTATAGTACCCTGGGATGCATTCCATCAGGGCCAGGAGACTTGTCTATCCTTAGCTCATTAGCTTGCCCAACACTACCTCTTCCGTAATAATAATTGCATCCAGGTCCACACCTACCTTCTTCTCTTCGTCACTTACTGGCGTGTTATTAGTATCCTCCACTGTGAAGACTGATGCAAAGTACCTGTTCAATTCCTCAGCCATTTCATCATATCCCATAACTAACTGCCCTTTCTCATCCTCTAAAGGACCAACATTTACTTTACCCACTCTTCTTCATTTGATACATGTATAGAAACTTTCACTATCGGTCTTTATATTCTGTGCTAGTTTTATTCTCATACTCTACCTTACTTTTCTTTACAGCTCTTTTTGTGGCTTTCTGCTGACCTTTAAAGTTTTCCCAATTTTTTAGATTCCTGCTGTTTTTGGCCACTTTGTTCTGCCTTCTCTTTCACTTTAATAGCCTGCCTTATTTCTTTCGATACCCATGGCAGAATACCCCTCCTTTTTCAGTTCTTCCTTCTTACTGGAATATACTTTTGCTTGTCAACTGTAGCACCATAAAGTCTCTGTTTCCCATCTACTTTAGCCAGGTCCTCCCTCATTCTATCATAGTCCCCCTTATTGAAGCACAGGACCCTGGTATTGGATTTTATCTTCACACTATCTAGCTGTATTTTAAATTCAATCATACGGTGATCACTCCTTCCAAAAGGATCCCTGACTATGAGGTCATTAATTATTCCTGTCTCATTACAGAGGACCAATCTAGAATAACTTGCTCCCTCGTCAGTTCCATTACATACTGTTCAAGAGAACTATCACAGATGCACTACATGCAAATTAAAATCCCCCATGATAATTAGCATACCATTTTTGCAGGCATTAGTTATTTCCTTGTTTATTGCCCACCCCAATGTAATGTTATTATTTGGTGGCCTCTAGACCACCTATCAGTGATGTTTTCTTCTTGCAATTGACCTCATGCTCCATAGAACTATATCATCTCTCAGCACTGCCCTGATGTCGTCCTTGAATATCAGTGTTACACCACCTCCCATGCATTCCTGTCTGTCCTTCTGAATAGTCTGGTACCCCTGGATATTTAATTCCCAGTTAAGACCATTCCGCAACCAAGTCTCCGTGATGGCTATCAAATCATATTAATTCACAATGATTTGTGCCATTGACTCATCAGCCTTGTTACGAATGTTACAAGCATTCAGGTAAAGTACCTTTATGCTAGCTGTCTTACTGTCATGATTCACAACATCTCTAATATCTCGTGAGTTATTCTTCCTGTTTGCTTCTTTCATAATCTGCCTTGAACTTAAACCCTTCAGCATTCATGCTAACCTGCTGCTTACCTTTTCACTGATCACCATACTTCCTGTTGCATTCCATTTCCCTTCCTCCAGCTCAGAAGTTTAAAGTCCTAGTGACCACCCTATTTATCCTTTTCGCTAGAACACTGGTTCCAGATCGGTTAGGTGGAGACTGTCCCATCAGTACAGATCCCCGCGGTTCCAAAACTGATGCCAATGCCCCATGAAATGGAACCCCTCTTTCACACACCAGTCCTTTAAGCCACATGTTTACTTCCCTAATTTTCTTGTACCTAAGCCAATTATCACGTGGCTTGGGCAGTAATCCGGAGTTTCTGACCATTGAGGACCTGTTTCTTAATTATGTTCCTAGTGCTTGATAATCCCCAAATAGGTCTTCCATCCTACCCTTGCCTATGTTGTTAGCCCCAGTGTGGACCACAACAACTGGATCCTCCACATCCCGCTCCAATATCCTTTCAAGCTGATCGGAGATGTCCTGTACCCTGGCACCGGGCAGGCAAGACACCATGTGAGACTCCCGATCTGGCTTGTAAACTATACTATCTGTCCCCCGAATTACACAATCCGTTATAAATACCATTTGTCTTTTTGCTCTCCCCTCTTCAATGGCCTTCTGCACCATTATGCCATGGTCAGCTGGCTCACCCTCCCTGCAGCCCTTTTTTTCATCCACACAGGGAGCAAGAATCTTGTACCTGTTGGATAAGGTCAAAGACTGAGGCTCCTCTACTCGTAAACTCAGGATCCCCCTACCGGGCCTCACTAACAATCACACCATGTTGTCCCTGATCACTAACTGAATTTGAATTACTTAATCTACCAGGTGTGACCGTCTCCTGAAACAAAGCGTCCAGGTAACTCTTCCCCCTCTCGGATGTGCCGCAGTGTATGAAGCTCAGATTCCAGATCATCAACTCTGAGTTGGAGTTCTTCCAGCAACCAACACTTGTTGCAGATGTGGTCACTGCCGTTCACAATGGGATCAGCCAGCTCCCACACCATACAGCTACAGCACATCACCTGACCAGCCATCTCTACCTAGTTAGTTAATATATACAAATTTGACCATGTCCAATAAGAGACAATCTGACCACCATCTTTTGACATTTAATGATGTCTCCCCCATTTTCAGTTTCTTGGGGATTACCATTGACCAGAAACTCGACTGGACTAGCGATATAAATACAATACCGACAAGAGCAGGTCAAAGACTAGGAATTTTGCAGCAAGTAAGTTACCTGATTCCCAAGGCCTATGAACCAGATTCCTGAAGAAGGGCTCATGCCCGAAACGTTGATTCTCCTGCTCCTTGGGACGCTGCCTGACCTGCTGCGCTTTTCCAGCAACACATTTTCAGCTCTGATCTCCAGCATCTGCAGTCCTCACTTTCTCCTATGAACCATCTACAAGACACAAATCAGGAGTGTGATGGAATACTTCCCGCTTGCCTAGATGGGTGCAGCTCCAACATCACTCAACAGGCTTGACAATGTACGGGGCAAAGCAGCTGGTTGACTGGCACCACATCCTCCAGCATCCATTCCCTCCACCACTGATGCTCAGTAGCAGGAGTGTGTAACATTTAGAAGAGGCACTGCATAATTCACTGAAGGTACTTCCAAACCTATGACCACTTGTATCTAGCAGTACAAGGGCAGCAGATACATGGGAACACCACCACCTGCACGTTCCCTTCATCCCACTTAACATCCTGACTTAGGAATATATCGCTGTTCTTTCAATGACGGCATTGTTAGTTTACCTATAGCATGTACACTGCAGCAGTTCAGGAAGACAGTTCATCAGCACCTTTGAAAGGCAACTGGGGACAGCCAATAATTGCTAGCCCAGCCAATGACATCCATGTCCCATGTCTGAATGATAACATTTGTTTTCTTTTTTCTAGTCAATCTCTTGGTGCTCCTTTTCTGTGTTTTAAATTACTCCCAATCCTCAGACTTACCACTTTTCTGGAATTCTTATTAACCTCTTTCTTTGACTGAGTGCAATCTTTAACTTTCCTTATTAACTGTGGGTTGTTATACCTTTCCCTTTTGGCATTTGTGCGTTAGCAGAATATGTGTCTGTTATAGATCACTTAGAATTTACTTAAATGCATGGCTACCATTAAATCTTTTCAAGCAACTCCCTAATCATAGCCAACTTGCCCCTCATGCATTCATAATTTATTTTCTTTAAATTTAGACCTTAATTTCTGAATGTGCTGTATTGCATTCAAACTTGATGCAAACTTCTTCAATGTATGGTCACTGTTACCCATGGACTACTTTACAGCAAGCCTATTGTATTTCCATTTCTCATTACATAACACTAAATGAAAAATTGCACATATCCTGGTTGGGTCCTTATTATTTTGGTCCAGAGGCCCATCTTCCACATACTGCAGCAATTCATCCTTTACAGCATTAGTACTAATGTGGCTAACTGAGTATGTGTTTAAATTGAAATCATGCATTATTACTGAATTACCCACATTATCTGATTCCTAATTTCCTGATTTTTATACCACACCCAACATTACCACAATAGTCATGGATTGAATAGCTGGTTTTCAGTATATCAGATAGAGAAATCAAGATAAGAATAGGTAAATCTGAGAACCCAGCAGATACAATGCAAGTAAAGTGAGATGCAGAGAATAAAGAGAACTGGGCAAGGAGTCTATACTGAGCAGAGTAAGTGAACATGTCATAAGAGTACAATGTCTCCCCCTTGATAACTCTATTTAAATAATTTTTTTCTTCAGTTTACAGACATCCTGAGTTGTTAATAGGGTCAGATCTTTTTTTTCAGTTAAGGATTTTTCCACCAACGAGGCAGCAGTCTTATCATCATCCATCACCATCTATCGTTGATCCACATTCCAATTTAATAAAAAATCATTCATATATTTAAATCTTCTTATGACCTTACTTTTCCCCAGCTCCATGACCCCTTCTGACCATGCAATAGTTCAGAACATCCGTTGCTTTAACCTACCGTTTGTGCATTCCCCTTCATTTGCTTTTATATGCGTAGGTCCATACTCTGGTTTACTCTTTAATCCTACATCTCTCCACTCCACTCTACTCTTTCCCTTTCAGACTTCCTCTAAAAAAACATCTTTTTTATCAGTTTTTTGCTCACAGATTCTGAAAAACTTTTTCTTTGGTTTTGGAGTCATTAAAAAAAGGCCTAGTTGACTGCCTTTGAATGTGTAAATGGATTATGCAAGGTTTTTGCGTTTGCATGTGATTGTGTTGTTTGAAGTCCATTCAAAATGCCTGCAAACAAATCCTGACTTTACTGAATAACATTTCTCCTTGTGACTCTTTCATGTTAAATGCAAGCAACAGTGATTTTTTTTTTACTCAATCCTATTGGTTTAGGGTGGGAGTTAGTATAGTTTGCCATCTGTCTGCTCGTTTTTGGCATCAATTAGTTTGCAGTCTGACAAGTAACAGAGCCAGAGCAAAGCCCAATCCAGCACACTGTCTTGGTGTCTAATTTACATTTCCTCAGCTCATTTGGAGCTGCATCTCATTAGCACCTGCAGGTGTGAGGTTAGGTGCAGCACAGAGAGAAGGAGAGAAAAAGAGAGAGAGCATCACTTATGTTAATGTAGAGAATCTTAATGAAATTTCCTCCAGAATATTAGAGTCAAAGAGTCTTACAGCACAAAATCAGACTCTTTGGTCCAATTCATCGAGCCAACTAGTTATCCCAATCTGACCTATTTCTATTTGCCAGCACTTGGCCCATATCTCTCTAAACCCTTCCTATTCAGATGTTACTCTTAAAATTCGAATTAAACTTTCTTGGGGCTCTGTTTTACTTTGCAAAGTTTAGTGAAAAACTAGAAGTTAATTTCTTGCCATAATTAAATACGTAATGTTGAACCTACTGAATATTGTCTTTTTCCTTGACGTGTTTCGAGGTTGTATGTGTCCTCATGATCACACAGTAGTGGAGCCAATATAATCATTCCTGCAATTATCCTGGAGTAAAACCCTTCAGGCACTCTGATGAAGGGCTTTTGCCTGAAACATCGATTTTACTGCTCCTCGGATGCTGCCTGAACTGCTGTGCTTTTCCAGCACCACTCTACTCTAGAATCTGGTTTCCAGCATCTGCAGTCATTGTTTTTACCCTGCAATTATCTGACCAAGTATGTGTTGAAAGTGTGAATAACCGCTTAGGTATCATAATATCTTGAGTCTGCACAATGATGCAATTTGCTGAGTAATAGAATATTGTATCAATTTGAGAAAGGCTTTTATGAATGTAGGAGGGAAAACTAGTGCTATAAATGAATTGAACTCACACCCTTTCAAAGCAAGTTGGAAGGTAAAAGGAAGAAAGAGCTTGCATTTTTAATAGTACAGTTTATATTTTCAAGACATCTCATGAAGTGCTACTTAGGCTTTTTGTTTATATGGTCACAGATATAACAGGAGAATTAAGCAGAAAATTTGCATATTGCCTCTGTGTGTGCTAGTTAAGCTCTAACTGAACCAAATTTCCAATCTCAGTTGGAATCCCTTTTTCTTACTTGCTTACCTTCCCATGGCTTTTTGAGTATGACGTCCACTGCAGGATCCATCCCAAAAGATGTAACCTAGCAAACCATTCAAGTTGCATCAAGTGAATCTATTCAGAAGTCGTGTCACCTTTTTACAGCAATAGCTGATGTATTCTGATGATGCTGTATTCTCATGAGTAAAGGTTTCAAATCTTCTTTGGCAAGCTTCTGAGAGAACCTGGTGTTGGTTATAGAGACATAGAGTCATAACAGCACAGAAACAAACTGATTGGTCCAACCCGTCCAATTTTCCCAAACTAAACTAGACCCATTTGCCAGCATTTGGCCCATATCCATCTAAACCTTTCCTATTCATGTACCAATCTAAATGTCTTTTAAGTGTTGTTACTGTATTGCATCTATCACTTCCTCTGGCAGTTTAACCCTGTACAAACCACCCTCTGTGTGAAAAAAGTTACTCCTCAGGTCCCTTTTAAATCTTCCTCATCTCACCTTAAAAATATGCCTCTTAGTTTTGAACTCCTCTACCCTCGGGAAAAGACCTTTGTTATTTACCTATATGTTCCCCTTATGATTTCATAAACCTCTATAAGGTTACCGCTCAACCTCCAATGAACCAGTGAAATAAGTCCCAGCTTATCCAGCCTCTCCTTATAACTCAAACCCTCTAGTCCTGGCAACATCCTGGTAATTTTTTCTGAATCCTCTCCAATTTAATAATATTCTTTCTGTCACATGGTGAACAGAATTGTACTCAGTACACCAATACAGCAATAAACATGGTACAATAAACATGGCTGAACACCATTCAGGAGGTTTTGTCATCAGGGAAATGGCACTCATTCTGGTAATCTCTACAGATTGCTTCTGAACTTTCTTTCCATTAGAGGCTGTAGAGTCTTCTGGGGTATAGAAAAATAATGGCTTAGTATCATTCTAAATGTGATACTTTATTCAAATTAAATTTTGTATCATATCTCTTGCCTTGCAGAATTGCTTGTCCCATACCTTCAACCTTAAGCCGTACTCCTCCAGGACCATATAGTTACACTGTTGTAGGCTATCAACATTTCTCTATTCATGGTATGTGATCTGATAATGTAGTGACCCTCACCCAGAATCAAGCTTACACGAATGAGATTACTGTTGATATATATTGTTTTCTTTCAAAAATGATTGTCTTGAATCACCAGTTTCCCCAACAAATAATTTGAGTTATCTTCTATTTTAGGTTGCTCTGTCTCACCAACATCTTTGAGTAGCTATTTGACCTTTTGCTCCAGAAACTTCTACTTCTGTACATGTTCTGGAAGTGACCTATTGTTTCCTGGCTATGGTGCTATTTTTTAATAGCTGTTCACAGTTTGTTTCGGTGAGGTTTCCTTGTTGCACAGCACGGACTTTGACTCTTAGTGTCTGCTATCTGGTCACTTTCTCTGCCTATGGTGTTTCTACCTGTAGAAGTGAAAAGGTGCAGGAGATCTTCTGTGAAAAGGTTCACCATGTCATCTCAGGAATTCTCTATAGTTCTTCTGATTTCTGCCGCTTATATTATCCAACTGGATTTCTCAAAAATCAAATCCCTTTTGATCATGATAAATCTGACAAAGGTTTGTCAGTAATTCTAGCAACATTTCTGTCTCTTGTGAATCTGACTTTAAAATGTATAGTCACATTTCTTCACTAACCTGTAAAGATCATGGATAAAATTAGGTATGGAATCCCCTGGATACTGAACCTTACTGTTAAATCTTGCTCTTTACAGAACTTAATTTGCTTTAAGATTAATGGAATTATTTAAAGTTTGTAGAACGTCATCAAAAGTATCTGTACCTTGGTGGGTGAAAACATCATCAGCTTTTATCCCCATTGAATACAAAAATATGTTTATTTGTTCAGTTGTGGATTTAGTGTCTAATTTGAAAGCAATTATGTACCTTAGGAACAGTGTTCTCCATGACATCCAATTCTGTGTTCTATTTGGCAGTTCTCTGAAATTAAAGAGGTTAGCACTGCTGTCTCACTATACCTGGGACCCTGTTTAGATTCCAACTTTGCGTGACTCTAAATGTGGAGTTTACATGTTCTCCCTGGGTCTGCGTAGGTTTTCTCCAGGTGCTCTGGTTTCCTTCCACTGTCCAAAGATGTACAGGTTAGTTGGATTGGCCATGGTTAAAACAAGCATATG
Organism: Chiloscyllium plagiosum; assembly: GCF_004010195.1. Classification (NCBI taxonomy): domain Eukaryota; kingdom Metazoa; phylum Chordata; class Chondrichthyes; order Orectolobiformes; family Hemiscylliidae; genus Chiloscyllium; species Chiloscyllium plagiosum. The sequence goes on along the minus strand of NC_057713.1, from coordinate 107,454,828 downwards.
TCGCGTTATGGGAATTGGGAGGCAGGGTGAGTCTGGGTGGGATGCTCTTCGGAGGGTCAATGCAGTCTTCACGGACTGAATGGTCTCTTTCTGCGTTGTAGGGATTCTATGATTCAAAATGCTCCTGGCAATCTCATTTCTCCTGCCATTTCTTCTTAATTTGTTTATCCTTCTTACTTTACAGCTTTTCAGTTCTATACAACTCAATGCTGTATTATTCTCTTTGTTTGAAATACTTTTTAAATCTGCTGTCAAACATTGCTATTTTATTTTCCTTCTCTTAAAGGCTTCTAATTCTGCAGTCAGACAATGCTGTTCTTCTATACTGCTGTAGTGGGAAGTTTTCTCATGTTTTTGTGGTCAAATTGGAGGCTTCTTGCCTTTCGAGGTCTAATAAATGATTCCCATCCTTTTACTGAATAAATCCCACTGTTTAAAAGTTGAATTCTGTTTGCCTAACAGCATTCCCTCGACAATTCGTGCTGTCCTTGGCATTTCTAACAATGCCTGTTGCCTGACAATTTATGAATTATTCCAATTGGTTTTAACAGGTTCTCCAGCCTCATTAAGTTTGTTCTGCCTTAACTACAGCTTTAATTATTGACTGCCTCTTCTTATTGTGGCCTGAATTCTCTTTCATTTCTCCTTCTATTAGACTCTGCTTAGGTTTCTATTTTATCCCCTAAACGTTTTAATTCTAGCTTTGTCACATTCCTAATGCTACAATTTGGTTTAAAATACTTTAGTAGCCCTATTCTACCACTGAATTGATCTTCCTGCTGTCCACCATGACATGGCAGTGACACTTTTTTTTTGCATCCAGGCCTTTCAGCCTGTTACGGTGCTGTATTTAAGTATTCTCTTTGCCTACCAGGGACTTCAACATTACTTATGGAAACTGATGTCCATCCACTCTCTGTCTGAACCTTGACTCGGGGCCATTCCGACAATTGGTTGTACCCAATGCAATTTGTAACTGCTAGGTACGACAGAGTTGGTCTTTCTCTGCACCTTCTCTGTTACTGTAACACTATATCTGCCTTCTGTTCGGTTACCCTGATGTACTTCTGTAAGGTACGAGTTGTCTGGTTAGCACGCTAAACAATATTTTTCACTGTATCTCAGGTATCTCGGTGCATGTGACAATAATAAAGCAAATAAAATCAAGCCAACTTCATGTAGTTTCTAGCTCACACTTAAGGTCTAAAATGCTTTTACCATTGACTGTAGATTCTCCCCTGTTGAATTTTACAACATGTTTGGTTTGCTATTGACACCTGATTATTTAGTTCCTTCTGCTGCTGACTGTTTGCCTGAGTTGCTCTTCAAGTGCTCATTAGAAATTATTTCTGGACCCCCTGAAATTTGTTCTTTACAGCTAAAGTGAATTCCATTCTGCACTGCTACCGATTGTGTGGGCATACTCTAAGCTGCATGTGTACAAAACTGCTGTAATGTTCCACACATGATAACCAGCGGTCGAATATGGATGGTGGCATTGACTCTGGGTTCTGAAAACGACTGCCGCCCATGGACCTTGGAGAAATGCACAGTAGAAAAAAAAATGAAAGGGGATGCTGCAGGTGACCACTGCTGGCACCATTTTGCATGAGCTAACTGGACACTTGCTCACCATGAGATAGATTTGCTGCAATCCGCCTCTTATTAGGTTGGATCTACAGGGCCTGCTTCATTTTGTGCAGTAGAGGAAACTGCTAGGCAGTCAAATGAAGTGAGACTGTTGTCTTAACCAAGCTGGATTCTGTTGCAGGGTATGAATCAGGTAAACTTTACATTGCTATAATAGACATTGTGATAAAGACAACAAGGACACTTAGCTGGTAGGTCCATCCTCTTCCAACTCCAGACTTGTTCTGTCTTTCTACCCAAATACTTGTGACATCATCAGTTTAACTAGAACTTAATGCAATCACACATCAACTCCAGGCTCCCAGATTGCGTTGGTCCATTACAATTTGCCTACTGTCGCAATAGATTCCTCCTGTTATACTCTCTTCCACCCTCTTCAATTGGGCAGAAGATACAAACGTTTGAAAACACATACCAACAGATTCAAGAGCAGCTTCTTCCCTGCTGTTATGACTTTTGAATGGACCTCTCATACATTAGAGCTGACATTTTTCTGCACCTTCTCGGTACCTGTAACACTATTCTGAATTCTGTTCTGTTACTCTGATGTACTTGTGTGAGGTATGATTTGTTTAGATAGCACGCAAAACAATACTTTTCACTGTATCTCAGTACGTGTGATAATAGTTAATCAAATCAAATCTTCAGAGTTAACCCTTTCAGAACTGTTATCTATTATAAAACTATATACAAGGGATGGTAAGAAAGGACACCTTCTGGAACCCTCTAGATTCAGGCTTCAGTTTCATTGGATTCCATGATATCACTATGACTTAGTTTCTTATGCACATGCTTAATAGCTATTCTTAGAAAACATTTATAATTAAACCTTAACTCTACACTATTAGCCACAATTCCTGTTTGGGAACCTGGAAAGGCTGCAGTGGGATGTTGGCTGCAATCTTCCTGGATGTGGCCAATTAGGAAGGTGCATCCAGGAGCCCTGTCCAACTCAGCAGCGGCTAGTTTCCAGGGTTAGATAGGGCTTATCGCCTCCTTCACGCTTTGGGAGCTACTGAAGGGTCAGCAGCAGGAATAGCAACAGTACCATAGAGACTCCTTTGGTGGAGGATAATGGCTGTGGTTGTAAGTGGAACAACATTAGACAGACTCAATCTCCATGAATGTCTGCAATACAGTGCGTTCTACTTGGGGATACAGTAGTGGGATAGTAATGTCACTGGACTAATAATTGAGAGACCCATGGTAATGTCTTGAGGATAAAGCTTCAAATTGTACCATGGTAGATAGTGAGGTTCAAGTCCAATAAAAATCTGGAATAAATAATAACAATTGCTTTAAAAAAAACAATCTGGTTCATTCATGCCCTTAATGGAAAGAAATCTGCTTCTTTATCTGGTCGGGCCTACATGTGATTCCAAACCACAAGAAAGTGGTTTGACTCTTAACTGTCCTCTTGGTAATTAGGGATGGGCAATAAATACTGGCCTAGACAACAATGTGCACACATCCTGAATGAATAAAGAATATATTTGAACACTGTCACTCATTGTCAGTATTAATAATAGGCCTCAAATGTATCACATTGCGGAGTCTCTGCTGTAAAGCCATATCTGCTGCTGTGCTATTAAGAAAATTTCAATCCTTTGTCAGAAGAAGGACTGAATATCTTATTAAGTAGCCTAAATGACTACCTGCTGTTGATAATAGCTGTAAAACATGAACCCTGTTACAGAGAAAGAGACTGGTAGAGCCACGTGCATGATTCCATTTTCATGTCCTCATGCTTTCTAAGCCGTTCGTGCAGGGCTGGTGAAATTCAGCCTATCTTTACGACATCAAAGGTATATATCGGTACTGTTGAGTATTACGTAGCTGCTAAATGATTATGGGGTTAACATCCCTCTGTGCAATGTTTATTTCATACTCGTTAACACATCCTTATCAGTTCTAGTGCCTTGTGTTCCCACAAAGTTGTTAACCCAAAACGAGTTAATGATCTTGTTAGAATGACACATGCACACAAAATCTGACATGATGTGATAATCATCTTGGTAAAAATAGCACTCAGAAGAATTTTAATCCTGTGCATTTTCTGTCAATTTCAAGTTAAATCTCAGGGGCAACCTATCCCATTGAAAGCTGAGGAACTGCTTTGTTCCAGTTTGTGACGTTCTGCAAAGCCTGTTAGATTCTCGAAAGTCACGTTGCTCAGCATGTCTTGATGAAGCTTATAGACACTCGATTATCTGAATTTACTGTTGCAGTTCCTCGCTTACTGTGGTTTAAAAAGGATATAACAAAGAATCAAGAGAGAATTGACATTTAGGAGTTTTTTTTACAGTGAAAAGGAGCCAAGATCATTGCTTTGTGCTTCAGTTTGTGTCGTTTCGAATGGGTTCAAGATTATAATGTGCTCAAATATCTTTTCATGGTAATTAGTTTACACATCCCTTTGTCAGGAATTTATATGGAATATACCATGCAAGTCCTGATGTGGTACGTGATACAACAAGGAGACTAGACTCAATAATAAATGATGAATGCTTTATTAATGTCTAACTTCGATTCAGCTTCTATTTATTGTATTGATATACTTCTGTCTATTTCAGTGTATGCGATTTCCCCAGAAAGACTTCTAGCAGGCGTGGCTCCTAACTGGAATGTGCACTTGCAAAACCTGCCCTCAAGAATTAATTAGCTATAGAGCCTGTTTTATCAAGAGAGTTGAATGCAAATTCTTCTAGGCTCCCAATGCAACATGGCAATAGTAGTGTTAATGAGAAATAAATTGGCTGAACTGTAAATGGGCGGTACCGATTGATACACCAGACTGAAAATAATAGACAGTTTCAATATAATAAATTTTTTTTGTCTTCCCAAGTATCTGCTTTCTTTTTGATTTTTTGCGAAATTACCATTGGGCGAAATTACCATTCGATATCCCAGGAAAACAGTGAAAATAGGGGTGAAATGGGCAGTGAAGTGTGCTGCCGACTCCTGTGTTCCAGATTTTCCTGCATTGCCACTGCCGGAACCACTAATGACTTTCCTTCTCTGCTCACTGTATGTAAGTACTGCCTGGGAGATACAACCTGATGTTCTGGCCTATCATAATTATTTCCAGGACTTGTCTGGCAGATGGTGATAGTAGACCCATAGTAGCAACCATACCACTCCCAAAGTGAAGTATGTGGAAGAAGGAGACAGTAGGTGATCTGAATTTTGTCTCACTTATCTATTATTTAAGGGACATCTACCTTTTAAAGTGTAATGACTTCTTGGTTTTCTTTGTAGCACTGGTGATTCCTTTCAGTATCAGTCAACCTGTCAAGTGCTCCCTGTACATAGGTAATGGGTCTGCAGCCAGAAACAGACATCCGAGGGACACATAGAAGTTCTGATACTGTTGCTTTCATGAAAGTCTGCCCAATTTCTCACCTCAACTGCTGTCTCCCCTCTTGCGCAGTTACTTGCTGTCTAAGGATTTCCCCTTTACTTTGCCTTGCCCACATTATAGTTCTGTTTTCACTTTGTCAATCAAATGCACTTTACATCCGACACTTACATAGTGAGCAATATATGTATATATATATATATATATATTATATATATCTGAATAAAAACACCAACTGAGTGTATAATATGACATTAACTAGGGCCAGGACACTAACTTTGATGGCCTAAGGGAATAGGATCAGAATTTCCTAGGTTTTATTTACCTGATGGCCCAAGGTTATATTTATCTTTTTGTTCCTCCCAGAGGATCACATGATGTGGGGAGGAGTAGGCAGTGACATGTATATCTGTATTGTAATAGACTATAAAGTCCCTTTCTTTTCATCATTGTTCATATGTTTATATATAAATACTTACAAAAATTCAATTAATAAAACTTTTTGAAAATGTTTTAATGACCTTATTAAGCCTGGAAGGGTAAATACTATACCCCTCTTGGCTAGAGATTAAAAAAAACTGCAGATGCTGGAACCCAAAGTAGACAGGCAGGAGGCTGGAAGAACTCAGCAAGCCAGGCAACATCAGGAGGTAGAGAAGTCGATGTTTTGGGTCCTGAAGAAGGGTTACACCTGAAACATCGACTTCTCCACCTCCTGATGCTGCCTGGCCTGCTGTGTGCTTCCAGCCTCCTGCCTGTAGACCTCTCTTGGCTGGCAGCCATCACTGTCTGACTTTCCTAGCAGTTTGCTGCACAGCTTCTCTCTGATTCGGAGATGCTGGTGTTGGACTGGGGTGTACAAAGTTAAAAATCACACAACACCAGGTTATAGTCCAACAGGTTTAATTGGAAACACACTAGCTTTTGGAGCGACGCTCCTTCATCAGGTGATGAAGGAGCGTCGCTCCGAAAGCTAGTGTGCTTCCAATTAAACCTGTTGGACTATAACCTGGTGTTGTGTGATTTTTAGCTTCTCTCTGGTCACACACATGCAGAAATACATATTCCTTTCTCTCCATTTCACCAGACATCACTCACATTCACTCTCATCTTGCTTTCATCCCTCATCTCCTCAAATGTTCCCATTGCATGCTCAACATTCACTTCACTGCTCATTCTGCTGCATCTCTACCTATTCTCTTTCAGGACAAGAGAGCCCCTGAAGGAAAGGCAGGGAACCAGCAGGGAGAGCTTCAATAAAAACCACCCTTACTGCCACACCTACGAATGTTCTGGAATCTGGCATGGTGGCACACATGAAAAGCTGGAGATCTGAAATAAAGCAGACACCTTTGGAGAAACTCAGCTGGTCTGGTAGCATCTATGATGAGGGAAACAGAGTCAATGTTTTTGAACATACAATAGTACAGCACAGGAACAGGCCATTCGTCCACCGTGTCTGTGCCAACCATGATGTCTCTGTAACCTAATCCCATCAGCCTGCATATGGTCTGTAATCCTCTATTCCCTGCCTGTTCATATGTCTGTGTAAATGCCTCTTATGCTATCATATCTGCTTCTGTCACCTCCCCAGGCAGTGCATTCCAGGCACCTACCTTTCTCTGTGTAAAAATCTTGCCTTACACATCCCTTTTATACTTACCACCTCGTACCTTAAAACTGTGCTCCTGAGTATTTGACATTTCCACTCTGGGCAAAAAGCTATGACTGTCCACTCTACCCATGCCTCTCAATTTTATACACTTCTGCCAGGTCATCCCCTCAGCTTTCAAAGCTCTAGCAAAAACAAATCCAAGTTTGTCCAACCTCTCCTGATAGCTAATAAACTCCAATCCAGGTAACATTCTGGTAAACCTCTTTTGCACACTCTCCAGTGATTTTTCTTTGGAACTAAGAAGTGGCACACATACTGGGCTCAGCAATGGAGAGGTGGTGTAGTCCAGAGACCCGCTGACAGCATTAGATTAGCCGCTGACAGCATTAGATTAGTCACTGCCACCTGGTAGCTCACCAGTCACTCATGCTGAATTGATGTCACCAGTTTGTGAGTTATCATGATCTGTACAGTGTTGGGTTCGTATGCCTTTTCACTTTAAACATTTACTCATGTCTTTAATTTCCAACAGGTCCTTTATGGGTCCAGATGGAGAGATTGAGGAAAGGACCTGAAGCATCCACAGTAAGGATAAATTTCTAATGACTCATGAATACTCTCCACCAGTGCAGATGTACACACCTCAGTGGCTCCTACATAGCAGACAGATGGAGTGACACTTGTTGAGGAGCGAGTCATATGTAGGGGTAAGTACTGGAATTGGATTCAGCTGTGGAGAGCTCCCATTTGATAACACAGGATACACCTTACTCTACCTCGCCTGACAGTGGTGCTGCACCTTGGGGGTCATGCCGGAAAATGGAACTTGAGAAGCAGCAACAGAAAATATATGTGCTGCCATAAACATTTCCAGAGGCAGTTCACACATCGAAGAAAGTTTGGAGGCGTTTATGTCCACCATGAATGCCTTGTTGCCTCAGTGTTGCAATAATGTAAACATGGACCGCTGATGTTCAACCTCTATCATTTGATTTTAATACCTGAGACCTTCATGGGCTGAAGTGATTTTTAAAAATGATCTAAATGGAATTAAAAGAGCTACAGAGAATATCAAATCATAAGTTGAAGCAAGTCAAGGGAACCCATATGGAATAGAACAAAGCAGCTCCACTGAATTTACCATTTTATTCAAACAGCTAATTAAATCAAAAGAATTGCATCCCATGTAGTTCACATGTTGGGTGATGAAAGTTTGCCAGCAGGGTATTCTGTTTGGAAAGACAATGGAGCTAGACTTAGAAATATATAAAAAAAAACATAATTTAGTAGCTTGCTTGGCAGAGCAGACAGAGAGAGAAGAATATGGATTTATAACAACAGAACCTGCAGTCTTGCTCTCTCTCTCTCTCTCTCTGTCTTTTCCTGTTTCTCTCCACCTCTGAGGTCAGTGCCCAGTGAAAAAGCAACTTGGGAAAATAACCTTCCACTGTGAACTCGAGAGCGCTACAAATTTCATGACAGTTGAGGAACCAAAACAATAGTTAAACAATTGTGGATTCAGGTTTCATGCTCACAACTCAGGATTCTAATGCATGTAAATTATATTTCCTTATATCCTAAAATAAATAAATATGGATGATGGAAATCTAAAACAGAAATAGAAACTCAGCTGGTCTGGCATCATCTGCTGAGAGAAACGAGTTAATATTTTAAATTTATTACTGTTGATTGTATGTGTATTTGATGTCGTGTTTTCATTACTTTTTTCTCTTGGAAAAGAGAAAAGGTGAAAAAATTCCTATATCTTTAACTGAAGTCAAGTTTGCTCCTTTTTATGGCGAATCGTGATATCTATGTGATATAAAGGAAATTTAAACTATTTGTTGTGACCCACTGAGCGAGGGTTAAAAGAGAGGAGCTGATTTCTCATCCTCACCTGCCTGTAACATGTGCACTTACACTGATGATGACCTCCAAGGCTACCTGCTAGGAGCATCAGATGTAGCAGATTACTGAGTACATGCTGATACAGATCACTAGCCTGCACATTCTGGCAGCTAGCAATAGGAATGTGGTGCCCTAGATCTCTAGAGAATGTCATAAAAAGTTAATGACTTGTTTATACCAGAAATTTAATTGCCACAACACTTTCAAATGTCAGCCATTACTCTTTGACTTCCCAATACTCTTGCACAGTATTGTTCTGATTGACCTACCCTGCAGTTGCACACATTCCTTTCCCTCCAGATATCTCTTCAAATCTCTAGACAGTCAGTCAACACTCCCACAAACCCTCATCTTATTGCGCACCTTTCCCCCATTTGCCACTCTCCATAAATAGAAAAACAATGTCACGTGGCAGCAGAGACACTTCTCAACCCTTGACTCTTCACACGGCTCCCTGTAATGTTGACCAAGCCTGTCTCTGTACACCTACATGTGAGGCAGTCTGCCGGCCTCTCAAGGGATCTAAAACTAAGAGAAGGTCTGTTAGGAGTAATTCATGTGTCAGAGCTGAGGGGGGAGCAGCTCAGCTGAAGCCACAGCAGTTGTACCGTGTGAAAATAATAGAAAGTGTAAGAAATTAATTAAGAAATAAATTATTTTGAATTGATGGTAAAATGCAATGCCAATAGCAGTAAGTGGCATACTATTTCCATATGCTATGAGTAAGATGAAGCACTCATTTATGTATTTGATGACGCAATGACACTAAACCGATTGACATCCAAATGGAATGTATGCCAATCTGCAAGAATGGAACAAATCATCAAGCTATGACTTGGCAGATCTATATTGTAACGACCCAGTATCTGGTGAATTGCAAAGATTCAGCAATTATTTGTGCTTAATTCCATTTAAAACTAAAAGTTTGATTGCTCCTACTATATAGAACAAATGAACTGCGGTCTCTAACTCTGGACATTGTTTTCTTTCAAGTAAATCAAATAAATATCTTTTGCTGAGTGCTTTTTCCTTTTTCTGTATGTTGCACAATCATAATCTTTGTTGATGTTGTTGATGTTCAATCATAACCTTAACATCCATTTGAAAAACTAGTTTCCAGATTTCTATTAAAACAGCGAAACAGCAATAGACAGTATAACCCCTGAATCTGTTCTGCAATTCAATTTGTACATGTTGATCTGAACTTAAACTCCATTTATTAAAAGTAGGTCTATATTTCTTGATTTCTTACCCAACAAAAATCTCCTGACTTCTGTATGGAAAATTCCAAATATTACAGTATTCACAAACTTCTGGGGAAAAAAATCAAATTTTCATTAGCCTCTGTGTGAAAATGTCTACTTTGTGTTCTCCCTTAAATGGCTTATATCAAAGTTTAAAACCATGCCCTCTTATTTCTGACTCCCTCAGTTGAAGAAATGGTTTTTATTACATCTATCCTGTTAAATTGTTTTAACATTTTAAACATCTGATCAAACTGCACCTCAATCTTTTATACTAAAGCAACAAAGTCCTATCTATCCTCATAATAAGCTTTGTTGGAATAGTTTTGACAAATGTGTAGGGTCCTTCTTCAGATTAGTACCCAAAACTAAATGCATTAACAGGATCCAAAAAGTAGTCAACAGAATTGGAAAATATTATCTCCCCTGTGCATTCTAGTCTCCTTTAAATTAGAGCAACTTCCCAAATGGAAAGTTTTATGGGATGAGAAGGGAAGGAATGGAGGAGCTTCACACTGTAAATGTAAATTAATTCTTCTGAAATATATTGATGAAGCTTTTGCCGATGGGTGTTGAGAATAATCAGTATGAGGCAAGGAGGAAAGTGCACACAAATGCTTTAGTGAAACATTGTATAACTTGTTATAAATAGGCTGTTAAAAAAAACTTAAGCAAGAGGAGATTAATTATTCAGAGCACTGTACTGTATGTCAATGATAATGAAATTAGTCATGTGTATATATTGAAGCAACCAACAATGTTCAACATGAAACAAACAAGGAATGAGGAGTGGCTACTGTAGTCCTCAGAACACATTGTACCGCTACTTATAGTTTGTGCTGACTGACATTTGATCAGAAGTCTGCTCCAGACAAGTACCAGCCACTGTTTCACACTCTGCAGATGTACTCATTCTGTCTTCTGTTCAATAGAAAGTGACTGGGGAAAACAAAATGGATCATATGCCAAAACAACGTGCAGAAATTGAGCCACGTGACATCCTTTGCTAAAAATAAATCTGCTGTTTCTGACACTCTGCAGAGATTTATTAAAAAAATGTACAAAAGGACTCCTAGGAACTGAAGGATGGTCAATAATTGAACGGAGGCTGTAGCAAGCAGCAAAAAAAAGCAAAACTTTGCATTGCTGTATGCTATTTTTATATGCAACCTTTATGCGGTGTGACGTGTATAAAAATCAATGTTCACACACATAGAATATTTCTTGTGGGAATATTACTTATGTAGAAACCAGCCTAGATTTTTGGATCAGTATTTTTAATGTTGACAACATATTCCCATTCAGACTACTATACCTAAACAGTTAAAGGGAACAGGTATACTTTTTATTGGCCACAATAGTGTGGAACTTGCACAGAGCTGTGCTTCTGTGTCCTTTCAATTTGCAAGCTGACCTGCTGGTGCTTCTGCTCCTTCATATTTCACTTGCTATTGACGGCAGCTGACAGAATGGGAACATGCACAGTGAGGATCAATGGCTGACATTTGTCTGACAATTGCCCAGGGTTTGGGAACTTTTGAATAATTCGGAGGGGTTCCAGCGTTTTGCTTTTCTGGCAGTAGTCAACCAGCTTCGATCCTCAGGAGTGTCAATTAACTGTGGCATCTCCTGCAGTGTAGCTTGGACAGTGACGTGGCTGAAGACTTAAAACTCTTTTAATATGATGTTATAAATTTGCACTTCTCATCTTGCCTAATGCAATTGAAGAATGCATGATACGCAGTCATTTAATTGTAAATCACCCCACTGCAGCTGTAGCACCCATGTTATTTCAGGAACCTATGACTTTCAGAGTGCCCCAGTCTTGCTGGGCCTCAAAAGATGGGAAATATAGAAACCCAGAAATTACATTATGGTATGAAATATTTGTCAAAGAGTCCACGCATGTACACACATTCTGAGCCATATTGCTAATTTATTACAAGAGGCACCCAGGCCCTTGCAAGATGCAAGATGTCAATGCCCGTTTGATATTCCTTTTTAAGATTGATTGGTTTTCAACTCAGTTGCATCCAGAAGAAGTAGTTCCATGATGCAGCCAAACCAAAATATTTGCCTGAAAAGAAACGCAGTGGGCCTGAAAGTGCAAGGTTGCTCCTTCAGCCTTCATGTCAAAACCGTAGAATGCTTTCAGTCACCACTAACAGTCCACCTCATGATTGCTGCCTCAACTTCCTGCTAACTGGCTACTTTGATTTGTTTTCACTCCATCCCTCCTAATTAACCACTCTCTGGTTAGCCCCTCTCCAGGTCCATCAGTATTTCTGACTGCAACTCAAAAAAAAACATAGCTTTGGCTGATTGGAAGATCAGGAGAGAATGAATGTGTGATTTGATGAGCTGGAGCAGTTTTTCTAAATAACTGATTGACCCATTTCACTGTGGAACCAACATTCTCTAGGAAACCCTAGAAAAGAAACAGACTGACAGAGAAGGTGGTCAGAAACCCAGTGTGGCAGCTGGAGTGGAGGCCTGTGCTGGGTCTGGGTTATGGGTGTAAAGCTCGAGAGGAAAAGTAGATTCAAGGAGTTGGGTTTAAGTTATAAGTAATTGAGTTCAGTGCATTTTTATTATCATTAACTGACTATTTTAAAAAAACTACATATTTATTGGTATTCATCTTCTTTGACTCTTTTAGTGTTTTTGTTTAAATTGTGGCTGATAGCTTCATTCTTTTAGTAAATACCTTGTTTTCTCGATTTAAAAAAAATAAAAATGTCATTAGTCTCTACTAAGGTCATTAAAACTGGGGACTGTAGTGGGATTCATACATTGTGACAAGCACACTGAGATATCAGCTAAGGTTTTATGTTAACAGGGGTTCATGATCATTTTTGCAATGCACAGTGGAGATGGTTGCAGCAGTTGCAAAGACGTCTTGTGTGAGGTAAAAATTATCTCTGCGTGGTTTTGTAACTATTAACTTTACGTAAATAGAATTAGCAAGAGAGTTTACTTTAGTACTAAATGTGTGTACAAGATGATTAGGGGTTTAGATTAGGGGTTTAGATGAGAACCTTTTTCCACGTATGGAGTCAGCTATTACGAGGGGGCATAGCTTTAAATTAAGGGGTGGTAGGTATAGGACAGATGTTAGGGGTAGATTCTTTACTCAGCGAGTCGTGAGTTCATGGAATGCCCTGCCAGTAGCAGTGGTGGACTCTCCCTCTTTATGGGCATTTAAACGGGCATTGGATAGGCATATGGAGGATAGTGGGCTAGTGTAGGTTAGGTGGGCTTGGATCGGCGCAACATCGAGGGCCAAAGAGCCTGTTCTGCGCTGTATTTTTCTTTGTTCTATGTAAATGTGAACACTGAAAAGACACAAATTGTGAATATATTAGAATACCTTTAGAATTGGAAGAACAAAGGGCCAAACCAGACAAAATACAACTTGAGACAGTTAAATGCAATTGCAGATAAAGCAACTTGTATTGGAAAGGAATAAAGGAAAGCTCAAACTTGAATTGCAAATGCAGCTTTAAAAATGTGAAGGATGGAGTGACAGTTTGCATTATATAGAAATGGCTTCATTCACACTGTGAAGGCAAACTGGTGGGATGGACTCCAAGCTTTTATTTGGCAAAAGATATCTGCTTATAAATTTATTGAAGACAGGATTGAAAGATATTTTATCTCATTTGAGATAGATCCTAAGATTTTTAATAACCTCTCTGAACAGGTTGATTAGAAAATATCCAGATAAAATATCCTTCAGGCGATATTATGGTGCAATAGTAATGACCTTATCTCTGAATCAGGGGGCCTGATTTCAAGTCCTACTTGCTCCAGATGTGTGTAGTAACATTGTCGACCAAGGTAATTAGCACATATCAAGATCATGTGAACAAATCTATAAAGGAATATTTTAAAAAGAGTTATATTAATTAGGAAATAGAAACTTTCTCCAGGACCAGTGGATGAGGACTATAATCCATCAAATTATTGTATTTTGTGGTGATCAAAGGGTATTGTAAGGATTGTGCAAGCATTCTAAATTGCCAATGTATGAATCCCACTACAGTCCCCAGCATGAGATTCCATTGGCAGATCATATAGGAATACAAAATACAAAACAATGAAACTTTTTTACTGGCTGGGATTGCATAGGGCTATGGTTGAGTTCTGTGAGACATGTGAAGCACATTAATAGAACTTAGCTATCAATTAATCCAACTCCATTGATTCCTATATCATTTTTGTTAACTATTTTGGAGATTCCAGTAGATTATGTGGGATTCATATTGAAAATTAAAACTTGATATTTGTTTTTAACTATCATGGATTTGTCTATAAGTTTTCAAAAGCCATTCTCTTAAGAATGATTGCTCAGATGGTAGTTTCACTAGGTAAGGTTTGCTCAGAGAGGTTCAGTCTGAGCAAGGGTCAAATTTATTGCTACAGTATTCCAGGAAATTGTGTGCAGTTTGGAAACAAAACAACTTAAATCGTCAGCATGGTGGCTCAGTGGTTAGCACTGCTGCCTCAGTGCTAGGGACCTGGGTTCAATTCCCACCTCGGGTAACTGTCTGTGTGGAGTTTGCACATTCTCCCTGTGTCTGTGCGGGTTTCCTCTGGGTGCTCCGGTTTCCTCCCACTGTCCAAAGATATGCAGGTTAGGTGAATTGGCCATTCTAAATTGCCAATAGAGTTAGGTGTAGGGGAATGGGTCTGGGTGGGTTGCTCTTCGGAGGGTCGGTGTGGACTTGTTGGGCCAAAGGGCCTGTTTCCACACTGTAAGTAATCTAATCTAAACTGCGTAGGAATAAGGGGAGTTGTAAAGAGGCCATGAAAACCTAATGACAATGACTACCTTGATAGAGAAATTTAGCTTTTATTGTTGGCAATTACAGATGTACTAATGAGTCAATAATTTGCAACCCTTGTTTTTATTTGTTAACATGAAGTAAGAGGGCACTTCAATTTATTAAAGACAAAATTATGAATCAGGAAAAGGAAGTTACTTTCTCAGACTATTTTAGTTCCAGGATTGGCAGTGCAAAGCCAGGACAATTTCTGGTTTTGCAGAACCAACTTGGGAAAAACTGTCGAAGGTCAAATTTTCCATCCAGGATGGCAGGATTCATTTGGAGGCACACCAGTCAGATTGGAGGCTGCTGGCTGCAGTGTGAGCTGGGTGTAAGGCCTGTTTACATGCACTAGCACCATTTAGTAAAAGAAGGATTAAGCCAAAGCCATCAGTCACTCATCATATCGTCTCCTCCTACACACTCCTATGCTCTAATCGTGCCAGCCCATGCAACCTCATATTTCCCATGTCCTCCATGCCTGCTATATCCCCCCAGCCTCTCATACTGCCATACCAACCTGTGTTCCTGTACTCACCACTCTGACCTATTATAGCCCTTATTCCAACCTACTCTCAGCTCTTGTCAAGCAATACACCTACCCACCAACCTATGTTCCTATATCTACCATGCCATGTTGCCTAGTATCCACCATTGGTAGAACTCAAGACCCATGCGTGGAAGAGAAGAAATGAAGTTCTATTTAATAAAGGTCTCCACATGTATGCAGACTTTACTCTTGTTCTTTGACAGTTCTAATGGGTCTGTGCACTTTTTAGAGATATTCTTGTCTACTTTGTTAATGCTAAATGGTGTTGACTCTCCTAAGAGTACCCAATCCCTTTATTGGCACCTGGCCACCTATATAACTTTGTTTTCTTCTGTGCAGAGGCCCATGCATTGCGATGACTTTTGAAATTGGAAACGTATCCTAGGACTGACATCAGCAGAGCAATCAATTTGCGCAGAACCTCGGGACAGCAGCTTAGTGGGGGTGTGGTTGATCCTCCCTCACAGTTCCCTACGTCCCCCCCAACCGCCCACCACCCACAAGTTGCTATGGTGCCATGTTCATAAGGACACTTCGCTGCTTCCTGAGACATATATGAAGAAGTATGTCAGATCTCCAAAAGGATACAGAGCCTTGGTGAGACAACTTTGAGTATTGTGTGCAGTTTTGGTCTCCTTATCTGAGGAAGGATGTTCTGGCTATGGAGGGAGTGCAACAAAAAATTATCAGACTGATTCCTGAGGTTGCAGGACTGACGTATTAAGAAAGACTGGATCAGTTGGAAGTATATTCACTGGAGTTTGGCAAAATGATGGGTATCTCTTCGAAACCTATCAAATTCTAACAGCTCTAGATCGGGTACACTCGGGAAGGATATTCTGATGATGAAGGAGTCCAGAAACAGGACCAAGGAGTCCAGTTTAAGGATATGAGGTAGACCATTTAGAATTGAGATGAAGATAAATTCTTTACCCAGAGAGTGGTGAGCCTCTGGAATTCTTAACCACAGATAAGCCAAAATATTGAATGTTTTAAGAAGGAGTTAGCTGTAGATCCTAGGACTAAAGTGTATGGGGAGAAAGTGGGCACAAAGTTGAATGATCAACCATGATTACATTGAATAATGGAACAGGCTTGAAGGTGAGAATGGCCTAATCCTGCTCCTATTTTCTATTTAATGTGGTGGCTTGGCTATCCAAAATAAATTTCCTGATGAATTTCTTCATGCAGAGGGTGGTGTGTGTATGGAATGAGCTGCCAGGGGAAGTGGGGGATGCTGGCACAACTACAACATTTAAAAGGTATCTGGTTGGATATACGAATAGGAAGGATTTGGAGGGATATGGACCAATTGCTGGCAAATGGAACTAGATTAATTTAGGATATCTGGTTGGCATGGACAAGTTGGACCAAAGGGTCTGTTTCGGTCCCTATGATTCTATGGTCTGTGCACACTGGATTGCAGACAGTGGGGATGCAACCTTGGGATTTAAATTGAGACAGCTGATCATAGAATCCCTACAATGTTGAAGCAGCCATTTGGCTCATCAAGTTCACACTGACCCTCCATAGAGCATCCCACCCAGATCCACCCCATCCTTGTAAACCTACATTTCCCATGGCTAATCCATCTTGCCTGCACGCTATGGGCAATTTAGCATAGCCAATCCATATAACCTGCACATTTTTGGAATGTGGGAGGAAATCATAGCACCCAGAAGGAACTCACACAGACACAGGGAGAACATGGAAACTCCACGAAGGCGATCACCTGAGGCTGGAATCGAACACGGGTCCCTGAGCCACCATGCTGCTAATCATTTCAATGCCCTGCTGTCTCCATGAACTGTGCACACCCAAGCTTCCATAATCCTACCTGAAAATTGGAACTTACAAGTTCCAGAGCGGAACTTCTTATTTCTGGGGAACTTTGACCATGCTTACTATGATGGAGGGGCTTTCTGTTGCAGAGAAAATCCAGGCCTATGTGTTCAATTTCTGAGAGAAACTGTCAAAAGCATGAACAGTTGTCTGAAGATACCTTAGGGTTTCCAAAATGTGATGAAAAATCAAGGAACTGAGAGAGCCAATTGACATATTTTTAAACCTGAGTATGAGATATTAGCCCTGTTAACTGTGGAGGATGAATCTCTGAAGACTAGATTCAGTTTGACTTTATTCAGTTCAAAATAAACTTGATGAGGTTAAACTATGTCATTAACGCATCAAAAAGGAGAAGTCAATGAGTGTATCATGTAAATTTGTCGAAACAATATTATGAAAAACAATAGGCTAAAGTTCTTCCCAAAATCAGGAGACACCCCATTTGGGCAAGTGTGGATGTTGTTCTCAAGGATTTTTAGAAAAGGGATAGAGTAGTATGACTCTATTTGAGGATTAAATGATGAGACAGAAATTGAAAGTTTTCAAATCAAGCCTAGTCTATGCAGAAATATGAATAAATTTGGGTAAAACTATCTGGTTGTACTATCTTCCAGACTATCATCAAAATGACATTTTAAATTGTTTAAAGAATATGAGTCACTACGTACAGATAGATTAGGACAAACGTCTTTAGCTATCCATTTGATATTTCTCTGAGAAGTCTTCCATCTATTAGACTAATAACGGGCTGAATCATGAGAAATTGGTTCAATTCATAAAAAAAATCACCTTCAAGTTGTATAATGATTTGATCTGAATCAAAGCAGTTGAACTTTATCAGTTCAGTTGGTACCAAAACCTAATGAACTCAAAGATTGTGCATTTATTATCCTAAAGGAAATGCCACAACAAAAGTAGATTCTTGTCCTTTACCATGGATTGATGATTAATTGATAGAGTTTGAAATCCAGATTTTTATCACTGAGATTGGCTTTATTAAAATTGGCCAGTGCCATGTACAGAACAAATCTTGGAAATTTCTTGCTTTTGTAACTTCAGGTGGTCTATGGGAAATCAATTTATTAATGAGCTATCGAACTATGTTGTCTATATCTACAATGCTATTGAGTACAGGTAGCCATGACTTGGAGATGCCAGTGTTGGACTGGGGTGGACAGAGTTAACTGTCCACAGGGTGGACTGTGTCTTATGGTCTTATTCTCCACAACCACCTGATGAAGAAGCAGTTCTGCAAAAGCTAGTGCTTCCAAATATACCTGTTGGACTATAACCTGGTGTTGTGTGATTTTTAACGTTGTATACGGGATCACTTTGAAAAGTATGTGAACCATCTAAGTAAGTTATTCAAAAGACTAAAAGAAGTTTAGTGGTAAATTTGGTGAAAAGGTCAAGGTAGTTTATTTGGGACATGTTGTGGGTCAAGGTTAAGTGTTGCCCAGAGAAGCTAATATTCAAACAACTATGAAATTTTGCATTGCAATACGAATTGAGAGATGATGCAATTCCTTCAAATACGTACATTTACCAGGCAAGGAATCCAGATTTTTGGTACAGTCAATATACCATTAACAGATCTATTGAAGTGAAGTCAATTATGACTGGACTGAATCTTGTCAGACTTTAAGAGTTTAAGCACTGCCTTAATAAATGAACCTGCGTTTGCTGCTCCAAATTTCAACATGCCCTTCCAAATGACAGTTGATTCTAGTGATGTGGATATGGGGACTATATTATTACAAGATGATGTTGATTTGAGCAGGTAGTTAGTCACTTTTTTTGGAAAACTTAACCTTGTCAACAGAATCCTCCACAATTGACAAGGAAACATTTAACTTGTTTTGGCCCCATAACATTTTAACATATGCTTTTTTAAAGAATACCAGAGAGACCTCATTCTAGATGACCATAATCCAGCAGTGTTTTTGGAGAAATTCATTGAAGTATGCTGCTGCAGCCATTTACCTTCAAAACAAAATTGTTATAGCAGCAAGGAACAACATAATTGCAGATATTTTATCAAGCATATGATAATTTGTTACTATAGCTCAGAACTTTATAATCGAGTCCTATATGTAATTTCTGGTAAACATCCTGGCCTTCAGCAAATGATCGTGCATCTTGGTTGTCTCTGACATAAACAAAGGTGGGAAAAGTTCAACATAAGTTAATTATGTGTGTGATTCTGTATTCAAAAAGAGCAGCTTTTTAACGTTTGAAAACAACTCGCTCTAGCATAGAAACAATCTCTTTCAAGCAAAGTTCACCCGAAGTTTTGTGTCTAAGCTAAAAAATGTTTGAATCCCTTGTTAACTGACAAACTTTTAACAGTGAATTGACCTTTTAATATAGTCTAGCTGAGAAAGTGTATTTTCAAATGGATGCAGAAGACAGAGGTAATGTTATCATACATCTGTCCAGAACCTTTGCAACAAAAAATCCTTCTACTTTAGTAAGATTAGACATAACTTCTGTTAGGTTTAGAGTAATGCTTTCCCGCAAAATGGTCCTAACTGGAATATGTCACTTTATACCAAAAGGATTGATGCTACTCTCTGTTATTTATTGCATAGGATCGCCAAAGAATTTTTTTTTGTATTGACCCACTTCAGTGTCGTGTTTCTGTCAACCATTTGAGAAAATGCTGCCAGTTCCCCTTTCAGTGATGCTACTCTAGACGTTCTACCTGGCCCTGTTTGAGTATGCCATAAATCCTCAACTGAAAAGGTAATTAAATTAGCTTATCTTGTATTAAGGAGCAGCAGTCTGTTTTGCATCATCTTGTCAATCTGGATACTTTACGCAAGAGCCATTGCCTCTGACATCGTTTCTGCCGCAGTTCATTTCTTCAGTGACAATTCAATGTCTGTCTATTTAATCAGTGACTTAGATAGATCACCTGCTATAAGAATGAACATGGGCTGTTACAGAATGTCAGTAAACTCCTCAATGAAAAGGAAACATCCAATCATAATATCTTTAACAAAGTTTCCATATGGCTATGTATACTAAGTTGGTAATTTCCTCATGATTAGCATTGTAGAGCTCTGCCAATGTAATAAAAGCACCAAAGCCTTTGGGGAGATTTGAAGATCTCTTTACATGATTCTATCTGCAGATGCATAATTTAAAATGGCTTGAAACTGGCATTTTGCAAACAGCCAGGCTAATGACTAATCATTCTGATTAAATATTATTTAGTCAATATAATTTACTCATATGTTGAAAGAGAAATACATTAGTCCCAGGAATTTCAAACTAATCGACAATGCAAGTTGTTTAATTCTGCAGGTGGACTGAGGGAACTAGTGCAAATTGGACTGAGTGACCGTCTGTTTTATCTCTGTATGAACTTAGTCTGTCACATCTAGACTCTGAGGATGTCAGCATTAACATTGAAATTTTTTCCATCTGACAACTTGTCTTGGGAATCTTGCAGAAAGTGTACAGCATTCCAGCCTCCGGAGCAGCCCATTTTGCAGCACTCTAATGCAGGTTAGCTGTACACTGTGATGGTAGTGAGTCAGTCTCAGTATCCAGAATGATCCCAGCAGCAGAATTTTACAGCTGCTATCAATCTCATAGACACTGAAAGAACAGTCACTGACTCAAACTGGATTCAGTCAATGACACAGACAGTAAACATTTTAGATAAATATTTTCTGCCATTTGTAGTTGGAATAACCTGAGTGAACCCTTTCTGGAGAAAGCTGGGACTAATTCCTGCTCTGTCACCTTTCTCTTAATTCTTTTATAGTTGCTTTGTGTTGGTTTCAGTACACAATTGCAGTTGTAGTAGTCATAGAACATTGTTAAATAAATTTGGATAAATTATACACTTGCTAATGTGTTACTCAGGGTTATTATCTACCATCTAATAACTAATTCAATTGCTGTTTTTAACCCACTGGCTAAAACTATCTCATGCAGTATTCAATACAGATAGGAAAATAGGTTTTTTGTTCAGTTATAGGAGCAATAGTTCCTTATTGATTGTGCCAATCATTGTGTTATGAGAATGTGCTTTATGTCAAAATTGGTTTACATTTCAAATCCACTGCCTGGAAACATGTATTAAACTTTGAAACAATAACAGAAGCTAAAGTTAAAAATGACTACCAAAAGTTAGTGGAGAGTGTGGTGTTGGAAAAGCACAGCAGGTCAGACTGCATCTGAGGAACAGGAGAATCGACGTTTCGGGCAAAAGTCCTTTATCAGGAAGTTACATCGAAATTACATCAGCATTCAGCATTCTAATTCATTAGAATGGTAAGTGTATTACTGCAAAACTCACCAAACACAAAGACTTCCTGAGGAATGTAAAGGATCAATTCATCTCCAGTTCCATTGATACAGCATTACGATAATTACCAGAGTATTCAACTTTTGGAGACAAACCAGGAAGCTCAATCAATTGGACAATAGGATTCTGGCTTAAAAAGACTCCCAGACAATTTCTAATTAAGTTAGCCTTGGAACTTGTTGACAGTAGTCCTACATGGATTCTGCTGGCAGTTGGAAAGGCAAGGCCACGTGTCAAACCAACCAGTTTTAGATATTGAGCACATGTTTTCTCGGCAGGACTGAGGACAGGTAGCTGAGAACCTGAGAGAGAAAAAAAGGATCCCTTCTGCCTCCATTTATCTACAATCAAGTAGCAAGCTTTGAGACCTGTTTGTTTACTGTGACCATCCAGGAATGTCCCTGTTGTAGGTAGAGACTTCTTTAAATAGTTCAGCCAAGCAAAGCATATCAACTAGCTTCATCTTTAGATAAGAAGCTTCGGGTCTACCAAAGGGAAGTTGAATTAATTCACCCT
The DNA here is from genome assembly GCF_004010195.1 of Chiloscyllium plagiosum. Lineage (NCBI taxonomy): Eukaryota > Metazoa > Chordata > Chondrichthyes > Orectolobiformes > Hemiscylliidae > Chiloscyllium > Chiloscyllium plagiosum. The sequence goes on along the minus strand of NC_057713.1, from coordinate 107,432,992 downwards.
GAGTTTAGCCAAGTCACTAAACTACAAACTCTATATTCTTCTCATTTTTAAAAATATAAGCTCTATACTCTTTACCCCACTCTATAATTTGTATCTGTCTGCATACCAGCTTTGAGTGTATGTGTGTGTGAAAGTTAGAGGCTATTTTATTATATTGCTTAAATTGTTTTAATTATAAAGAACTGATGCCCCTTCTTTGTAAAAGTCAAGAAAACCTGACTGGTTTATTCTTTTATGGTCATAGTGTGTAAACAGTTTTGTACTTATTAAGTTGCCAAACATATCCTTTTTAAAACAAAGTTGCAGCGAAATGAGGAGAGGGAGAGAAGGGAGGCAAAGAATTTGCATGGGCCTCTGAGTTACTAGAAACAGTTCTGATGAAAGGCTATCAACCGTAAATGTTAACTCTGCTTCTCTTCACAGATGATGCCTGACCTATTGAGTTTGTCCAGACAATTTTGTTCTCATTTCAGTTCTTCTGCATCGACAGTATTTTTACTTTTGTCTCTGGAGAGCTAGCCTAGTACCTATAACATGCTCCATTCCCATTCCACAGCTCGTGCCAGCCATCTGCATTTTCCTAATAGTCCTATATATTCTTTCCTTTTCAAGAATATATCCAATTCTCTTTTGAAAGCTGCCAAGTCATCTAATTCAACTTCCCATTGAGACATTTGAGGTCAACAATTCACAGCATACAAGCATTTGTCCTCACCTTTTCTTTGGTTCTTCCTACTCACCATAAATCACACACTGACCTTGTAATGTTGGCTGCTGAGGGATATATGTCAATTCAAATTGATTCCTAAGAAGATATTTGTTGATGGTGCACCTTACTGCTGTTATTTCTTATAAAATAATACACACTTGTGAAAGTTCTGTATATAAATAATTTTTAGAAAAGGCATTGTGGATAATTGCATGTTGAGAGTTCTCAATCTGACGACCAACAAGTTAACTTAAATGGTGTTTTAAAATAATCATGGGCCTTCAATGAGAGGCTATTGATTTCAATGGTACCTATTGATCTTGTTTAATGAAGGATCTCGCAACAGTCATTAATGGTGATAGAGCTTCACAAGACTCAGCCATGCAAATGGCAGCATCATGGCAGCTTCAGTAAGTTCCAAAACTCTGTATTAACTGAGATCATCAATAATGGTATATGTGATCCCATTGGTAAAGCAGAAACTCGAAGTGGTGAATTTTTCAGTATATTTATCAGAGAAGTTTTAACGCAGATACCAGTTTTGACAATGACCACTTTTCAGACATACTAAAATGATTATTAAAAATCAGGGTGTTCTTAAGGCTTTCAAGAAATAATCCCAAATAAAGTTCCAGGCCTGGATAAAATCCCTTTCTTAGTTGTTGATTAACTGGCTCCAGTATTGATCAATTTCTTTCAAGAGTCCTGGCTACTAACGGAACTTGTGGAAACAATTTTATATTTGTGGCTTATTCAGAAAAAGGGATAGACGTAAGCCAGAGAAATACAGATTGGTATCTCTCAACAGTGTTATTTCCAAATTGCTTGTTTATATCATTCATTCCTATGTCATGAAGTACTTAATAGATAGTTAGCAGAGTTTTTTTGTGTGAAAAAATTCTACTCAAATATAGCTTTCATAGACAGTTGATGACTTATCTTCAAATCTACTCATGTGGTAATACCAGATTGTGCCAGCCTAGCAAGCCACTCAATTCAAGGGCATTTAGGGATAGCCAATAAATATTGGCTAGCTAGCAATGCCCACGCCCCATGACTGAATATAAAAAAAATAACAAGTCCTTGTCTAAATTCCAATGGAATTAAACTGGGTTCTGTACTTCCTCACCAATAAAAGAGAATGAATGATGATTTATTATCACTTGTACTTGTGAGAAACGAAGCTCATGCACTTCAATAATTTCAGTCCAAGACAAGATCTGAGTCAGTAGTATCGTTTATTACGCTCTTGCAAGAGGGGTGTTGTGTCCACTGTCCACAATATTTATGTAATTCGTTCCTATTCCATCCTCCCATTGCTCCTCCTCTGTTTACATCTCCTACTTCTCTAAGACCGGCACCCATTACTCTTGTTCATCTCTTGCATTATCCGGCCTTGTCTGTGACAAAATACTTATTTCTGACCTCACAAGGCCATTTGACCACATCCTGCTGTGGTCCATTGTTAGGTATATCCTCCTTCACTACCATCTGTTTCCCTTACTTGTATGATCTTATGACCTCATGACTTCTTGATTGTGGTTTGTGCTTGTTTTTGCAGAAGCAGGAAACAGATGCTTATAACTTATGTTTATACAGGCATATCTAGCTTAACCCCCTCCCCTCACAGCATCTTATCTATTTGTCTGTAACATCTACCATTGTTTGCAGGCAAATTTCATTCTTATATGCACATTTTAGCCAATACAAAAACAATTATGCATTTCCTTCACATAGTTTTCATTCTTGTTAACTCAGCTCTTGGCTGAAACAATTATACACTGGTGTGAGTTCATTTACCTTGCATAAGTAATTATGATTGCAGAAGTAATACTATTTTACCTATTTCCCACATACTCTACAATGAACAACATGATAAAGTACACTGAAAAGTTTCAACTGTCACCATAATTCAGTGCCATTTGAATACTTCAAGAATAGAGTCATAGAGTCATAGAGATGTACAGCATGGAAACAGACCCTTTGGTCCAACCCATCCATGCCGATCAGATATCCCAACCCAAACTAGTCCCACCTGCCAGCACCCGGCCCATATCCCTCCAAGCCCTTCCTATTCATATACCCATCCAAATGCCTCTTAAATGTAGCAGTTGTACCAGCCTTCACCACATCTTCTGGCAGCTCATTCCATACACATACCACCCTCTGTGTGAAAAAGTTGCCTCTTAAGTCTTTTTTATATCTTTCCCCTCTCACCCTAAACCTATGCTCTCTAGTTCTGGACTCCCCGATCCCTGGGAAAAGACTTTGTCTATTTATCCTATCCATGCTCCTCCTAATTTTGTAAACCTTTATAAGGTCACCCCTCAGCCTCCGACGCTGCAGGGAAAACAGCCCCAGCGAGTTCAGCCTCTCCCTGTAGCTCAGATCCTCCAACCCTGGCAACATCCTTGTAAATCTTTTCTGAACAACCTGCATTCCAAGGTCTCTTTGTTCAGCAACACTCCCTAGGACCTTAGCATTAAGTGTATAATTCCTGCTAAGATTTGCTTTCCCAAAATGCAGCACCTCGAATTTATCTGAATTAAACTCCATCTGCCACTTCTCAGCCCATTGGCCTATCTGGTCCAGATCCTGTAATCTGAGGTAACCCTCTTTGCTGTCCACTACATCTCCAATTTTGGTGTCATCTGCAAACTTACTAACTGTACCTCTTATGCTCGCATCCAAATCATATATGTACATGACAAAAAGTAGAGGGCCCAGCACCGATCCTTGTGGCACTCCACTGGTCACAGGCCTCCAGTTTGAAAAACAACCCTCCACTACCACCCTCTGTCTTCTACCTTTGAGCCAGTTCTGTATCCAAATGGCTAGTTCTCCCTGTGTTCCGTGAGATCTAACCTTGCTAATCAGTCTCCTGTGGGGAACCCTGTCGAATGTCTTACTGAAGTCCATATAGATCACATCTACAGCTCTGCCCTCATCAATCTTCTTTGTTACTTCTTCCAAAAACTCAATCAAGAATGAAAAGACAAATCTGAAAGGAAGTCTATCTGCTGCCTCCACCATGAGTCCCTACCAATGAGCTGCCGATGCCAGGTCACGTCATCCCATGAGATATCCTCTTTGGAGTGCCCCTGAGAATTGTGCTGGGATATTTACTCTTCTTAAAATACATAAAGGACCAACCCACAAAATTAAAAGTAGATTTTGTCTATTTACAGATGGCTGCATAAATTATGCAACACAAAAGATTCAAAATCATATTTAATTGAAGATAATTTTCTGCAAATACAAAAAATGGCAGGACCAATAGGAGATGGTGTTCAAGGCCAAAAATGTTGTATCACCATTGAAAAGGGTCTAATAACAGATAACTGAGTTCTGTAATCTAATTCTCCAAAAGGCAGAAGCACTACAATCCTTGGGGGTTCATCTTAAAAAACAATCTTCAATGGGATTCAACATTCAGCAGATAATCTCTATAGCAAACAGGGCTTTTAGATTTCGGGAAAGGATCTTTGGACACTTTGCCTGTCCAATCCTGGAGAATGCAAGCTGTGTGTAGGATTGTTCAAGAGATAAAAATAAGAGCGAATTGATCCAAAACCATGCTGCGCAATTCTCTCTGACTCAGTTTGGGAAATATACTTATCCTTGATCAAGACAGCAAAAGAGGGAAAACAATAGATTATCATGTTCTGTAAGGAATGAAAAGAACCATAGGAACTGACCAGAAACAAGTATCTTGTGTCCTCTGGAAATTACAAATCATGAGGTGGTCATCCACACAAGCTATAAAATTCACTTGCTTCCAAGACAATACATCACCAAGAATAATCCCACAATAGAACAAGCTGCAAAAAAAATAGCTCCAGCTTCAATTCTTAAAAGCTTCAAGAATCTTTATATTATTCCCATTTAAAAGTTTTCATCATTAAAACTATCATCTGAGCAGGTCATGTCCCATTTGACCAGTGTTATCACAAACATATTAACAGAATATGGGATATTTGTGAATGATGCTGACATAACTAAAGCAGAAGGAATACAAAATAACTTCCCTAAATGGCGTTAGTGAATCGGTTAGGTTTTTAAGATGATTAATAATAGTTTCAGGGTCACCATTACTAAACGCTAGGTTTCAATATCAGATTTTGTTAATTGAACTTAAATTTTACTAATTGCCATGTTAGGATGCAAATTGATGATCCAGATCATTAGTTGCGTTTATGAATAACTAAACCAGTGATCTTATCATAAAATCGTCATCTTTTCTAATAGTTATAAACTTCACTTGGGGACCTTTAGCTCTTACATTTACACTTTTAGCTCCATACACCAGGTGTGTCTGTCTTATCCATAGCAGCACAATGTCATTACAGATGAATGTGACACGGATGTACATGGCCAAAGAGGATATCTACATTTTGGAATGCACCATGCCATGTTGGCATGCACCCAACAAATGCCAGGCCACCCAGTTTTCCATAGAATGGAAATCATTTGCAGCGTCACTTTGAGTGCATGCAGAAGCAGCATGATGTCCTGCAAAGTATTCAATGTTCACTATCCTGCAGCAGGCTGATCACAGAATTAGTGCTGATCTCCATTGGGTCTATGAGGAGCTGCATACCCACAACAGTTTATTCATGCTAGTGGCTGGAGGGGATGCCTGTTGTTCCCCAGCAGCCAAACTCAGATAACCATCTGAATGCTAATCCAAGACTGTGGGAGTTGGCAAACAGGGTGAGGATTCTGACAACATTTTATCATCCTTCCACAATTTTTTGGGTCTCTTTCCCAGACACTTCATCTGTAATATGTCACCCACTGACAACAGCTTGGCATGATGCAAATGCAGAACCAACAGTCTCAGGTATGTCTGCACCATTTAACATGGTCCTCAATACTTCCTTCACCATGGCACAGATGTCTCTAATAATTCATCATGTAATTCCAAGTCTTCACTTGTATTGTTTCTTGGTCATGTTGAGAAAACTTCTTCGGAGACTCTCATGCATTCTTTGCTCAGGGCAAGATCTCCTCCTTTTGACTGTTTTCTGTGATTGCTTTGCCATTTCCTGGCTGAGTCCCCTGGTTATGACCACAAGCTGTTGTGATTGACCTCCCTCTGTCATCTGTAAGTGTGAAGGCACTATTTTGTCATCTTACTTCCTTCACAACATACCCTTCACCCAGCAAGCTTAGCAGCTTGTCATGTCATCCACTTGGCTGCCTGAAGCAAGGAGGAGTCCAAGGAGTTCACACAGATACACTTTCCCCTTTCCAGCCCCAGTCACTGACTTCTACCTCTGAGGTAAAGCTACCTGTCATATCAAAAATGCGAGGAACATCCCCACTTCCAGGTACTGCCTGCTATTTTAAAGCCTCTTGACCCAGTGCTACCAAAATCTGCCCTAACATTTCAGGTTGATGGCCTTTCATCAGAATATATTTGTCTGATTATATCACTGTGCCTCGGAATGGTTTTGCATATTAATGGGGTTATGAAACTGTACATAGTTGTTGGTTTTGAAAAATAAATGTATAAATTTGAAATAAAACCCTTAAGCAACAGTAAAGCTCCATTCTATCTTGTATGACTGGTCGTAAAATGTGCCTAAATGTATGTTATTAAAATGTCCTCAGCTGCTGAAAGCATTTGCTAAGTGCTTAATGGAAGTAATTATCCATGATTATCTATGCTATGAGTCTATTGTCCTGAAGCACTACCTGCCTTTCTCATACTCAAAGATCCTTGCTGTAATTGCGATAAATGTATGTTCTGCTTTCACTGCATTAATGCTGATGATTTGCTATTTCACATTTTTACGGTTAGAACAGTAGGATTCATAAGATTCAAACTAAGCAAATGTATTTTAAAAAAATAATATCTGAACTTTTGTCTCTAAATCAGCAACCATCTTCCATCACTCTGTTTCTCATGTCAAGTAAATTAAATCATTCTGTCAGAGAAATGTTTTAGCTGTGAAGGTTCTGGAAATATCGCTAATGGGGAATGATCTCATATTTGAAACGTGGAGATGATCTTTATCGTATAAAGATAATTCATGAAACTTCCATTTAGTGATGGATAAACATCTGCTTTGGGAACGAGTTTGGAAAGATTAGGCTATATTCTAAAGGTGATATACTGTAACAGCTGGCAGATCAAACTGTAACAATTCTGGATTGTTTTATAAGGCAGAATGTAGATTATTATCCAATACATGGGTATTCACAGGTGAACAATTCCTCAGTGAGCACTTATCACAAACTTGAGATTTTCCATTTCTCACAGCTGCATTGCTCCCTACTCTATATCAGGTTGGTCATGCTAAACATATTTTTGAAGATTTCATCATATGACATCTTACCTTTAATCATTCCACTAAGCTTAATATCATTTTCTTTCCATCGCCAATGCATTTTTAAATAACTAATAACACAGTGTTGAAATAAAAGAAAAGCGACCCCAACTTTTTAATACCCCATGATTATTTTCTTGGTACAAATGTGCTAGAAACAAAAATGTTTAATTCCTGGACTCTCCAGTTCAATCATTTTGGATTGACAATCTCACTGCATACTGTGAGAGTTGGACAACCACAATGAACTATGTCCATGATTTCTTAGTTCATGCTTAACTGTATCATTGCTTTAAAACAGATTTATAAAACACCACACTCAATTTATTGTTTATTCGTTCTTTGACAGTCCAAAATGTACAGGGCATACACAGGATTTTACAGTTTATAGCAGATCCAGAAACACAGAGAATGGGTGAGCTTCTGAAAATAGTGGGAGAGAATTGTTTTTCAATTCTGTTATTTCTGGTCCCTGTGAGAGCCCCTAATTTCTTACCATTCAGGATGGATGTTCCCAAATGGTTATATTCCCAGGTGAGGAGAGATGAGTTAGCTCTCCTTCTTCACTCAACCCTTCATTTGGTTGCTCAGTTAGTTAAAAAAAATCCTGCCTTTATGTATTACCATTTCCCAACTCAAATTGTTTTAATGTTTTGAAACCAGGTTTTTCTGAGTCAAAGAAAGAGACCTAATCAGATGTATTCCAGAATTTTGTGGGAAGCTGGGGAAGTGATTGCTGGGCCCCTTGTTGAGATATTTGTATCATCAACACCCATGGATGAATTGCTGGAAGACGAGAGGTTAGCTAATCTGGTGCCGTTGTTTAAGAAAGGCTGTAAGGAAAAGTGAGGAAAGTACAGATCAGTGAGCCTGCCATCAGTGTTGGGAGAGTTATTGGAGGGGAATCTGAGGGACAGGATTTTCATGCCGTTGGAAAGGCAAGGACTGATTAGGGATAGTCAGCATAGCTTTGTGTATGGGAAATCATGTCTCACTGACTTGACTGAGATTTTTGAAGAGGTGACAAAGAGGATTGATTGTGGCAGAGTGGAAGATGTTGAGGCCATGGACTTCAGCAAAGCTGTCAACAAGCATCCACACAGTAAGCTTGTTAGTAAGGTTAGATCACATGGGATCAAGGGGGAACTTGCCAATTGAGTACAAAAGTAGCTTGAAGGTGGGAGATAGAGGGTGGTGGTAGAGGATTGTTGGAGGCCTGTGACTAGTGGTGTGCCACAAGAATTGGTGCTGAGTTCATTGCTTTTCATCATTTATATAAATGATTTTGATGTGAATATAGGAGGTATGGTTAGCAAGTTTTCAGATGACACCAAAATAGGTGGTGGTAGAAAGTGGAGAAGATTATCTTAGTGAATAATGGGACCTTAATCAGATGGGTTACTGGGTTGAAGAGTGGCAGATGGAGTGTAATTTAGATTAATGTGAAGTGTTACATTTTGGTAAGATAAACCAGGGCAGGACTATACTTAATAGTAGGGCCCTGGAGAATTTTGCTGAACAAAGAGACCTTGAGGTGCAGATGCATAGTTCCTTGAAAGGGGAGTTGCATGTAGACAGGGTGGTGAAGAAAGCATTTAGCACACTTACCTTCATTGGCCAGGTCATTGAGTATAGAAGTTGGGATGTCATGTTGCAGCTGTGCAGAATATTGGTGAGGCTTCTTTTAGAATACTGTGTACAATTCTGGTCGGTTTTCTATATGAAGGATGTTGTTAAACTTGAGAGGGTACATAAAGATTTGCAAGGATTTTGCTGGGACTGGAGGGTTTGAGTTACAGTGAAAAGTTGAATAGGTTAAAACTTTTTTCCCTGGAGCGTCGGAGACTGAGTGGTTACCTTATAGAGGTTTATAAAATCATAAGAGGCAGGGAGAGGGTGACTGGCCAAGGTCTTTTTCCTATGTTAGGAGAGTCCAAAACCAGAGGATATAGGGTTAGGTTAAAAAGGAAAGATTTTAAAAAGGATCTGAGGGGTAATCTTTTCAACTCATGCATGGAATGAGGAAGAGGTGGAGGTGGGTCCAATTACAGCATTTTAAAGGCGTCTGGATGGATATATAAATGGGAAGGGGTTAGAGGAAATGGGCCAAATGCTGGCAAATAGGATTAGGTCAGATTGGGCTGTCTGGTTGGCACGGATGAGTTGCTCATAAGGGTCCTTTTCTGTGCTGTATGACTCCATTACTCTGTGACACTATGTTAATAATGAGAAAACTCAACAAAATGGGGCACACATACCAACACAGATTAGAAATGAGAGATGAGTGCAAAAGTAAAATTTTAAAATAAAGAATATACAAATAAGCCTTTGACTTATTCATAATCAATAGACTGTGAAACATTATAATTATTACAATGGGTGATTTGTGAGTATTGACTTTGGCAGTTGAGTAGTTGTTTGGAGATTCTTGGTTCTGCAGCTAGCTCAATGGAGTTGCCATTTTTCTTCAACAGTTGCTTTGTAAATGACTGATTTTTGGCAATCAGGGAGAGGGAGAGTCTTTATTTCATTTTATCTGAGTTTGCAGGGGTGTCTAGTGGAACCTCTCTGCTGCATTATTTTGCAGCACAGTGTAACTCAATAACAAGTTGTACACTTGCACACCAGCACTCAAAAGCACAAGAGATCTTATGGTGGTAACAATTGGTTACAACTTCCTTTCTTGTTATTTCTGGAAAGATAAAACATAAAGATGTCTTTCAATCAGAACCACTATTCTTTCAACTCATCATATCTGTAATCTTGGACACAATCCACAGGAGATCACGTTTCAGTTTTCTGAATGGGATTGCTCTTTCTCTGGAACTAGCTCTGAGGAAGGTCACTGGACCCAAAATGTTAACTCTGATTTCTCTCCACAGATGCTGCCAGACCTGCTGAGCTTTTCCGTAATTTCTGGTTTTGTCTCTGATTTCCAGCATCCGCAATTCTTTCAGTTTTTATTCTGTTGTTATATTAAGTTTCCTTGACAGGACTACATGTAATCCATTCCTGAAGAAGGACTTATGCCCGAAACGTCGATTCTCCTGTTCCTTGGATGCTGCCTGACCTGCTGCGCTTTTCCAGCAACACATTTTCAGCTACATGTAATCCATGCAGGGATACCGCACAGCCACTGAACTTACATCATCAGCCATCTTTTGACTTATATGCCTTTCTTTGAAAACAAAATACTTGTTATACTTAAAAGTTCAACCTCCATATATAACTTGGGTTTATAATGTGTTGGCATGACAGTCCATCTGTTTTTGGGTGTGCAATGGATCAATGTTTGGTACAGATCACATGCACAGTATATATTGCTTGCCATTGTCTTACCAGATCATAGGATTTATTTCTCATTAGAGGGAGATGACTTGCAGTGATTTAACCTGACAATCAGCACACCTCAAGCAAGGGGAGAGATTGAGAAGGAGTGTCAATCAGTTTGGGAATTAAACCCATGCCTTTGGCATCATTCTACATTGCAAACCAACTCAGCTAACTGATTCCCAAAAAAGCTGCAGAATAATAGACTTACTCTGGTATAGAAAAATGTCCATCATGTCCATGTACTGCTCAACAAAAACAACTCAGCTTGTTCCCACCTTTTCCCTGTAGCCTGCAAATTTGAGGATGATTACCCAATTCTTGTTTTGAATTTGCATCCATCATTTTCTGAGTGCATTCCAGATCCTAACTCCTCACTGCATTAAGAAAATCATTCCTTATGTTGCCTTTGGTTCATTAGCCAAAAACCTCAAATTGGCGTCTTCTGGTTCTAGATCCTGGATCAGTGGTGCTGGAAGAGCACATTCCTGATGAAGGGCTTTTGCCCGAAACGTCGATTTTGCCTGTCCTCGGATGCTGCCTGAATTGCTGTGCTCTTCCAGCACCACTGATCCAGAATCTGGTTTCCAGCATCTGCAGTCATTGTTTTTACCTCGTCTTCTGGTTCTAGCCTATTCTGCGAATGTGAACAGTTTCACCCTAATTATAATGTCCATACTTCTCATGAATTTGAATATCTCTGTTCAACCTTCTCTCCCAATGTGGAAGCCCATGTAGAATACATCAATTGTTTTGCCCACGTCAATGCTCTCCACTGTCTTTCTAAAAAAAAATGAAGTTGGTTAAACATGATTCGCTCTGAAGAAATCTGTGCTGGGTTTTGTTAATTCATCCAAATTATCGAAGTGTTATTGGTGCGGATGGCCTGGAACTGCTTAACTTCACTTTCTGGATTAGTGGTGCTGGAAGAGCACAGCAGTTCAGGAATAAAAGCTGAAGGGCTTTTGCCTGAAATGTCAATTTTGCTGCTCCTCGGATGCTGCCTGAACTGCTGTGCTCTTCCAGCACCACTAATCCAGAATCTGGTTTCCAGCATCTGCAGTCATTGTTTTTACCTATCCTGCTTAACTTCACTGCAGATCCAACCTGAGTATGATAATAAAGATCCTTACAGTCAGTAAAGACCTATTTCTGAAACTGGTTTGTGCCATTAACTTGATTTATCAGTTCTTATGCCAGCTCTGTTAATTTTGGTGGGATGCCATTGTGAAGTGATTTTTCACAAGCAGTAGTGAAAAGGAACAGAAATAAAAATTGCTGAGAAAGTTCAGCAGGTCTTGCACCACCTATGAAGAGAAATCAGAGTTAATGTTTTGGGTCCGGTGACCCTTCCTCAGAATGGATGGTAGCTAGGAAAATGTTTTTTCCTCATGCAGAGGAAAGGGTGGGGAGGAGGGAGTAAGGAGCAAACGATAGGTGGGGATAGTTCCTGTGTAATGACCCAGATTGTTGGAGGGTTGCTTGTGTTGGAACAAAGAAGGAGACTTTGTACTCCCAAGCTGTAGGATCTTAGCCACTCAGTTTGGGTTCCTTATTAATGTTTCCTTGTCTGGAATTAGGAAAAACAAGTTACAACCCAACAAAGTTAGATGGGGAGGACAGAGTATGTCGATTGTGTTGGGTAAACAAAACTCTATTGCTTTAGATTCCTATGAAAAAGTGAGGACTGCGGATGCTGGAGATCAGAGTCGAAGAGTGTGGTGCTGGAAAAGCACAGCCGGTCAGGCAGCATCCGTGGAGCAGGAGAATCGATGTTTGGGGCATAAGCCCTTCATCAGGCTTATGCCCGAAACATTGATTCTCCTGCTCCACGGATGCTGCCTGACCGGCTGTGCTTTTCCAGCACCACACTCTTCGACTTTGCTTTAGATTCCTCAATAACTCAGCCCAGATACGTATTCAATAGGCCTTCCAGAGAAATTAATCTACCTGAAGCCCAGGCCGTGAGAGTCAGACTAATTGATTTTTCTTCCCAGTGTTCTGTTAGAAATTTGCAGCAAAAGTGAATAAAATATTGCTATACATGCTACCCCTCTTGATGTCCTCAGCAGTTTCCAATTTACAAATTATTAGACTTTTAACCTACCAAAATGCTATGACACCAATTAGTGAATGTCTAAGCTTTTCACTTGTCCTTGCATTTTAAGAGGTACCTCATTTGTGCCTGGCTTTTGGGAAGATATTTTCCTGTGTAAAAGTTCAAACTGAGTCAAAATTTTGTCTCTACTCAGCCAATAACTGACAGATCGGTTTCTTGTAGAGAACACAGATCTTACATTTTCTGATTTTGTACTTTAATAAATATCATTAGTTATTGTTACAATTGAGGTTGTAGGAAAACACCATCAGATTGCAACATAATATAAAACATGGGATACTTTATTCAGAACTGGCTTTCTGAAAAAAAAATCCCTTTGGCTAATGGGTTATTCTTGAAGACAAAAGGATAACGACTGCATGGTCCAGAGTCTGTTTCTCTAACATTCTGACATGTGCAATCAAGTCATGAATTGTGCATGGTTGTGTCCAAAGGCTTGCAGACAGAGTTTGTTCTGGAGGTAGCATCATTAGATGTTATTTCACTCATTCTTTCAAAAGAACAAGCAGTAGAGGATTTTGTTTGTCGTAATGGGAGAGGTCGGCTGGGCAGTTTGTTCATAAGAAGCTTTCCTTCAGCTCAGCAAGTTTTTAGTAGGCTTCTCACCAACTCAGAGTGTTCTTAGCAGGCTTTTGCCCCCCGGTTCGGCCTGTTCAAGCCAGTCACTGTTCTAAAACAGCCCCAGCAAGGTCTACACAAAGAAAGCTGGCATCACCAGTCATGTGATTTCCAGAAAGCTTGTTAAAAAAGAATCCAATTTCTGCAGTGAAGTTTGTGGCCTTTTCACCACAATCCTTCAAAGCTTAAGTCTTACAAGCAATATTAAATATAAAGCATTTTCATAATAGAATTGGAAGCCAACTGAAAGGGAACTATGTAACCACTGTTAATTGGCGTAAAACCCCCCGGCATAAGCTTTAGCAGTTTTCTAGAGAATGGATGGGATGCTGGCTGAGTCTGTTTTAATAGCGAAGGAAGTTCTGAATTCATTGGTAAAATACTCAGTGAACTTACTATCCTTAAGAAAGAAGGGATCCATTGGCTAGTGTCCCCGATCTGTTACATTGCCCTTAATCTTAACCAGTAAAAGTTCTACTGCACGATCATAGATAGCAATATTCCCAATTGTACAGGATGCCTCCGAATTCAGGAGTGCTTCGGGAGTTATAAAGAAATCAATCCTGGTGTGGCACCTGTGTGGGTTGGAGAAGAATATAAAATCCCTGCCTGTGGGGTGGAGACACCTTCAGACATCCAACAGCCCTGATTCTACACACAGATCCACTAATTGTTTAGATTGTAAAGAGGGTATGGGGGATGCCGTTGGGCATTCTGTCTCGTGTGGGTTCCATAAGACAGTTAAAATCAGCCCCATGATAATGTGTCAGGATGTAACGTTAATGAGTTTGGAAAATGCATCGACCAGGAATTTAAGAGGGTAGGCCAGGGGACAGTAAACATTTAAAATACCATATTCTTCTCCGTATATCAAGGCTTTGAGAATTATGAACCTCCCGTACATATCTTTAATATGACCCAATAACTTAAACTTATTCCTGCCAAGTGGTGGCATGGTGGCTCAGTGGTTAGCACTGCTGCCTCACAGCGCCAGAGACCTGGGTTCAATTCCCACCTCAGGCAACTGTCTGTGTGGAGTTTGCACATTCTCCCTGTGTCTGTGTGGGTTTCCTCCAGGTGCTCCGGTTTCCTCCCACAGTCCAAAAACTTGCAGGTTAGGTGAACTGGCCATGCTAAATTGCCCGTAGTGTTAGGTGAAGGGGTAAATGTAGGGGAATAGGTCTGGGTGGGTTGCGCTTCGGTGGGTCGGTGTGGACTTGTTGGGCCGAAGGGCCAGTTTCCACACTGTAAGTAATCTAAAATAAGTATAGCCGCTTCCCTACTCCTCATGTTGAAAGATAAGAAATAAACCCGATCGAGCCCACTCTGTTCTAATTTCAAATGCTTCTTATCATCCAGGTGCATCTCCTACAATAGGGCAATATCCACCTTCTCCCTTTTAAGACTTGAAATTACCTTTTTCCTCTTGACTGGTGAGTGGCTCTCTTTGATGTTCCAAGTACACCATTTACGCATGTCATTAGCCATAACACACTATAGTAACATTTGGACTCCAGAGAGGAAGAGCTCGAATCATAAATTGCTGAGCCTCAATGAAAGTGAATCCACAGAACATAAAAATTACAAAGACTAAAACAAAAATAAGGCAGGACCTTCAAGGCTGGGGAGATCTCCCAATATCCTGATTAGGCAGAGTAGCTCTAGTTAAAATAAATAATCTGCCTCTTCTCTTATATCCTATGAGAATGCTCCTCTGATGTTGCTGAGACTGACATTACGTAAACTACATGGCTGGCTTGGTTCCTTTATTTGGAATCATAGATGGCCCCTTATCAAATTAGAAAAGCTACAGCTTCCACAAGCAAGGGGAAGACTGGAGTTTCCAGACTTTAGGAGGTATCAGTTGAGCTCTCTATTAGGCTATTAGTAGCCGATTGGGTCGCTTGTGACCCACAATCAATCTGGTCAGACATCGAGACCTTCCAAGCAAAGTGTCCCCTCATCAATCTTTTATTTGTAGATAAGATGAGAGCTATTATGGACTATTGTAAAAACCCTATTGTATTAAATACAATTAAAGCCTGGAGGATAATGCGGCAAGATGAGGGTAATTTACAAACAACCTCTCCTTATACTCCTATAGTGGGAGCATTGGATTTTCAGCCAGGGCAGACAGATGCTACATTTAAAACCTGGCGGTCGAGAGGTGTCTCTCACTTAGGGGACCTGTTTGATCGGGAGTTTATGATGTCTTTTGAGCAGCTGCACCAGAAGTTTGGACTGCCTAATGGAGACCTTTTTTGGTATTTCCAAATATGAGATTATATATAGAAGAAGACCACATTAATAGACAGTCCCTACAAATCGGATAGAAAGAGAAGAGTGCAATGGCCAATGGATCCACCCTCGGTCAGTACTCTTTATCACTCATTACATAATGAGGTATCGAAAGACATGGAACGACTGTTTAAAATATGGAACCAGGAATTGGGGTTAGAAATCCCTTCATGTGGGAAAATGCCAGAAAGATCTCTATTTGGATTTTGGATTTGGATTTGGATTTGGATGGGGATATGAATAGGAAGGGTTTGGAGAGATATGGGCCGGGTGCTGGCAGGTGGGACTAGATTGGGTTGGGATGTCTGGCCGGCATGGACAGGTTGGACCAAAGGGTCTGTTTCCATGCTGTATATCTCTATGACTCTATAACTAGAATTACCAAACGTTCAAAACTTACAAAAACTATATACAACAGGAACCAAAAAATGAAACAAAATACAAAGTGCCAATGGTGCTGTAAAGGGGAGCTTACCCACTGCCCAAAGGGCTACCTAAACGTTCCAAAAATTGTTTTCTGCCCCGTTGCCAATATGGCAACCAGGCCAGTTGAATTCAAAAACAGAGCTTGAACTGCCCAAAAATAGGCATCTATCCATTGTAAACACCTTCCTAATTCCTTCTAGCTACAGCCGGATAACAGGCACAAGCAAAAAGAAAAAAGATGTTAGAGTTAACAAAGGAGTTAAAAGTGAGTACTCTGCCCATCCCCAAGTATAATTTAATGCTGGTTAGTACCAGAGAATGCAGAAAAAAATGAAAAGAGAGAGAAGTAAAGTGAAACTAAACAAGACTTGCTTAAAAAAAATTGTCTGTATCCATTAAATTGTCCAGTCTAATTTAACATGTCCACAAAGTTTTTTGCTTTCTCTGGAGAATCAAATCAATGTGTGGATCCCTTGAAAGTAAATGGCATGGTGGCTCAGTGGTTAGCACTGCTGCCTCAAAACTCCAGGGTCCCAGGTTCCATTCCAGCCTTGGGCGACTGTCTGGTTAGAGTTTGGGCATGCTCCCTGTGTCTGTGTGGGTTTCCTCCCACAATCCAAAAATGTGCAGGTTAGGTGAATTGGCCATGCTAAATTGCTCGTAGTGTTAGGTGCATCAGTCAGGGGTAAATGTAGGGGAATGAGTCTGGGTGGGTTGCTCTTCAGAGGGTTGGTATGGGGCCTGTTTTTTTTAGATTACTTACAGTGTGGAAACAGGCCCTTCGGCCCAACAAGTCCACACCGACCCGCCAAAGCGCAACCCACCCAGACCCCTACATTTACCCCTATACCTAACACTACGGGCAATTTAGCATAGCCAATTCCCCTGACCTGCACATCTTTGGACTGTGGGAGGAAACCGGAGCAAACCCACGCAGACACGGGGAGAACATGCAAACTCCACACAGTCAGTCACCTGAGGCGGGAATTGAACCCGGATCTCTGGCGCTGTGAGGCAACAGTGCTAACCACTGTGCCACCGTGCCACCCACTGTACTGTAAGGAATCTAATCTAAACTGAAGCACTGCTGGATACCTTAAAGAGTACTGGATCCAAAGCTCCCTTAGACTTTTCTAAATAGCAACATAAGATTTTCTTTATCGGACCACCGCCGCTGAGAAGTCCTGAAAAGTCATGATCATAGATCCCTCGTGAAGTAAAGCTTTGGATTTTTTCCTTGGATTCTAGAGGCTTCCGTGATTCTTCATTTGTCCCCGTGGCTGTGAAACCGCACGTGGGCACTGGTTTGGACCTGACTTTTGTGCCATAACTCGGCGAGCTCTTTCAATTTCAATTTCCACCCTCCCCATTTCGGCTTCCACTTTGAGGAATCGCGGCAGCCAGTTCCTTGAAAAATGTCACTGGCTGACTGCTTTCCATCCCCACTAGTAGATCGATGATGCAAGCATTTTTCGTCCTGCTCCTATTCTTGAGATCGTCAACTTGATCAGTTAAGTTATGGACCTGCTTTTCAAGGGCTTGGATCTGATCTTTGGATGAATCAATTGCTGTCTCTGCCATTGTGATTCAGCGTTCAACATCATCCGCTCTCTTCTTTGAGGTCCTCAAGCTGCTGATTATGTTTTTGAATTATGGCAGGGAGCGGGTCCAACTTACTATTCAACTTTTCTTCGGTCCTGCCTTCGAGCTTTTTGTGCATTTTTGCGAGCTCCGTGATAAGAGCCTGGTGAGTAATCGAGTCCATTGGACTGGTCCGGGGTCCGCAGCCGCAGATGAACTCAATGCCTCCAGAAAGTGCCCCACACGTATTGGGACTTACTCAACTTTTTTCTGTTCTTTTCCACGCAACAAAGAAGTGATTGATAAAGATTCTATGGCTATTTCAGTGTTTAGATTTAATGAAATGGTTTGAGTGGGGTGGGTCAACGCACTGCTTTGCTTGTGCTGAGGTGCAGAGTCCAGCAACGCAGTCTGCTCAGATAGCTGCCATCTTGGATCCCCCTGTCATAAAAATCCAACCTGTTCACTAATATCCTTGAAGGAAGAAAATCTGCCATCCTCACCTGGTTTGGCCTAGATATCTCTCCAGCTCCACAGCAATGTAATTGACTGTTAACTACCTCCTGGACAATTATAAATGGACAGTAAATGATGACTTAGTTAGCAATACCCACATCCAATGAACAAATAATTAATTTAAAAAACTATTTAATGACCTATTCTTTTCAGTGGCTATAGGCCTGCAGTTCACATGGTGATATTTATCCTTGAGTTTCTGGTTCTGGTTGGTGTTTGAATCAGCTCAGTAATTCCATCCCCTGGCAATCAGCTCTGCTGTCCACCCCACTCAGTGTGAAATGGTACTCCTCCGGAAGAGGATCAGGGAATCAGCCTGCTCAATGTAAAATTGCAGTATTTTGGATCAGTAGAAAGACATGCAGGGATTAAACCCAAAGAACTTTAGTCTGATTTAAAATATTCTGTGCAGGATACCTGCAGATGGAGAAGAGTGAGGCAAATTACCGACTTGCAGCTGAGCGTAAAACTTGGGGTTAAAAAAAAGGCAGTTTTGAAAGGTAGAAATGAAAATCTCCAAGATTCATGCTACCCAGTGGGGATTTGCCATCATTCACTAAGTTTTTTGTATTGGGACAGAAGAATTTGGGCGGCACGGTGGCACAGTGGTTAGCACTGCTGCCTCGCAGCGCCAGAGACCCGGGTTCAATTCCCGACTCAGGCGACTGACTGTGTGGAGTTTGCACGTTCCTCCGGGGGCTCCGGTTTCCTCCCACAGTCCAAAGATGTGCAAGTCAGGTGAATTGGCCATGCTAAATTGCACGTAGTGTTAGGTAAAGGGGTAAATGTAGGGGTATGGGTGGGTTACGCTTCGGCGGGTCGGTGTGGACTTGTTGGGCCGAAGGGCCTGTTTCCACACTGTAAGTAATCTAATCTAATCTAATCTAATTTCATTGGGAATGCTAGTTCCCATTCCAAAGCTCACATTACATTGAATTTTCAATAGAAAATGAACCATTTGGCACAACCATTCTAGAATGGATGTTTATGTTTCATGTGATTGTGTTTACACCATCCCTATGTACCAGATATATTCCATTCAGTTCCCTTTTAACGGCCGATAGCTTTACAAAACTGTTATAATTTCTGTAAATAAATTCCAGCTTTGTAACACTGTTAAAAGAAATACTGGACTCTAATCCAACTCTCAGTTTTTCTATTTGCACCAGTGACTTCAATCTTAACACCCCCCCCCCCCATTTTATGCATAAAATACAAAAAGCTAGCAAACAAGTTCAGCAGGTAGTAGGGAAAGCAAATGAAGAGTTGGCTTTTATTTCAAAGAAAATGGAGTATAAAAGTAAAAAGTAGGGAGATTTTGCTAAAATTATACAAGGCATAGGTTAGACCACAGCTGGAATACTACGAACAGTTTTATGCCCCTTATCCAAGGAAAGGTTGCATTGGAAGCAGTCCAGAGAAGCTTCACCAGGGTGATAACAGGTATGGAGGGACTGTCTTGTGAGATGGGCTTGAGTAGGTTGGGCCTGTAACCATTGGAATTTAGAAAAATGAGATGTGAACTTATTGAAACATACAAAATTCATAGAAGACTTGTCAGGGTAGAAGTAAAAAAGTTGTTTCCCCTTGTTGGAGGGTAGAACCAGAGGGCAAAATCTCAGAATAACTGGTCACCCATTTAAAACAGAGATGAGGAAATATTTTGTCTTCAAAGGTTAGTAAATGTGTCCAATTCTTTACTACTGTCTGTTGAGGCTGGGTTTTGAAGTATATTTAAGGTTAGACAGAGTTTTAATTAGTAAGGGATTTAAGGGTTATGAGGAAAAGGTAGGAAAGGGAAGTTGAGGTTTATCGTATCAGTCATGGTCTCATTGAATGATGGAGCAGATTTAAAGGGCTGAATAACCTACTTCTGTTCCTATGTCTTATGGTCTTATTCAAGTCGTGACTCATCAGCTTCCACACAATTTGTTTGCATCATTATTATGATATAACAAATCCTCGTAAATTACATTTCTCATTTTGTATTTAATTATTCTGGGCATATGTATTAATAAGCTATTTGATTTCTATTCTGAATCAGAGGCGCAAATGCATTAAGTAAACAAAGCTGAGATATGATATAGCTTGTACTCAATCACCACTTTCAAGTTAACACAAGTTAATGGGAAATATTGTTTAGCTACGGTTAAAATGCATTAACGAACCCATTGCAAAGCACAGACAGTGATGCAGAAATAGATGGCCATGTTTTTTTTCAACGTTATATCACATGGTCTATCACTCAATGTACTTTTGAAGTAGCTGTCATTTTCTTGTCTCTAAGTGAAAGCTGCAGACAGCTTTCTTTTCAATTTTAAGTGCAGGAGATTTAAAATCACTTCAAACATGATATTTAGAGCTCCCAAACAGTTTTATTCAGTTTTGAATGAATAAGAGTGCTTTTCCCAATTATCTCGTTCTCTCACCTTTCCCTGACCTTGACTTTGTTCCATTAGCCCCTCCCCCATTTTTCAGCGGCATTAAACTTTTCCATTTAAAAGGAATGAAACTGAATGAAGCACCTGGCAATGACCAAGGCTCTGGAAATGAGAGTCCCACACACAGACCTGTCAACTCTGCCAAATCCCACATCCCAACACCAGGGGCTTGTGCCAGGATTGAAAGAGCTTTCCAACAAACCAGTCAAGCAACAGCTTGACATAATCACAAGGAATTACACTTTAGACACAATGAGCCAGATAGCACTAACCCATTCTTGGGTATCTCATGTCCCATTGGCAGATGGTGGCTCAGGAGACAGTTGTTCTGCGGAGATCTCAACATTGACAGTGGATTACATGATGTAGAAAGTGAGGACTGCTGATGCTGGAGATCAGAGTCGAGATTGTGGTGCTGGAAAAGTACAGCCGATCAGACAGCATCACCTTCCACTCTACCAACCTCCAGATACATTGCATCATCCACCGCCACTTCCGCCAACTACAAACAGACTGCACCATGAGGGATATATTTCCTTCCTCACCCTTGTCTGTGTTTTGGAGAGATCGTTCCCTCCGCAACTCCCTTGTCAGATTCGCACCACCCACCAGCCCACACCCCACTGCTGGCACCTTTTCCTGCCAACACAAGAAGTGCAAAACCTGCACCCAAATCTCTCCCCACACCTCTATCCAAGGCCTCAAAGGCTTCCATATCCGACAGAAATTTACCTGTACTTCCACTCGGTAGATAGCAACCCTGGAGTCAATGGGAATCTGCGAGGAAAACTCTCCACTGTTGGAGTCTTACCTGGCACAAAGGAAAATGGGATCAGTCAGGACATCTCTGCAGAATTTCCTCAGAATAGTGCCTTAGACCTAACCTCCAGCTGCCATATCAATAATCTTCCCTCCATCACAAGCCCAGCAGTGGGATGAGTAAACAGTTGCACCATTCACAACCCCTCAAATACTGAAGCAATCCATATCCAAATGCAGTCACATCTGGACAATATCTAGGCTTGGCCTGAAAAGTGACAAATACAGGTGCCAGGCAATAACAACCTCCAATAAGAGACAATCTAACCAACGCCCATTGTACTCAATGGTGTTGCCATCACTAAATCTGCAAATAACAACATCTTATGTTTCACCATTGACCAGAAACAGAAATGGACTAGTATATAAATACATTGGCTATAATAACTGGTCAGAAGCAAGGCATCCTGCAGTGAGCAATTCAACTCCTGAGTCCTCAAAGATTGTGTACCATCTTCAAAGTAGACAGGCAGGAGACAGGAAGAACACAGCAAGCCATGCAGCATCAGGAGGTGGAGAAGTCAACGTTTCGGGTGTAACCTTTCTTCAGGTCTGAGGGTGGTGCAGGGAGAGCTGCAGATAAAGAGGGTGGCGGGGGCAAGGTGGTAAAGTGGGCTTAAGTGAAGACAGATAGAGGGTATGACCTGATTGGTCAATGGGAGGAATGAATTCAGTTGGTGGCAGGGAGGAATGGAAGGGAGGGGGCCTGCAAAGGGAACATGGGGATGGGAAGGGAGGTAATTTGAAATTGGAGAATTCAATAATGAGTTCTCTGGGCTGTAGGCTGCCCAAGTGGAAGATGCGGTGCTGTTCCTCTAATTTGCAATTTGGTTCATTGTGGCAATGGAGGAGGCCAAGGATGGTCATGTCGGAAAAGGAGTGGGAAGGGGAATTAAAATGGGTGGTGACTGGGAGGTCTAGTCAACCCCTGCAGCCTGGCTGTGATTCTCGTCGAACCGTTCCCTAAGTTTATGTTTGGTCTCCTCGATGTCATAGAGTGATAGAGTCACAGAGATGTACAGCATGGAAATAGGCCCTTCAGTCCAACCCGTCCATGCCGACCAGATATCCCAACCCAATCTAGTCTCACCTGCCAGCACCCGGCCCATTTCCCTCCAAATTCTACCTATTCACATATCCATCCAAATGCCTCTTAAACGTTGCAATTGTACTAGCCTCCACCACATCCTCTGGCAGCTCATTCCGTGCACATATCACCCTCTGCGTGAAAAAGATGCCCCTTAGATCTCGTTTATATCTTTCGCCTCTCACCCTAAACCTATGGCATCTAGTTCTGAAGTCCCCCACCCTATCTGTGCCCCTCACGATTTTGTAAATTTCTATAAGGTCACCTCTCAGCCTCTGACACTCCACTGAAAACAGCCCCAGAGATTCAGCCTCTCCCTGTAGTTCAAATCCTCCAACCCTGGCAATATCCTTTGAAATATTTTCTGAATCCTTTCACGTTTCACAACATCTTTCTGATAGGAAGGAGACCAGAACTGCATGCAATATTTCAACAGTGGCCTAACCAATGTCCTGTACAGCTGCAACATGACCTCCCAACTCTTGTACTCAATACTCTGACCAATAAAGGAAAGCATACCAAACATCTTCTTCACTATCCCATCTACCTGAAACTCCACTTTCAAGGAGCTATGGACCTGCACTCCAAGGTCTCTTTGTTCAGCAAC
>NC_057713.1:107394670-107409741 GCF_004010195.1 Chiloscyllium plagiosum | reverse complement strand
CACTTCTCAGCCCATTGGCCCATCTGGTCAAGATCCTGTTGTATTCTGAGGTAACCTGCTTTGCTATCCACTACATCCCCAATTTTACTAACTTACTAACTATACCTCTTATGCTCACATCCAAATCATTTATATAAATGATGAAAAGAAGTGGACCCAGCATTGATGCTGGAGGTCACAGGCCTCCAGACTGAAAAACAACCCTCCACCACCCATTGTTGGCTCTACCTTTGAGCCAGTTCTGCATCCAAGTGGCTAGTTCTCCCTGTATTCCGTGAGATCTAACCTTGCTAATCAGTCTCCCATGGGGAACCTTGTCGAACACCTTACTGAAGTCCATATAGATCACATCTACTGCTCTGGCCTCATCAATCCTCTTTGTTATTTCTGCAAAAAATTCAATCAAGTTTGTGAATCATGATTTCCCATGCACAAAGCCATGTTGACTATCCTTAATCAGTCCTTGACGTTCCAAATACATGTACATCCTGTCCCTCAGGATTCCCTCCAACAACTTGCCCACCACAGACATCAGGCTCACTGGTTTATAGTTCCCTGGCTTGTCCTTACCCCCTTTCTTAAACAGTGGCACCATGTTAGCCAACCTCCAATCTTCCAGCACCTCACCTGTGACTATTGATGATACAAATATTCCATTAAGAGTCCCTGCAATTACTCCCTTAGCTTCCCACAGAATTCTAGGGTACACCTGATCAGGTCCTGGGGATTTATCCACTTTTATGCATTTCAAGACATCCAGCACTTCCTCCCCTGTAATGTAGACATTTTTCAAGATGCCACCATCTATTTCCCTACATTCTATATCTTCCATGTCCATTTCCACAGTAAATACTGATGTAAAATACTCGTTTAGGATCTCCCCCATTTTCTGCGGCTCCACACAAAGGCCACCTTGCTGATCTTGTGATGTGTCAGTTCGACTATAAGGGGTCTATAAATATTTTTAATCAACCTGTTCAGACATGTTATGACGCACCTGTGGTACTGGTAAAACTGAAACTGATACTTTCTGATAAGAAACACGACCGCAGCACCATGAGATCCCTATAAGAAGTCTGTAAGCTGTGTCTTTTCAGATACTTCTTGGACTTCATTGATGTGACTGCATGCCTTGGGTGCAGTTTTAGAGACATCCTTGACATTCTTTCTTTGTTAACTCTTCTTTATTCTTCTCTGCACAATTGTACTTCGAGCACATTTCAAAGCTTTCATAGATCATAGCTTGCATTTGTCTCAAAATACAGAACATCTTATTGTTTGATGAGACAAGCCACACGTCATACAAGATTTGGATGTTGTATTGACCCTGTTGATGGCAGCAATGCTTGTTGTAGCGTCAAGCACCTTAAGATGCTGCTGGCTTACAGCAATGGCTTGGAACTTGCATTCATTACCTAACAACGAGTCAGTGATACACCATTCGATTTTGTGCAGGAATGCTTTTTTGGAAGATTTAATGCATGTACTAATGATAACTCATCTCATAAGTCTTTCAGCGAAGCCAAATTTGGTAAAATTACACTCCACATTAATACCAGTGTATAAATTGATTAAATGTTTCACCTGGCCTTTGCCTGTATTATATTAACTCAAGCCTGTCTATCCTGAATTTGATTCAGAGTTTAAGTTAGCCTCCTAACATCTGGAAAATTTTATCAGGATCTTTGCACTAATCATTAGAAATACTAGGCAAGTTAACTCATGATAATATTTCAATTCCCAAAGCAGTAAGAAGTTTGACTTCCTACCTTTCCATTTGTTGATCCATGAAATAAAGTTTTATTCTTATTGAAATAACAAAACTTCTGTCCAGATGTCAGTGGATTGCTAGTCCATGTTTGGATACTTGAATTCTATTTCCTATTGAGGTTCCATATATTTTCAAATGCTAGTATAAAATTTTGTATTACAGTGCAATGCTTTTAATTTTTATTGTTGGCTTCTTTTCTAATCTTAGTGTTTTAAAAGTAACAACCTTTGTCTATGTGTGATGTTTGTGCCAAATAGAGGTCAGAACAATATCATTTTTCACTAAGCAAAATGGCAGAATCGATTGATATCAAGACAGAGAGAGGACCCAAAAGCATAGAAATAGTTGTTTTTCAGGTTTTGCTTACAATTTGTTCGATAGTCACTTTGCTTGAGGATCATTGTGTTGCACTGCTCAGTAATCTGGAGTGAGCCCAATCACTGATCTGCTGGCAAGATTCCACTTTTCAGCGCTGGATTGACAGATAAACCGGATGTTCTCCATTTAGGTTACTCTGATTCAGGATGGGTTAGAGTGCTTTGGCCCTGGATTGTTGGTTGTAAACTTCAGCTCTGCATTCAAGCAAATCATTAGTGACAGGAAAAATATTCACAACTATCCCTGATGTTATCACCTTTAACAACTAACTAGTTGTCACCATGATATGGCTCCTAAGTAAAACACGCCTGCCAATATGTTACTTTCAGTGCATCCTGTATATGTTTGCCCTTGTAACAAATACCGCAAACACTAGAATCTTGTTGCAACAGATGTTTTGCAGTTTATTAACAATACTATTTATATTGAATTAAAATGTCAGACTTACACATATTCTAGGTTTTGTACTTACTGACTACATAAAGTAAAGATACAGCAACTGCAAAAAGCTGTAACTATTATTTCTGCTACTGTTACTGAAGGTGAGGCAGGTAGCTTTACACTCGAATGCCACTAGTTATAATGCCATTTAACTCTCTTAAAGGTACAATGCCTGTCTGATGTGGGATCAATGCAGTGATATAACAGAAAACTTGATATATTGATTCATTATAGTTCACAGGCCCCATTTATGTCAGTTCATGAGCAACAGATGGAGTCGTTGCATTGAAGTCATTGGAACAGATTTGCTTCTTTCAGGTTGTCAGAGTATGCGTCTCTAAACCCAAAAGCAATGTTTCAGCTCCACCCTCAAAGACTGCAGAAATTTTGAGGAAACAAATCTATGCCTGAGGGACTGGTGCCAAAGCTGTTGATGGTGTAAAGCTGTCTTTGATTGTTGAATACTATCAAGGGGTCATTTAGTAGCAACATGGGTTCTGAAATGCCGCAAATGATAAATAATTCTAGTGCAATATGCCTTATTTTTTATGATGACCAAAAAGGATTATTAATGGTTTCACTGTGATGCATAGATCATTCTTTCAAGAGCTCCTCCTCACGATCTTTTTCCACTTCCACTCAATCACCTTCCTTCCCAATCTGCCCCTTTCTGGACTCCTACCTTCTGATTGACCCATTACCAATTTCTTCCATCTCAATTTCTCCTCCCCTGGTGTGTTCAGCATTCCACAAATGTGCATGTCAGCTGTCAATCAGTTGGGAGCCCTCACACCCCTGAGTCTGAAAGGTTTCATGTTTAAGACCTGTACCAAGACTCAAGAACAAAAATAAAGGCTGACACTATGTGCAGTACGGAAGAGGTTCTGTGGTCTCAGAGGTGTTGTCTTTTGGAGGGGATACTCACTGAGGACTTGGCTGTCGTTTCAGATGGATGGAAAGATTGTGTAGAATTATGTTGAAGAATAGCAGAGCTGTTATCTCTGATGTCCTGACCAACATTTATCCACCACACAATGTCACAAAACAAATTATCTGATCGTTATCACATTACTGTTTATGGAAACTTGCTTTGTGCAAAACGGCTGTTGTATTTCCAACATTACAACAGTGACTATATTTAAAAAGTACTTTGATAGCTGTAAGATACATTGAGATGCTAGGGGGGATTGGAGGGAGAGGGGTGTTAGGCAGAGGCAGTGGCCCAGTGGTATTATCATTGAACTGTTAATCCCGTGACTCAGGCAATGTTCTGGGGCCCTGGGTTTGAATCCTGTCATGGAAGTATGTGGAATTTAAAGTCAATAATTATCTGAAACTTAGAGTCTAATGGGGACCATTTTTGATTAACTAGGAGAAAGTGAGGACTGCAGATGCTGGAGTACCAGAGTTGAAAAATGTGGTGCTGGAAAAACACAGCAGGCCAGGCAGCATCTGAGGAGCAGGCTTATGCCCGAAATGTCGATTCTCCTGCTCCTTGGATGCTGCCTGGCCTGCTGTGTTTTTCCAGCACCACATTTTTCAACCATTTTTGATTGTCAGGTGAAAAGCCTTTCAGGGAAGGAAATCTGCCGTCATTTGACTCCAGGCTCATTGCAATGTGGTACACTCTTGGCTGCCCTCTGGACAATTAGGGATGGGCAATAAATACTGACCATTCTGAGAATGAATGAAAAACAATGAAGGGTGATACATAAATGCAAGTCTTCTTTCCCTTTTAATTGTTTTCCTAATTAATTAAATACTTCTGCCAGTGATACAGTAGACTGAAATTGCAAACTGCTTTACTAGCAAGCTGTCTGCTGATACCAAGCAAGTGTCTGCAGCATGTCAGGCTGCACAGATGAATCCCTAGGTCGAAGAGTGGTAGCATAGCAACCACAGAAGTCTAGCTCCATCACTAAGGAGTGTTGCTCTATCTCTATGGAAATACATCTCCACATTAAAGATTTTTGTAAGAAATCCAAAATATTGAAATTTCTTAGCAAAAGCATTTTTCAGCAGATGTTATATGAAATAACCATTGATGTTAACATTGGATTTTAACCACACCCATTTATAAAATTCAACACATTTGCACATACATACTACAGGCTTTTGTTCAGATCACAAATCATATGAAATTTCTTTCATTCCTCATGGCTTCTTCCAGTTTCACATTTTGTTCTGTCCTGTGCACAGGGTGAGTATAGGATTCTCAGGAGATTTACGCAGAGTTGGGTGAAACTCCAAATAGATTTGTGTTTTGACATTCGGAAAGCAAGACTGAAATAGTAGCAGATGCTGAGGTCCAGCTGCTTCCTGGAGGGGTTGGATAATCCACTATATTCCAAATGTTAATAGGATCAAAGGAAGAGCAGCTTTTTTGTGAAACACAAGTCATTGACATCAATTGGTCTTCGTTCTGAAAACTGGCTAACTGTAATAAAGTATTCAGGTCCTGTGGGAATAAAGAGACCTACATCAAGCTTCATGTATGGTCTGTCTCGGATTTCATGTGTAATTTGTAGCTCTTGGCTTGTTTAACTTGATCATCTTTACAAGCACTCCCATGGCTGATGTGGTCCTTAATCTCATTCCTCACGTTTGGTTTGTAGAGCACTTCCTCTGACTTAGAGTCATAGAGTTATATAACATGGAAACAGACTGTTCAATTCAACTTGCCCGTACCCACCAGATATCCAAAAATGATCTTGTCCCATTTGCCAGCATTTGTCCCATATCCCTCGAAACCTTAATTCATGTACCTACCCACACACCATTTAATGTTGTAATTGAACCCATCTCCACCACTTCCTTTCGCAGCTTGTTCCATACACGCACCACCCTCTGCTTGAAAAAGCTATCTCTTAGGCCCTTCTTAAATCTTTCCCCTCTCACCTTAAAACTATGCTATCTAGTTTTGGACTTGCCCATACTAGGAAAAAGACCTTGATTATTTACCCTATCCATGCCTCTCATGATTTTATAAACTTCTATAAGGTCACCCCTGAACCTCCAACCCTCCAGGGAGAAAAACACAGCCTATTCAGCCTCTCCCTATAGCTCAAATCCTCCAGTCCCAGCAACATCCTGAAAAATTTTCTCTGCACCTTCTCAAGTTTAACAACAATTTTCCCATAGAAGGGCTACGGAATTGCACACCTTATTCCAAAGTCCCACCTATGTTCCTGTACAATTGTAGCACGTTATCCCAACTTCCATAGTCAATGTTCTGACCAATGAAGGCAAGTGCGCTACATGCCTTTTTGACCATCCTGCCTCTTGCGACTCCACTTCAAGGATCTATGCACCTGCACTCCTAGGTCTCTTTGTTCAGCAACATTCCCGACTTCATTCCTTGATGGCTTGCATGGACATGTTTCCATTTCTCTTTCCTCACCTTTAGAAATAGTTACCTTAGTCCCATTGGTGCCATTTTGGAGATGCCATTCATCTCTGTGTGTCAAAAATAGCTGTGCACTTCACAGTTTTAAGCTATGCATTCACCTAGCTTCTTGGAGAAGTTGAAGAGTTACATCTTGTCATGATGTTTTCTTGTTCTGAGCAATAGGTTTTTTCAATGTAACTGTTGGACTGATGACTTCCAAAGCATGAACGGTTTTGCTTCTTGTGGCAAGTGGAAGATTTCAGGGTCTGTACAAACATCATCAACCCCTGTCAGTGAAAGTGCAACTCTGAACAACATGCTGTTGATATACATCTGCTTTCCGACTGTACTTCACTTGGGAACGACATCAGAGATTACATGAATATGACAGGCCACAGCATCCAAACTTTGCTCCTTAAATTGGAATGTTTTCATCTACCAAAAGAGAAAGATGGTCATTAGTTTAATATCTCATTCAAAAGATGTCAAATCCAATAGAACAGTATTCCCTCAGTACTGCAATGGTTACATGTTTGTGTTTCTGGCGCTGGGGCTTGGACCCACAACCTTCTGTATGGAGTTATATCATTGAGTTCAGCATAAATTAAAATAAAATATCACATTTTTGCTGCAATGCAACTGTGCAAATAAAGAAGAAACACTTGATTCAGGTGCAGCAATAGCAATACTCATTTATCTCATGTCTTTAGCATAAAAATTGTCCCATCACACTTTAAAAATAAGCAATGGATTCTAACTCTCAGGAACAACAGTGTGGCTGCGAGTCTCCCAAATAAGAACAAACATAAGTAGCCAGCTCAGAGACACAAATCTATGTCCCATTCAGTCATCATGCTAATCCCATGCACCAAGAAAATAAATTGGAAAACTGAAATCATCTTAAAATGAGGACAACTCCCAACACATTGACTTCTAAGTGATTCCATGTGTGCCCTTATTCGTGTGAGAACTTTGGACAGTGATTGCCAACATATTATTAAACAAACTCCAGTCAAATATAACCCTGTCAACATCCCACTGTCATTCAGATACGTATCAAGGTACACCCTGCCATTTCTGGTATGCACCTCAACGTTGTCCAATCCCAGCTCCCTGCTGATCCTCAGGAAACATTAACCTGACAACCAACCATACATGTCAATGTGCAGCCTGGAAATATTACAAGACTGTTTTGCTCTTTATTATTCACAGACAATTTACACTAAAAGCACTGAATTTAATTAAGTAGCTAGCTTCAGTAACATGAGAGTCAAAATGATATTTGGTAACCTTTTTCATTTTCAAAGTGCTTCAGATTTTTTTTTGACTGACTGCATCCTTTAGAAGTAATTAACGGTGAATAATAACCAAACATTTATAACAAACTGCATGTGAAAATCATTGGGTGCAGTGTTGTTCACAACCACTGGGTGCATATTTTCCAGTTTTATTTTTCTGGCTTACTTGACATTTCAAAGTTAAAAATTGTGTGGAAATAGTCAAAAGCCCTGTAATAATATTCTAGCAAAATACATTCCACTTAGTTAGTCACTTTCAAACTATTTAAACTCTCCAAGCATTACTTCTTAGTCATAATTTCAAAGATTGTTATCTATCATCTCTGGACGCTGTTACATCTAGACCAAAGAAAACAAAGAACAAAGAAAATTTACAGCTCAGGAACAGGCCCTTTGGCCCTCCAAGCCTGAGCCATACCAAATGTACTGCCTAAACCTGTCGGTCAATTCCTGAGCGTCTGTATCCCTCTGCTCCCCACCTACTCATGCATTTATTCAGACGCATCTTAAATGAATCTACTGTGCCTCCTCTACCACCTCTACTGGCAATGCGTTCCAAATGCCCCCCACCCTCTGTGTGAAGTACTTGCCGCGTGTATCCCCCTTAAACTTTCCACCTCTCACCTTGAAAGCGTGACCTCTCGTTATTGAATCCTTCACCCTGGGAAAAAGTTTGCCTCTATCCACCCTGTCTATACCCTTCATGATTTTATAAACCTCAATCACGTCCCCCCTCAATCTTCTTTCTTCTAATGAAAATAAACCTAACCTACTCAACTTTTCTTCATAGCTAGCATCTTCCATACCAGGCAACATCCTTGTAAACCTTCTCTGCACCCTGTCCAAAGCGTCCACATCATTTTGGTAATGTGGCGACCAAAACTGTACACAATATTCAAAATGCGGCCGAACCAATGTCTTGTACAATGTTAACATGACTTGCCAGCTTTTATACTCAATACCCCGTCCAATGAAGGCAAGCATACTATATGCCTTCTTGACCACTCTATCCACCTGTGCAGCAACCTTCAGGGTACAATAGACCTGCACTCCCAGATCTCTCTGCCCATCACAACTTTTTCCAAGGCTCTTCCGTTCATCTCTCACACTTTTCAATATTGTTTCCTAGCATTCATCCAGCACTTATCAATTGTCATCATCTTGCTGTCTGATTATCCTCCCATGAAATGCCTTGGGATTTTCTACTACATTAAAGGTGCCATATCAATGCAAGTTGTTGTCACACCTGAAAGCGAATACATACATTATCAAAGCAAATGTAAGTGATTGGTTCAGTTACCAGATACATTATTGACAAAGCAGTTGTCAAATGTCCAATACCAATCAACCGGACCTCTTCTAGCCTTCAGCTTGCTGTCAGCCTTTGCTTACAACTTGGAAACAGTATGCAATTATACAGTAGAGCTCAAAATTAGAATCAAATTGGCAAATGTTCAACTAGTACTTCATCTGCAATTAGATTATTTTTTTCCGACAATAAAACATATGAATCTATCTGAACAGTCACACTTTTCAAGTTTTCATTGAGTGTTGGTCAATCAACTTCCTTGATACTGTGATTTCAAAATACTGAAAAACCAATACTAATCTCAGTATCCTTTTCTGTGGTAGAGTACTTCATATGATACTTGCTTAGTTTCTCTACTTCTCACCCATCATCCTGTGAGAAGACAGCAGCCATCACCAAATCAGTAGCAGAAGCAGCCACTTTGAAAGTCAGCGTGGCTAAAGAGTGTTCATTTCTTTGGATTGCCTTCAGCTTCTTCAAGGTTGCCTGACATTCTGCTGACTGTATTACTTTTGCTCGTGTCTTTAACAACTTCGTTAAAAATTATGCACAAATTTCCAGAAAAATCCACACATTTCTAAAAGCCTCATGATTTTCACATGAGCTTGTTTTCCTGGGCTCAGCCAATAAGAATGTTGTTTAATTGGTCCTGACTCTACTACATCCACACCATGTTCAGCTAATACAGTACACCCAAGATTACATTACATTACAGTGTGGAAACAGGCCCTTCGGCCCAACAAGTCCACACCGACCCGCCGAAGCGCAACCCACCCATACCCCTAACCTAACACTACGGACAATTTAGCATGGCCAATTCCCCTGACCTGCACATCTTTGGACTGTGGGAGGAAACCGGAGCACCCGGAGGAAACCCACGCAGATACGGGGAGAACGTGCAAACTCCACACAGTCAGTCGCCTGAGGCGGGAATTGAACCCGGGTCTCTGGTGCTGTGAGGCAGCAGTGCTAACCACTGTGCCACAGTGCCGCCCCAAGAGTAGCCCTACAGATTGTCTTCTACATTCTAAGTAATCTTACAATATCTTCCCCATGCCCTTTATCTATTTGTGATCCCAAAGCAGTACAAACTGAGGAGGTGAATCTGCATCTGGTTGGGAGGTCCTCAGGAGGTCTACCACTATTACCCCCAAAGGCTCTGGAAGGTGACTGCCTAAATCTTTTAAGATGATCGGACCAACCACCAGCTGGCTACCTCCATCCCAACTACAGATATTGGGCCTGCACTTAGACTGAGGGAGACGCCGGTGAATGCCATTGAATGTGTTCAAGGGTGAGTCACACAGATTTTTCATTGTCAAGGGAGCCAAGGATAACTACAGGCTAGTGGGGGATGGATTTAGATCAACCATGGAGTGGCTGAACAGGCTAATTGTTCTACTCCTGCTTCTATTTCTTTGGAATAAAACTTCTTATTTGTCTGCAACCTTCAAGGAGTGGGAAGGGAAACCAGTCTAAAGTTGGCTTGGTTATGATCAACTTTGAAGTGCTCAGCCAACAAAAAGCAGGACAGAATTTATTCTGATAGACTATTTATGGGATGCAGATATTTCCTAATCAACCTGTTCAGAGATGTTATGACATACAGGGTACTTTTGGAGCAGGTGGGATTTGAACCTAGGGGTTCTTAGACACCAGAATACAGAAGAGCCACTCCCTTAATGACAATTTCATGACCACTGTTACTCAGAATAGCTTTTGATTTCAGATGTAATGAATTTAAATTGCACGAGCTATCATTGGTAATAGTTGAACTCATGCTCTAAGTACATTAAGCTCTGAATTACTAGCCCAGTGAGATTACCAATATCCTGCCATCACCACACAAAGAATGTTGTCATTATCACATTCTATTTGCAGTGTGTGAAGTGATTGGCTTATTTTCTACATTAAACAGTGGTAACTCTTGAAAAAAAGTTATACTTAATTCAATTATGTAAAAATGTGCAGCATTTTGGCAGATGTCACTATGTCAGCTGTAATAATTTGGATTGACTGTATAATATAGTCAGGACAACAGGGATGTAGACATCCATTGGCAATCTAAGCCTGAGTGCAGGGTTTCCAAATCATATTATGGCAGGTGACTCATGCAGGCAAATCCACTGTCCCTCAGTAATAGTGAAATATGGCAGTTTGCTCATGAAGACCAATATACTGCAGGGTGAAAATGACATCTCCTTCTTTTCCCCTGTCTTGCAGCAATTGCAGGTCTATGCACCCTCTCTTGCTCATTCTACTGATCCTCATTCTCCAACCACAAGGGCAGAGTCAGCGAACACCGTTACAACTGAATTGCAAACACAGTGAACCTTCAGCATTTCAACTAAGTATGTGAAAAAGATTTTTAAAGCTTTTCTATGCAGCCAAAACTAGTCCACCAAGCACCCAGGCAGACTGAAATATCGAATCAAAGACTTGACTTTTTGGAGATCAGGTTCTTTTTCACAACTAAAACTGAAAGAACTGTGGATGCTGCAAATCAGAAACAAAAACAGAAGTTGCTGGAAAAGCTCAGCATCTGGAGGAGGAATCAGAGTTAATGTTTTGGACCAGGTGATCCTTCCTCGGAACTGATGGTAGCTAGAAAAATATTGGTTTTAATACAGAATATAGGGTGGAGGGAAGGGGGTACAGAGTAAACAATAAGTGGGGATAGAGCCCAAAGACAGAAAGAACAGTTTGACAGACAAAGGAGTGAAGAACGATCTGGCAAGGAGAGTGAATACCTGTTTATGGAGACTGTTAGTGGCTAACAATGGGTTCTATGTGATCACAAGGTCTAGTATGTAGGATTCGGGGCAAGGACATAGGAGAAGTTGAAGGTCTAAAGTTATTGAACTCGATATTGAGCCCAGGAGGCTGAAGAGTTGCCATGTGGAAAATGAAGTGTTGTTCTTCAAGCTTATGCTGAGCTTTGCTAAATCACTGCAGCGAGTTTGAGGCAGAGGTATTGGCCAGGGAACAGGGTGGTGTGTTGGCATAGCAGGCAACTGGAAGTTCGGAGTCATTTTTGTGGGCAGAACGTAGGTGTTCTGCAAAGCGGTCATCCAGTCTATGCTTCATTTTCTCAGTGTAGAGGAGACCACATTGTGAACAGCGAATGCACTAGACCAGATTGTGTGAAGTGCAGGTAGAGTGCCACTCTATCTGGAAGGTATGTTTGGGCCCTTGGATACTGAGGTGAGTGGGCAAGTGTTATTCCTTTGGCGATAACAGTGGAATATGCCACTGGGCTGTGAGGGGGTGCTGGCAGTGAAAGAAGAATGGACTATAGTGTCCTGGAAGGAAAGGTCTCTGCGGAAGGCGGACAAGGGAGAGGAGGGAAATCTGTTTCTGGTGGTGGCATCTTGCTGGAGGTGGCAGGAATGGCAGCTGATGATCTTCTGGATGTGGATGTGGGTTGGTAGGTAAGGAGTACCCTACTGCTATTGCAGGAGGGAAGTCAGACCAAAAGGATGGAAGTGCGTAAGATGGATTGGACCCAATTGTGGGTCCTGTCAGCAAGAGGGCTGGAGAATCTTCTGTTGAGGAAGAAGATGGACATTTCAGAGGGTCCCTTGTCAAAGTTGGCATCATCAGAACATATGTGATGGTGATGGAGGGACTGGGAGAATAGAATAGAGTCTTTACAGGAAGCAGAGTGCAAAGATGTATAGTCCAGGGACTCGATGGGTTTATAGTGAATGTGGTGAGTCAATACCCAGAAATAGAAGCAGAGATATGAGGAAGGGAAGGAAAGGAAAGAGTCAGAGATGGAGCAGCTGAAAATGAGGGTGTGGTGGAAATTGAAAGCCGAGATCAATAAACCTTTCCAGTTCTGTATGAGAGAGGGAAGAAGCACTGGTGATATTGTTGACATATTGGAGCGAGAACTGTGGGTGGGGGCTGGAATAGGATTAGATCAAGGAATGTTCCATGTACCTCACAAAGCGACAGGTATAACTGGGGCCCATGTGGGTAATCATGGCCACCTCTCTGACATGAAAATGAGAGAAATTAAAAGAGAAGTTGTTGACGGTGAGGACAAATGTGGCCAAGTGCAGGAGGGTGGTGGTGGATGGGGACAGTTCAGACCTTTGCTCCAGGAAGAAGCAGAGAGCCCAGAGACCATCCTAGGTGGAGAAGGAGGCGTAGAGAGATAAAGAGGAGGTGGCTGCAACCTGCAAATTGGAAATCCCAAAACTGGCATAAGGCGTCAGAGGAATCACCAATGTAAGTGGGCAGGGATTGGACCAGGGAGAAAAGACTGAGTCAAGGTAGGAAGAGATGGGTTCTGTGGGGCAGGAGCAGACAGAAACAATGGGTCTGCCTAGGCAATCCTGTTTGTGGATTTTCAGAATGAGGTAGAAGTGAGCTGTGTGCAGTTGGATATTATCAGCTTGGAGGCAGTGGGGGAGAGGTCACTGGATGAAATGAGGTTAGTGACCATAGTTGATATAATGGCCTGGCCTGATATTCCGTGGTAGAGTCATGGTTGGGGGGAGATAGGAGGAGGTATCTGAAAGCTGGTGCTCAGTCTCTGCAATGTAGAGGTCAGTAAACCAGATTACTGTAGCAGCACCATTAATAACAAAGTCAGGGTTGGATCTGCGGTCACAGATTGCTGTGAGTTCCGGGGATTATAGGTTGGGATGGGTGAGGTGGGGTAGAGGACTCTTGGCCAAAGAAATGAGCACAGAGGTGAAGAAGAGTTTGACATCATGTCATGCCCAAAATTCATTAAGGTGGGGGTGCAGTGAGATAAAGCTGAGACCTTTGCTGAGTACAGAACATTCAGCATCGCAGAGTGTAAGGTTAGGAGGGATAATGAATACGCGATAGGAAGTGGGGTTGAGGGAGGGGATGAAGTCAGAGGGAAGACAAGTGAAGGAAGTTTTCAGAGGGCCATGAGTATCTCTGAGTTGTTCCATCTTGTAGCCTTGATGCCTGAAAGGAAAAGAAAAAGTTTCTTGTTAGCACGGTGAATGAATCAGAGGATGAGGTGGAATTGTGGAGTGGTGTAGCCCCAAGCCAGCATGATACAATGCTGCTGAAGAAAGAGATTGAGAATGTGCATATGACAATGCATAGCGCTGTGTGTGGATCTCAGGATATGGCAAGAGCAGCTGTCTGTGGAATGTTGAACATTATGGAGATAACTTTGATAGTGGATGGATAAAAAACCCAAGGGATCGTTACACTTATGGATATCTTAAAGAATTGCTTTAAGTCACTGTAAAAACTGTGGAATTTATTCATTTACGAACTTAAGCTTTTACTGCAGCATGAAACATTATTTTAAATTGCAGAGGAGCCTAATCATTTTGCTAATTTGAAAAGGAGATCTAACTGTTACCAAGGGCAATACTGTGCAGTAATAAAAACCTGGAAGATATTCCATGAAACACCATTGCAGCCTGCACCAGCCTTTTCAAAATGAAACATTTGCTTGGTACAGGATTAGGCATGCAATTTATGCAGAGTACATCGTGATTGATATCATCCTTTGCACTAATTAAAAGCCCTGAATGCCCACCCTTTGACTGTTTGTATTCATATACTGCAGAAGAATCAAACTTGGAGTCTACTGTAATTGTGATAAATATATGATGGGCTTTATTCCAGTGCTTCAGTGGTAATGCATAATATATGTTAACATGATTTGAACCTGGTATTCCTTCTAGGTCTTCTTCAAGAGGAGTTCCGGGAATTATAGGTTGGGATGGGTGCGGAGTGTTGCTGCTTGGAGGGTTGGTGTGGACTTTTTTAGATTCTGTAGAGAATCTAAACTTGTAATCTAAATCTAAATAACAGGTCAAGTGGCTGATTGGTGAATATCAGTGAGAGACACCAGGGTTTGAGGTGGCTGTTTAGTGCCTTATGATGTTTTCTGAGATGTCACTCCTGCTTGGTTGTCATCATGCCTGATTCTGTGGTTAATTGTTGTGGTTCTGTTCGCCGAGCTGGAAGTTTTTGTTGCAAACGTTTCGTCCCCTGGCTAGGCGACATCATCAGTGCTTGGGAGCCTCCTGCGAAGCGCTTCTTTGATGTTTCCTCCGGTGTTTATAGTGGTCTGTCCCTGCCGCTTCCGGTTGTCAGTTTCAGCTGTCCGCTGTAGTGGTTGGTATATTGGGTCCAGGTCGATGTGTTTGTTGATGGAGTTTGTGGATGAATGCCATGCCTCTAGGAATTCCCTGGCTGTTCTCTGTCTGGCTTGCCCTATGATAGTAGTGTTGCCCCAGTCAAATTTGTGTTCCGTGTTGTCTGCGTGTGTGGCTCCTAAGGATAGCTGGTCGTGTCGTTTCATGGCTAGTTGATGTTCATGGTTAGAACAAACAGTCCTACCACAAATTCAACCCAAACTCTGGGTCAGATATGTCGATGACACGTTTGTAATCATTAAAAACACGGAAATAGAAAAAACACACCGGATCATCAACGCCACACTCACACTCATAACGGCACACAAACCAACAACCACGC